>NW_019739943.1:1644653-1762550 GCF_002891405.2 Cryptotermes secundus
GCTGTTGCAGAATATACAGAAGTATTGTTTGTTTACTGCATTTGTGATAATACTTTAATGTCCACAGAAATAATATAGGATTTATAGCATTCTTATTGTGGTATATGCACAGTCTTAATCATTTATTAATTTTTTAATTTTTCTTTTAATTCGTTTAGTGGGGGGTGGAGTCCAACTGGGTCCACTCGGCACAGCGGCCACTAATTGGCCTATTGTAGCCTGCCCTGGGTGATTATGATGATGGAGAATTTGATGGAATGAAGATTGGCAGGAAAAACCGATGTACTCCGAGAAAACCTGCCACAGCTCCACTTTGTCCACCACAAATCCCATTTTACCAGCCCTGGGATCGAACCCAGGCCGCCACGGTGGGAAGCCAGCGACTAACCACTTGAGCTATGGCACGGCCTTAATCATTTATCATCATAAATTTGTACAGGAATTTGTATATTTTACCCCTTTGAACATCAATTAAATGGTGACACATGGCTGTGAAGCTGGCAACATTTTTACACCCCTTTAATTTCTTTATCTCATGGATGTTGCAGAAAAGCTGTTCTTAATTATTTGATTCAGAGTTATCAACTAAAATCCATGCCAAAAAGCATAAATTATAATTAGTATGTGAAAGTTATAATCCTCTTATGCGGAGTGTATGTAATGAAATAAGCGCTCAGTTCCAAATACAGTAAAATTCTTCATCATTGATATCAGTACAAGATATTTTGTTCAATAACTGGTAAAATGTGGTGTAAATGTGTAAGTATGATCTGCAGTCATTTTCATGCCTTTTTCATGTGTAAATTTGTTTCACAATGCAGACTGTAGAGGCCACACGCTGATGCATGATACATAGGCTGTGTTCAGCTCACTGCTTGCATCATTCATTCGCTGATAAAAACAAAGACAGTAGTGCACCAAAACAATGCACAAAATTAGTACGGGGGATCCACTGTAAGCCCATTTGATACATTTAATATGAGTTTTATGGATACATTCAAAATTTTGTTCCAGTATGCCACATCTCAAAATAAATGCTGTTCACAGAGAGCAGTCACATTTCTTAAATAACCTCTGTTGGTACTGCAGTCATGAGAATCAGTGGTTTCACAGTATTTTCAGTTTTTGTCTCTGAAGTTTTTTTGCTGGTTGACCATGAAAGTTGGTCAGTACATGACCTCTCATTTGTTCTTCCAAATACAGCCTTCAGGTCCTCTGGCCAATAATCACATGGTGTGTACCGCCTACTGTGGAGGGCTGTGCATATTGGATGCACTTTGACTGTGCTTTATGATTTGGCAGCTGATATTTAACACAAATGATCATGAACGTTCTCTAACTTATTTTTATTTTATAATTATATACACTTAAGATCTGTGGTGGATATTTTTCTTGAAGCCTTTGGTTAACTAAGTTAGAAGACACTCTCAGACTCCAGAAATGCTTCATCATCAGAAGCCTGATATTGTTCACCTCCAATCACTGGGGAAAGGGATGTGAAATTTAAAGCACCTTATCTTGTGAAGTCATGGCGCATGTGCTGGAATAGCAGCAAACAGAATACAGTGATCTTGTCCATCTTGTCCATCTTGCCGCACATAATGGTGGAACAACACATTACATGTAGTTACTATAGGATTCTGATGGTGTATAACACACTGATATATTGGGTTTTTGGACTTTATCCATCATCCTGGTTTAGTTATCTTAAAAACCAGAGCGATGGATAAAGTCCAAAAACCCAATATATCAGTGTGGAACACATTACATACTAGACTGCTAATAGTAAAAATGTAACCAACTCTTAATTTGCAAGCAGAAATTTGGGGGTTTTCATCTCGTAAGTGGTTACCAGTGTTGAGACTCTGTATGTTAACCTGTAAGACCACAAAGTTTTTAATCACAAAAAGTTGCAGAATAAATGACATGTATTTTTCAAGTAAGTGTAATTTTAAATGTAAGAGGAAAGAACCGTTTTGTTTTTAAGATAAATATATATGTATGTTGCAGATACAGGAGAAGGTATCCAGTCTGAACTGCTGCAGTCTGTTGCAGGAGAGAGGTCACGTCGTGAGTGTGAACGGAAACAGAAAATAATAGAGGAACGCCGTAAAGAAAGAGAAGGGAAGGAACGTGATTTATTGTTGTGGGAGCAAGAAGAACTGTTTACTGGCTCAGATCGTGAGAAAATGGAAAACATGTGGGAAGTGAGTAAATGAAGTTTTTTTTACAGATGCTACTGTAAATTGTTGAACATCACATGCAGAAGTCTTGGATGCTTCTCCTCTCAAGTTGGGTCTGCTGAGAGTCAGACTGCTAGTGGAATTGATAAACTGAAATGCTTTGTAAACAAAACATACTCATTACAGTAGATGAAGAAAATGATGTCCTTAGTGTGCAAATATTCCTGACATCTCTATAAGTTTTGCATTCACATGTTGAGGTACTTCTTGGAAAATGAGGAAACAGATCTTCAGTTCTACAGTTGTGTGAGTGTTTTGTGTGTAAATGTTCTGCTGCTTCCTCATGAATGAAAGTTGGTTGATTGAGGTTAGGGTTGCATGCATGCCACAAAATGACCACTTATAATTCTGTCTCCAAGGACTTCCCTCAAAAAACCATAGATGCTGTTTCTGTAGGAAGAATGTGTACAGATTTCTTCATCTAGCCACTGAAAACGTAGGGTGAATATCTACTCCATATTCCTCACAGAGATAATTTTGTCCTCAAAGAAAATCAGTCCAATTTTTCCATCCCTTCTCACACTTCACCATATATAAATTTTAGAATCACGTAATGTAGCCGTATGTATTAATCTGAGATTGAATGTATTTCTTTAAAAGTTAAAGCTAAACTTTTAATAAAAAAATTTATAGAACATAGAACAAAGTTAAAGTTAAAGTGAATAACTTTTAATATAAATTTTATAGAACACAGTGTTGCGCATGAGACTACAAAAAACTAATTGACATTAAATCTTACTGTGTTATTCTGCCTGGAAGATTATGCTGTTATTTTTACCTTTATGCATTTGGTAAGAGTTGTATAAAATATTTATATGTGTAATTCTTCTGGTCATCAGTGAACTTCTTATTGAGAGCGTAGTCCTGCTTGATTTTGACCTGTATTGATGTCACACTAGAAAAATGATACTCTCAAGCTATGTTAAAATTGCCTTACAGGACAAACCCAGCAGAAGTACATTAATTTGTTTTGGCTTATTGTATGTGGGTATGTAAAGCTATTCCTGTAACAGGCCATGGAGGCCCATATGGTTGTGAGACAGTTGGCTCACAGATGGCAGTAAGTTTTTCAGCATTATGTGCCAGCTGCCCTTTACCCCTAGGAGTATTCCTGGTACTCATTTCTGTTAGAGGTTGAGTCAACCCCGGGGCCATATGCAGCTGGAAGGATTAGATCAATTGAAAAAATCCATCTCTTCGGGACTTGAACCTGTGACCTTCGGCTTGTAGCATAGTGCCTCAACCCCTCAACCAACTATGCTACCGCGTGCCCCATATGGATATGTGTGACGCAAAAATTCTCTGAAGAGTGTTAGGAGTAGTTATACTTAGCTTGTGATCATGTTCACTGCAGTAATATTTAATTTAAAAAGTGGCTACTTTCATATGGTGAGCATAGAAGTCAGAATGTGAATGTGAATATGTGGAAATAGTGGAAATTTTAAACTGTGGCAATATAAGTTACATACATACATCAGCGTTTCAGAGTATTCATAAGTGTGCAACCGGCACTGAATATAAAACTTGTCAAACAACAGTCACAAGACAATCACAGATAAAATTGCAGTTACATCAATTCAACCACAGTTAAAATCTAAACTGAATACCTCAATTAAATATATACAATGTTACACATACAATTACACCAACAAGTTAATTATGAGGTAATAAATTATGATTGTATGCAGAGAACTGGAAGTATTACACTTAGTGCTTCTGATTGTGATCTATCTCTCTCCTCACAGCTGCCTGTTATAGGGCATTTTGTTGCATTATCCTTAGAACAACTGAACATCAAGAGCATCTCCATGTATGAGTTGGAGCGTATCATTCTCATGCCCCAAGCATCAAAGAGCCTAGCTGTCCTGATGACAACTCTACTGAGGTGGGTTCTAATAATGCACTAATGTTTGTTCTGTAGTTGCACTTTGTAATTGAAAATTTGGAACCATTTCTCTTAAATACACGGTGTATAAGCAAAAACATGAATTTAGAAGTGATATATAGAGTCCACTGAAGGGTAATACAGTAGAGAGAGTGGGTCAGCAAACATTTCAGTGCAGACTGACATGTTTGTAGATGACCCTAAAAACTGTTTCACACTTGCAGTTTGATATGTGCAGATACATCACACACTGACTAGTGGTTTCAGTCATGGTGTTTGCTGCACTGCTTTGTAGTGGCTTCCAGTGGTGTCCTCGGCTTCCATGACCAATGCCTCCTGTCCTTGCTGGCTGACACCTTTCAGCTGCAGCTCCTGAGCTGAAGTAATTGGCTTGCAGCAGCCAAACGAACCCACAATGCACAATCAGTTTTTTTATGTACCCTCAGCATGGACCACATAGAAAACACCTCTCCCAACAGTTCTTGTATTGTTGCATCACGCAGTTCTTGGCACAGACCATGTAGAGAACAACTCTTCCAAGTTACTCCATTGTTTTGTGTTACAAAGCTGTTTCCTAGCACCAAGCGTGTTTGCAGAACCATTCCCTAGCAATGGCTGTCTCTGCTGGCTTTACAGTTCTTGCGTTAATCAAATATGCCTCATTATATACAGTCTTGGTCTGCTGGCACAGAGATTCCTGTTTTTAACTCTATTTAGAGATGATGTTTAGCCCATGCTTTCCTTTGTTCTGCAGCAATAGCAGAGGCCTTATAATGGACTAATTCCCATTCAAGTAGTTCTATTGCTTATCCAAATAGAATTCAGAAAGCCTCTGCTACCAGTGGCTCCCAAGGCACAGAAGGATTTGGATACAGATTCTGTGATTTACATATTATGACAATAAATACCTCTGGTGCAGTCAGTTTGAGCTGAAAATTCTGCAGGATTTTTGTTGAAAGAAATTGAAGTGGCACGCATTCACACTCTGGTTAGAGATGCCTTGACAGCCGTAATTTTCAAAGACAAAGAGATGTAAACAGTTTTGCATTTTTTGTGCCCTTTTCAAGTTTTGAATTAAGATTTTGATTCTTTCATGACAACTGAGAAATGTAATAAGAAATTGTTTCAGTATCCTGTAGACCTATAAACATGCAGTATAAATATGTGTTGCTACTTAGGCTGAACTTAGATCAGTTGATTACAGTACAACACTACAACATGGAGTGAAAGATGTCTTAGGGCAAGGGCACACCAAGGAAACTGGCAACTGCAATTTCCGAGAATTATTATCAGCCTGAGTTGAACACACATTACTGAATGGAGCAGCGCAAATTGAGGAAACTGCGTTGCAGTTTTGTCAATTTGCGCTGCTCCTTTCAGTGTGTTCAACTCAGGCTGATAACAATTCTCGGAAATTGTGGTTGCGTTGCGGTTTCCAGTTTTCTTGGTGTGCCTTATTTTCATAACAGTAACCTTGATGGTGAGTCAGTTTTCATTTTCTGGTCTAAAGATTGTATTTCTTTGAATCTTGAAGCATTACAATGTCATTGGTAATAATAATATTTTATTCTTGCAGCACTCCACTCTCCAGGATGAAACTCCACACAAAACCACCCATGCCATACAAGATCTGGACCAGGAAGCTAGAGATTAAAGTGTCAAGTTGGTACAAGATCTACATCAAATCAAACAAGAATCCAGATACTGTAAGTAAAATCAGGTATCTTAACGCCTTCATCTCAAATTTGTTTTCTGTGTACACAGGTATGCATTTTGATTTACATTGTTTTTGTTTTCTTTTTATATATCGGAATCATCGTCTTTTCAAATATTAGCCATATTTAGATCTATTACGAAGCAGAATTCTCTCATTATTTTGTGGGTCCTTCCAAAACCCTTTTCTTCTTTTAATTGATGTTTAAGATCTCTTTTACTATACTGTCAGTATGTTCTTTCCAACTTCTGTACTGTATTCTAATTATTATCATTAGTGGAGTTTATAATCACTTCATTCCTTTCATGTTTCTAAAATGGTATCTGTACTTGTAGCCCTCATGAAACGTATTTCTACTGATATTAATCTTCTGTTGTCATTTCTTATTGTCCAGGATTCACTACTACTGTAATTGTGTGTTCCAAGAAAATTACACCTTGATTGACAGCCTCTGTTGTCTAGTGGTCAGAGCTACTGCTCCAGAGGTCCTGGGTTTGATTCCAGTCGCTACCAGATTTTCTGAGAATGGGTCTGGAATGGGGTCCTCTCAGCCTCATGAGGATAATTAAGGTGCTGCTTGAATGGAAAAGTAGTGGCTCCGGTCTAGAAAACCGAAATTAACGGCCATGGGGATTCGTTGCACTGACCACGCGGCACCCTCTATCCACTAAAGTTGGCACTAACTTCGCTGACAGGTGGCGGTCACTTGGTTGGACTACAGGCCATGTAGTTTGTTGTTTACACGTTGATCAAAATTTTATCAAGAGGCATGTTCATCTCAAAGCTAATCAGCGAATTGTGGTGAAGTTCATAGGGGTGAATTCCATACTGTGGTCTCACATCGCATTCACCTTTAATCATTTCTATAAAAATAGTAAATCAGTTGCAAGTTTATCAAAGGGCATTTTTGTCTTATCAAGGAATAGAATGGTGAAGTGTGTAGGTGTGAATATCTTTACTGCCTTATCACATTTCATTCGACTTTATTCCACATTTCAGGAAAATTATGCATCCAAAATTTTGTTGAGTGTAATTTTCATTTCAGTGTTCATCAAGAAATATTGTGGTGGAATGTGTAGCTCAACTATTCGGACTGCCTTGTCACATTGCATTAACCTTTAGTGACATATTCTTAAAAATTATCTCTTAGTCAGAATTTCATAAAAGGAACTGACTCTGTTATGTTCATCGAGGAATTTGTGTCCACAGCCATGAATATCCATACCATACTGCCACATTACACTTAATTTCAAGTGAATTTTTCATGAAAATTTGTGTGTTGGTCGGAATTTTATCAAGGTGCACTAATACCTCAATATTCATCAAGGAATCACAGTGGAGCCTATAAGTGGAAATAAAGAAATCATATTGACATAATGAATTTAACTCCCTTGGCCTAAATCTAAAATAAAAATTGTTCAGTAGTATTCATATATTTTGGGCACCACAACATCTTTATAAAAAAATTGCATAGATTGTGCAAGTAAGTATGGTTCTTGCTTTGTTGCCTAATAAGTATGAGTAATAAATGAATTACAATCATGATTCTATAGATACTGAGAGACACATGAAATGCATTACTGTCCTAGGTGTTCGAGAAGCTTGGTATTGAACATCAGTTCTGGAAGATCGTGGGTGACTGGAATCCTTTGAAGGAATATGAGTTCCATGAACTCACCTTCCACCAGAGAGTCTCGCTCATCAAGGCCCTGTGTGATTACATTATGGTAACTCTAATAATGTACTTAAATTTTCTAAATGTTTCCCAAATTACAGTGAAGTCATCATCTGAGAAATGGTTCCAGTACTGTTGTGTAACAGTTTTTTGTAACAGTATTTCCTGAAAACATGGTATATTAAGTAGGGGTACAGTGAATTCTTGACCACTCTTTACTAGCACTTCATCCATCCAGCACACTTATAAGTGGATCATGTGTGAAACCTGAAAAATCCTTGATCAAGAGTGAGAAAGCTCAGAAAATTTTTGCACATTTTAATCTTCACCCTGTGCAAATCTAAGAGAATCATCTGAGGAACTGAAACTTTAAAGAATCAACTGTATGAAAACCCGAGACACTTCAGATATTTTAGCATTTAATATAATCCAATAGAACCAAGTCATGTAGGCAGTATAAGCCAAGACACACACACTGATATAAGTAAAAAACATAAACATTGGCCAGTGTAGCAACTGTACATTAATATATGTAAGTAACCCAATGATGGCCAAATAGGCTGAAACATGTTGCAATACAGAAAATGCCTGTAATTGTGCTAAATGCAACATGACACTCCCAATACAATATTTCGTAGAAACACATTTCTAAAACGAGAAAGAATAGTAAATCGTATTTAGCCACAGAGAGATGCATGGCAGATTACCACAGACTGCCCTTAGCATAAAAGATTAAGAGGAATTTGAGAAACAGCCTGGGATGAATGAAGTGGTTATATAACATAAAGATCAGCAGTCACAGGTACCGCAGAAACTTCGTGGCTGCGCCATAGCCCAAGCGGTTAGCTGCTGGCTTCCCACCGCGGCAGCCCATGTTCGATCCCAGGTCTGGTCAAGTGGGATTTGTGGTGGACAAAGTGGCACTGGAGCAGGTTTTCTCTGAGTAGTTCAGTTTCCCCTGCCAATCTTCATTCAACCAAATTCTTCATCATCATAATCACCCGCGGCATGCTACAATAGGGCAATCAGTGGCTGCCATGCTGAGTGGACCTAGTTGGATTCCACCCCCCCACTAAGTGAATTTAAAATTAAAAAAGAAAAACAAAGATCATTCAATTTACAGCATGACCATATGTAGGATTGTAATTGATGATGAATTGTTTATCAGTTTCTGTCAGATGTTTGATGACACCGTTTATTTAGTGTAAGTGATTTCACGCTTAGATAAGAGAAGTGATCCGGTCATGAATGTATAATAGATGAGTGGTTAAAATAAATTTTCTGTGCCATGTTCATCAATACAAAATGGAATGTGATATGGTACCTGAAATAGGAAATAATTCCTTATTCAGATAATATACAAAACTCATTCATAATGTGCAGCGACACTATAACCTTGCAATTAAAATTGAAATCAATTCCCATACTACTTTTTATTATTTTGACCTCAGCCATCTGAGTTTTAATTTCTTTCTTTCTTGTCTCTACATTAGAAAAAATTGAGTTCCTGTTGGTGTTTAAAATTGAGAATTATAAAGAAATACATTAATCACTTGGAAAAAGTCATCAACATAATGTCTGATGGAGGGGGAAAAATTATACAAGAGTTGGGATGGAGTGCCCATTTTTTTAAAGAATGTCTTGTATTTTTATGAATATTGATTCTGATAGAAATAATAGAATTTGTAGTTTTCAAAATGTATATGGGTCAAACGATGTGTAATATGGTGTCAGACTATTTATTGACTAATGCACAGCAATATGATTTAAAAGTACAAATGTGTAACACTGCTTTCTGTGTTGAAATGTCATCATCCAAAGTAAATATTTAGTTAGTTAGTTATTGGAGAGGGTGGGTTTCCCCATGCACTTAGACCAGCATTAGTCCGTTGTGCTTTCCTCTATGATATTCTATCAGTCTCTATACCCTACCGATATTGGTGCGTACCATCAGTCCCGACTGAGCCAGTGAGTTCGGCCTCTACTGGCTTCCCAGTATCTATAATGCTTCTCCCATCTGTCAGAGGCGTTAGACACTACTGTTGGGCGGGAAATGACCTTGAATTTGGCTCAATGACCTCCTTTGGAGATATGAGGTTCTTTTACATGCCGTAAAGCTACGACACGGGACCCACGGCTTAAAGTCCCTCCCGGAGGATTTGTTTCCTGAATTTTTCCGCCCTTAAAAATTCCACGACCTCCGCCGGGTTTGAACCCGCGTACCACGAGTCATGAGGTGGGAACGTTACCTCTAGACTATGGAGGCCGCTAAGTAAATATTTAAATCAAAATTACAAATCTCTCTTAGTAGTAATATTTAAGACCAGGTCATTAACAATAACCTTGTATATGTATTTGTTTTATAGCAAAACCACAAAAGCCTGAAAGATACCATAGCAGAAAGACGTGGTGAGTTCGGGAAATGTCTGGGTGAGGACCGTTCAGGTGCAAAATTTCTCTACTTCCCACAGTTTTTGGACCACGATGTCAGAATCTATAGACAGACTTTTGAGCCAAAGAGCTGGATTGAGAGAGATCTGGACCATCAAGCAGAGATTTTGGCAGAGAGTATAAACAAAGCTTCCTCAAAGTCTGGAAAGGTAAATATTGTCTTTCCTCCAATGAAAGATTAGACTTTTGCACTCTGCAGAGTTATGATTAAATTAAACCATGTTGAAATTATCTTTATACTGAAGCTGTGAGATAAGTGAGATGCTGGTGCAATAAATATTTCACTTTTATTTATTTTCTGTAAAAAAAAAAGAAAGAAACATTATTTTAACATTTTAAACTATGTCACTTAAGTTTCAGAAACAAGAATATGTTGCAATTTGACTGAAAGAAATGTTTAGGATTTGATTATTCTCTTTACTGTCTACTGAGTATGTGAAGGTAACAAATGTTTTTTATCTCTGGTAGAATATACCATCATCCTGTTCCAGAACAAAGATTCTGTGATAGAGATTATTATTATTATTATTATTATTATTATTACATAATGATTAAGTTAAAAAATATTTCAATTCAGATGAATATTATGATTAGTAAAAACTTTTGAAGACTGATAAAATTATATCACATTTTAAGAATATTTTGTTCCAGAGGAAGGAAAGCATTCATAGTTATTTAAGTACTAGTAGAAACCTTTTTCTGGTACTGGTAATTTTCCTGACCCTCTGCATCTGTACTGATTGAGCCAGTGAAGCATGTTTTACCAGGCCTGTCATAATCCAATCTGCTTGATACCTAGAGGCTGGTTTTCTGTTACATGTTATGCATGTACACGTATATTGTCACGTGATAGTGACCAGACATGGGGTTTGGATTGGCAGTTGGATTCATTGAACACTTATAACTCATAACTACAGGTAACTATAATGTTGTCACTAATGTACACAGTTAACAGATCACTATGGCACATGCTGAGTCTCAGTCTTTTATGTCTTCACTGGTCATTTCTCAGTTACTCTCTTCACTAGCCATTGCTAGGCTCTGGATGCTGGCCACTGGCAGCCACAAACTGCCCACTTACAGCTCAATATGCACTAACCAACCACCCACTCAAGATTGACTCCCTTGTTCACTTGATCCTAGTTATATAGCCTCAGGTTGGACCTCATAGAAAACACCGACTCCAACAGCTCCTCTATCATGGTGTGACATGTGAGTGAGCCATTGCCGACGGATGGCTCTCTTGTTTACTGAACCATTACCTAGCAATGGGTGACTTGTGTTAAACTATTCCATCATGTTACAGTATGCTAAGAAAGGGCACAGTCATAAACAAGAGATTTTCAGCCCTTACATTCTGTTGAGGATGTATTAAGTGTCATTTGGCTCTTACAAGACAATCTGACAGTTTTTCTTTATATATACAGGGTGTCCCAGGAGGAATGTGCCAAACTTCGGGAGGGTGTTCCTTATGTTAAAGTATGCCGATATAACCCAAAACACCTATGTCCAAAGTTGAACGGTTACGGAGATAATGGCCCAAGAAAAGTGTGGTCTTCTGGCAGGTCCAAGCACTGTACCTCGCTGTACCTCTCAGCTGAGAGCCCTTATCTATGTTTGTCCTTGAGTGCGATGATACTCCCTAGCCGTGCTTATGTAGTTGGCTCATACCAGAACGCGCAGTCAGCACGTTACGTCATCGCTCGCCAGTCATGTGTTATGTATACTGCTTGGAAACCTAAGGACAATTATGACATGGCGAGCGAGTATTTTGTACTTCACTTTTATGGCTTTCCGTCACTCACAAGTTAGTTTGATGTTACGTACATTATTAACATTACAGAATCCACATATTCCTGCCAGTTTTAATATGTATTTTGTAATCAACAAGTGTGTAACCCCGGTCAAAGTTTGACACTTCTCTGGCCATTATCTCCATAACCGTTCAACTTTGGACATAGGTGTTTTGGGTTATATCGGCATACTTTAACATAAGGAACACCCTCCCGAAGTTTGGTCCATTCCTCCTGTGACACCCTGTATATATATATATATATATCTTATAATAAAGATTAACTTTGTTTTGATTTAAGTTCATTTCTGTAGTATATCTGCTTCTGGTTAAAGTGACCACAACATTTTTAAGCATCTTCTGCCATCTCTTGGATTAAATACAAAGTTTTTGGTGCTAATATGGTTGAAAACATGTATAGTGTCTCTATTTTCTGCTACAAAAGAGGCCATAAATGAAGCATAAAATAAGATAGAACGAAAAGGGGATCTTGTTTTCGTGAAAAGTTGGATATTTTTTTAAGTATTATCAAGAAATGAGGGTGGAAGTAGAGATGTAATTCAAATCACTAAAATGCTGGCCACGCATATATATATAAATAAGTGCTAAAATTGTCATTTATATTTGTTGTTTAGTTTAAAGTACTGTTTTCATGAAGCATGAAACATTTCTCCATGTTTTATGATAGGCTGAAAACTGGGAAACTAACGTTTGAGAATGGGGACAAGGAAAGGTTAAATTTGTTTATCTTGTTTTTAATTGGCCATTCATGATTTTCAGTCTGGCAGCGATATGAATAAGAAGCATAGAAGAAGAGTGGCGTGGAAACGAGGTAAAATAATTAAGCAGCACAAACACCCTCGTCCTGGGCGCCCCAAAAGATCATTGAAAAGTTCATGTGAATCTCCAGAAACCAGTGTGATTTCATTAACATCAAAATCAGATCATACAGATGAAAAGTCAGTTCCTGGCTCAGCAATGCTTGGGGATGAAACTTGCTTAAATGAACGTGATTCAAAACTGTTAGATGATGTGATCTCAAGTCCACATGCCAGACATTCTCCAGAAAGGATTAGTGAACATTCCAATGGTGCTTTCTCTCACATTACTACAAATTGTGAAACTGGTGAAATAGAAACTTCAGCATTTCAGAGCCTGAATTCAGAATTGAAAGTCAACAGTTGTAAAAGTGAAAGCAAGGAAGTGGAATTAAATTCTAGTCAAATTGTTATATCTGAAAACCTTAATACATCTCCAATTGAATCTCAGTTTAAAAAGTGTTCTGGTGAATCATCATTGTGTTCTCATCTAAAATCCAAGGAAGCGTGTGATATCAATGGTGACATGAAGGTAGACCCTCTGATTCTTAGGATTAAAAATGATTCTACAGTGAAGGAATCTGAGTGGACTGTGGAAAAGGTGTCTTCGTCTCAGACTGAAAATGTGGATCAGAAGAGAGATAATGTTATAAACATAAATAAGATAAGAAGACCTATGTATAATCCATATTGGCTGGAGCCTAATCCAGACGATTTCAAATTAGTAGCAGACTCAGTGGAAGGTGTGAGGCAACTTCTAATGAAGTACTGTGAAGATGATTTGGTGTTAATTGAGCAATTGGATAAAAAGGTAAAAGAATCTCATTAATTTGTTACCATATTCACATTCCTCTCTTCAGGGTGCTTAACTTTGTTGCTTCTTTATGGTTTTAAGGCTCTCAAAACATTGGTGAAGAAAAGTCATATCTTGTGGATTGTAACACCATGTAAGGTAAAAAGGTAAAGCTTTCCTTGTAACAGGCCATGGAGGCCCATAGGGTTCTGGGATGTTGAGGCTCCCACATTTTCTAGGCAGTTGGCTCACAGATGGTGGTGAGGTTGTTGGCTTTACATACTGACCGCCCTTTACCCCCAGGAAGATCCCTGGTACTCATTTCTGTTAGAGGCTGAGTTGACCACCAGGGCCATAATGCAGCTGGAAGGATTAGGTAAATTGAAAAAATCCAGTGACCTCATTGGGAATTGAACTCATGACCTTCCAGCTTGTAGCATGGTGCCTCAACCAACTACACTACTGCATGCCCCATGTAACAATATGTAGAGTGTTGAAAGTCAGCCAGTGTGTCCGAGGAACATGTTGCCTCGAAGCTGATAACGGGCTGCTGCTACCTGCTCCATGCTAGTTTCTGCATGGCTCGTTCGTTGATCCTGATGATGGAGGCGGCACGTTCCCCTGAAATATTGCTTGACTTTCAGTGGACTACATGTTGTTATATCCGAGGAGACAGAACTCTTGTTGTATACTTCTTTTGAGCATCTGTGTCCTCAAATCAAAACATTTCATGCAGTTAGCTGTCCCCTGGGGCTTAACATAACTGATCTCAATTCAACTGAAAACAGTTCATGTGATTTCATGTTGTGAGCATGCAGACCTTCTTGAAGCTACCAAAGATATGTAACATTGTTGTAAGAAATATAAATAAAACTTGTTGCTTTGAAAAGTTACGAGGTTCACTGTTGCACATTCTCACTGGCTGTCTTTCTGCAGAGACAAAATGTTGAAAAACTTGTGCCATGTTACTGTTGATTAGTATATCTAAGAATGTAGATGGAAGTTTACAGTTGGCACATTCAGACCTGTTTATATTCCTGTTGCAGTATTACATCATATATTTTGCTGTAAGGCCTGTAGATATAATGTTGACTGTTAGAATTCTTATAGCTGGTGTAATGGTAGGACTTAGGAAGGTAAAAAGGTAAAGCTGTGCCTGTAAGATGGCATGGAGGCCCATACGGTTGTGAGACATCGAGGCTCCCACATTTTGTAGACAGTTGGCTCACAGATGGCGGTGAGGTCGTCAACCTTGTGCACCGTCTGCTCTCTACCCTCCCAAGAAGATTCCTGGTACTCATTTCTGTTAGAGGCTAAGTTTGCCACAGTGCTGCTGGAAGGATTAAGTCAATTGAAAAAATCCAAGTACTTTTCTGGCATTCATCTCATCACAGTGGGAAAACAGTAATGTACCTTGGTCAAAGTTGACTTCTCCAGGATTCTGTTCAAGAGTGGATCAGCAAAAATTAGTCTTTGTGCAACGTACATATAGGTACATAACAATTTTTTTAATTATCACTGTTGGATGAAACCAGTACAGAGCATATTTTTATATATTGTGTGTGAAGAAGCTCTGAGACTGCGAAAACTGAGAAATTAGATTGCAAGAAGTATGGGTAAGAAATTGTCATGGTGCCTTCTTAGTATTAAATGTGTTTATTTGTACTGAGAGATAACAGAAATTGTAAATGAATAGTGATGTCTTAGTAATTACTGTGCATGAGGTTCTATCTAAAAGTTCCTGCCTAGGTCAAAAAAGAAATAATGGCTTGACTTACTCAATTTTGGTTGCCATCTCCTTCAAAATACCCTCCTTGGGAATGTGTACAGTGACCCCATCATTTTTTTCATGCTTCAGAAGCACTGTGGAAGTAATTTTTCTTAATGCTGTTGATTACTGCTTGTGATTCCCTTTGGATGTCAGACATTGTTTCAAAATGTCATCCATTCAGTTTCATTTTCAATTTGGGAAACAAAGCTAAATCACGAGGGGCTAAGTCCAGTGAGTAGGGAGGATGGGGAATGATAATCATGTTGTTGTTGTTGTTGTTAGTCACAAACTCTGTGGTCTTCAGGGCTGGGTGGGCGGGCGCATTTTCGTGATGAAGGAGCACTGCGGCGCATGTTCAGATTTTCTGTTAAGATCTCCTGGCAAACTCCATAACTGATTCCAATGGTGTCTGCAAGATCATGGATTGCTAAGCGACAATCTTTGTGGATGAGTCCTCAAATATTTTCTGTCTTCTTGCTGGTCCTTGGTTGCCCTGAACATTTGTCATCTTCAACTGACACTCTGCCAGCCTTAAAATGCGAATGCTATTCAAGAACCACTGTCCAACTTAAAGGATGTTCTCCAAAAGCCTCACGAAGAATTTTAAGTGTTTCGGTAGCAAATTTATCAAGCTCCATGTAAAATTTGATGCAGACACATTGCTCGATTTTGCCATCCATCACAGACAAAATGAAACACATATTGAAAAGGTGCTCATGTAAAAACGATTCCTGTTCACAGTGTGGTGTCACATGGCAGACTGGTACAATAGACTTTCGGAAGTGTGACTTGGGCCTCCCCTCTCGTCTTCTTTCACAGAGGAAGTAACAATAATAACAGTCCAGGAATTTCCGATACTGTCTCCCCCCTCCCCCCAACACAATATTCTATACCTGCTGCCCCACCTCCCCAGACCCTTCCCCTCTCCTCTCTACTAATTTCCCATGTAGCCCCTCTCACTTCCCTTCCTGCTCTTATACAGCTGGGTTTATTCTTGACATTAGTCCGTTAGTCTCTTAGCACCTGCTCATGCTGGTTCCTCACTCACACATCTACCGTGAAGATGGAGGTGATACATTCCTCTGAAATGTCGGTTAACAATATCTACACAGCGCCACATCCCAGGAGTCTGCTTTCTTCTTAGTCACCAACCTCAAATCTTACATGTGTAATACAACTTTGTAAACATCTTGAATCCACATTCTTCCCTTAATATGAGAGGCCAGGTTTTACACATATATAGCTTATGGTAGAATTACAGTTATATATATTTTAATCTTTGTTTTTTAGGTAAGACTGGAAGACAGCTTCTGAATGGAGTGGTAGCTGGCATTCCTAAAATTATTATCAGCATACACTGGAAGCTGTTGTGTCCCATTGATCTCCAGTCCTTCCTGGTTTTCCTTTACCATCCTAAAACAAATTTGAAAAATAATAGTAAAATATCACCTCTGCTTCAGACCATTGTGAAGCAGAAAAACATTGAACACATATTTACCTAAATGGACTTCATTGTTGTTTGTTTGTTTGAACATATTTTAATTATCCTAACCAATATCATGAAAATATCAAATTTACTGGGAATATTGTAAAATGCTTCTCTCCTAACTGAATCATAGGCCATTGTAGTCCCATTTGATCTCCACTATCTGACAAATGTTGATTATTGGTGATTTATGAGTCACAGTTATTTTGTATAAATATGGAGTTGTAGCCTTGAGAGGAGAATATTGCAAAAATTTTGTATGTACAGTAGTTGATACACTCAACTCTCGATTATCCGGGGGTGGATAAACCAGTTTGCGGCTTAACTGGGGCTACCGGGGCTTTTTTGAGGCTTATATGTTATTTAATATTCATTCACTTTTGTTTCACATGGTGAGTTGTAACACTATTTTCGCACTAGTGTGAACCGAGCTCTGCATTTTTTGGTCCCGTTATGCTAACACAATGTTCTAGGGTAGGGGTGAAAGAATGCAAGGATTTGTGGAAAGTTTCAAGGACAGATACACCGCCCCAGTTAGTCTCTTCATATCAATCAAGTGCGTTAGCAAAATGTCAGGGTGTAGAAGGAAGCGTGTTGTGTCAAGTATTCAACAGAAACTCGTGTGAGCCGGGCTTTGAAATGTTAAGCAATGACGAAATCGTAAGTTCAGTGGGGGTGCAGCCAGAAGAGCGGGAAGAAAGTGAGAATGAGGAAAAGGTGGACAGTGCTTCTAGTAAGAAAATATCACATGGTGCTGCTCTTAATCTTTTGGAATCCTTACTAGACTATCTTGAGAGTGAAGAGAACAGTTTATTAAGTGACAGGCTAATATTACAAAGTGTTAAGTGTGAATATTTGTAAAAAGTGTTGGATGTTGTTGAACACTGTGATTGAAATAACTAATTCATACTTCAGTGTAATGTAAAAAAAGTATTAAATAGGCCATGAGATGACATAAAAATGAGGTTGAATAAATTTAAATACAGGTAGGCCTATAGTATTATGAAGGTACAGTATTACAGTACTGCTTTTAATAAAATTTGTCTTAACCAGGTTTTCGATTAATCGTGATTTCCATCCCCACCATTATCCCAGATAATCGAGAGTTGAGTGTACTATAATATTTCTCAGTGTTACCATTGGCAACTGGACTTTCTAAAGTGGTCACCTATCCAAGTGCTTACCAGGCATAATGTTGCTTAACCTTTTTCTGCTGTGGGTCAAGCAAGGTGGAAAGTGACACTACCACTGCTCATAGGTAGGTTGGTGTGGGAATAGGAAGAAAGGAGTAGTGGTCCCTTCATCACTTCCCACCCAGCTTGACCCACAGCAGATTTTATTTATTTATTTGATCAATACTTCATGTAATCCATACAGGTGATAACAAGTCACCACAGATATAGAAGTAGTCCATTATTAAAAATGAGTGGAATAGTAGCAGTTATAACTAGGGACCGGATTTTTATGCCCTAATAATCCCTTAAATATGTATGCATGTATGCATGAAAACCTTCTGAAATATGCACTAAAATATGCACATAAAAATTTATACCAAATATTAAAATTGATTTTACATTATTTTAAGACCAACAAATCAATATTTAAGTTCATTTTATGTAATCACTGAATGATTCACTTGCAATAAAAAGCTATACTTAAATACAACTCATGCAACAAAGCCAACATATATCATTACAAATTTAAAAAACTAATGGTAGTCACATTTAGCTCTCTGAACTTTCAACTTCTCTTCTGTTGCAGTTCACAATTACTAAATGTTTTAGGTTTTCCATAGTTAATCACCTCCTATTGTCTCGTAAGATGTCCTTATAGCGGAAAAAACTTCTTTCCACCTCATACGAACTTATGGGCACATGCACAAAAACCACTATTTGTTCCACTGTTAGTGATTTTTTACTTGGCAGTTCAGTATGTTTACTGGCTAAAATTTCTTCGATTTCACAAATTTGTTCATATCCTGGATTTTTTTAAAGAATGCTGTATACTTTTTCCTTTACTACTTCACCAATTCTTCCAGGAACCAAATTCAATTTTGAAACAATGGCTGTGAACACGCTTAATGACTGATACAAAGTAGTATTGCTATTGCTTGCCTCCAGTGAGGAAAGATTAGTTTCTAGTTCTGCATTTTTTAGTACATCTTTGGCAAGTTGTATTGATGCTGCACACAGCCACTTGCCCCATTCAAATTGGTTCTGGCGGAAGTGGAACGCTTGGTGCTACTGCTTTAAAGGCTTCTTTTCTGTATGGCGCTTTAACAAATACGTGTATACCTTCTTCACAGAAGACACCAACTTGTCAACAAGCGGAAAATTTGCACAAATTGTTTTTGCAACATGGTGCAACCCATGGGCAAGGCAAGTCAAATGTGTCACATTTGGAAATATAACTTTAAGAGCAGTACTGGCTTTCATGATATAACTTGCGGCATCAGTCACAAAGAGCAATATGCGCTCATACTGAATGCCATTCGCCCATAGTAAATTAATGGAATTTATAAAAAATTCAGAAACTGTGTAGCTATTTGTGGTTTCAAATTGCTCTGCCGCAAGAAGATATGGGGTAGATTGTTCAGTCTTATTAAGGGATCCAACTATACAATTTGCAATAAACCGTCCCTCACAATCTTGTGTTTTGTCGATTGGTGCCCACACAAAATTATCTAGAATCTTATCTCTAATGCTTTCAATCGTAACACTGCTTCACGTAATTTTTTGCGCACAGTAGATTCATCCGGCACTTTGCACTGTGTATACTTCTCTATGAAGTTTCTCAGAATAGGATTGGTTACTTCCCACAGTGGAATATCTTCTGCTAAAAAGGCTTCGCATAAATCAAAGGAAAACTGTGAAAAACTATTATTAGAAAATTCACTAAGCAATTTTTGAACAGGAGCACTTTTCATGGATTTAATTTTAATATTCTCTTTGTGTATACAAATGCTGAAGCATGTGAAAGCGTTTTTCACAACCGTTTACTCACACCCTCGGCAATAAAGAGTTTCGTTATCCATACTTATCATCTCTCCTTCGAACTCCCGCTGATACAGCTGTAATTTAGTTTTCTGACTTACTTTCACTTTTGGCATGACTACAGAAAGCTAAACAAACTTAACTACAGACTAGTCACCACTAATGTGAATGGTCCCCAGCTTCAAATGAAGAAGCATAACGAACCTCATGGAGACTTTGGAAATAAATAAGTGAAGTCCCTTATAGGTTGAATAGTATTACATCGATAGTGGCTACACGTGAACGCTTCTGACTAATCTCTTCGCGGCCACTTTGATGGTACGTGGATGAGGCAAGTTATGAGTAGAGGGATCGGGGATGTCCTATCCTGGGTATTTCATCAGAAACATAAATCATGATGAAATGTTGAGTCAAATTTGCAACATATTCTAATATGGAAAAGAAAAATTGTATACACACGACCGTGATTGAAAATTTGAATAAAATTAAAAAATATGTATGATAAACATTTTAAAAAGGAAATATGCAGTATAAATAGAGATCTTTGAAAATATGATGCTTATTCACAAAACAGGAAAAATATGCATCTATATGCACCATCAAACCATGTCCCGAATTTAAGAAATGAAGTAATTTATACATATATCCAAACTAGCATACTTTCTGGTTGCCAGAAAGAAATATGCATTTGCATTAAAATCCGGTCCCTAGTTATAACACACAGCCTTGTCAATAAATAACACTATGTAATCAAGGACACTATTTGTATCAATCACAACAATATTTCATATAATACACTAAAACATACGAACACGAAAATAATATACAAAGGAATAACACAACTGTAAATAGGTAATATAAAGAACAATTACATTATGTATGATCCATCATTATGCTGACCATTCAAGGTATTCTTTTACTGAATAAAAGGATTCCTTTAAAAAAAGTTTTTATTAACTAATTTTAATTTTTTAACATCATGTAACAGTTCCCTTATGTCACGTGGTAAATGATTAAAAATTTCTATACCCATATAATAGGCACCCTTTTTGCATTTGGTCAAATTTACCGATGGTATATGTAAATTAGTACTTTGTCATGTATTTATAGTATGTATTTCATTATTAATTACAAATCCGTGCATATTTTTTACCACCAATAACACTAGAGAAAACGTATATTGTGAATAAAAGGGCAATATATTTAAACTTCTAAAAAGTCCCCGACAAGATATTTTAGGATTCACATTTGTAATGTTTCTTACAATTCTTTTTTGTACTATAAATACATTTTTACTATTAGTCGCATTTCCCCAGAAGGCAACACCATACATGATAATAGAATGAGCATAAGCAAAATATATTATTTTTAAGTCTTCTATAGTTAAAAACAATTTAAGAGATTAGGTTAAATAGCATTATGCCTGGGGAGCACATGGATGGGTGACTGCTTGGGAACACCAGTTGCTGATCATTTTTTATGTACTCCATGGTCTTTAAAATGGTGTTTCAGTTTTTACCTATCCACTGTCCCTATTGGCTGAGACCAGACACCAGCTCCCACCTTTCCCCTTACAGTTGTTTTGGAACAGAAACCTACATACACAAACACTCACCTATCCTACTCACTGAGACCCTGAAGATGGAGGCATCATGTGCTTCAGAAATGCTGCCATTTCTACATCCACACAGTGCAAAGGCATAAGAGCACAATCAACATCAACAGTGAAATACCACAAAAGCCTAACATCAGTATTCATACATTTTCTAATATGTTAGAAAACAATTCCCTTCCAGTTTTAAAAATTTTGTAGGTACTTCCAGCAGAAACTTCTGGACATTATCAGCTCAGTACTGTCACTTGTAACAGCTTTGTACAAAAGTAAAACTGAATTATTGATTTTAAATCTCAATTTAAGTCCATGATAAATATGCTGAACTCTGTTAGATTTGAGGTTTTCACAGTGGTGATGATAAAGATGACAGCATTCTGGGTTGTAATGATGTGTGCTTGGCTTACTCTTCAGCCCTGAAGATATGACCTTCCAATTTGGCGTGCTGTCTCTGAAGTACACAGTGTTACATCCCAGAAAACCACACTTTTCCGTGCCAAACTCTGTTCCTTCCAGTGGCCCCTACACGCACACCGCCAAAATAAAAACAGGAATGTGATTGCAATGACAGATTTCATCAGGCTAGCCTGATAGCTTCATTGGTGCTTATTTCTCCTCTGTTGTATAATTTTTAAGTATTTCCCATCATAGAAATTTTCAAGATCACCCTAAAAGTCACTTCTTCTGCTATTTTGCTACAAGCTTGTTTCATGTTGATACTGTTCAAAGTCAGTGTGGCATATCTTATTATGCCAAGGTATGCTCACCAAATTTTGTGAGAATTGGCCGGTACGTCCAAAAGTTGTTTGAAGGAGACAGGCATGCAGACAGTCATGACAATACCATAAGCCTGGCTTTCTTTATGAAATAAAGGATTAAGTAGATAACTGGTAATTGAAATGGTTTGCAGTATTTTTGTTTGCATTGTTTGTTTGTTTCAGTCTCGAAAACGATGTCATCCGTCATGTGAAGTGAAGCTGGCTCATCGGTTGGTGTCACTTATGAATGATCTGGAATCAATGGAACTGAAAATTCTTACCAGTACCAAAGGTGCTAGGGAAAGGCTATATAATGAATGGCAAGACTTCAGAAATAGGTAAAGACGCTGTAGAGCATGAGCCTTGTTTGTTTGTGTTGCCAAAGTAAGACACTACTTATTTCAGAGTATGGAAAGTTGACCCCTGTATATTTCTGGATGTTTCTCAGCTATCATTTTGTGGCCAAGTATATTTCCATCAGATTCATCGCAGTAATATTGATTGTATATGTTCAGTACCATTCATAGCCTGGACTGATTAAATATCAGAGTTGGCTGGTTAATACTTCGTTATATTCAGACTTGAAGCTTGTGCCTGTTGCAGATGGTGGGTTTGGTGGGTTGTGATGGTGCTTGGGACTTCAGTCCCAGTATTTCCTGTCCCTATATCTGTACCACTTCTCTGCATTCAGCTTACTCTTCTGTTCTCAAGATGGAGGCAGCACATTCTTCCAAAACCAGTAAATATCTACCAGACTGCACAGCTTCACAGTTACCAATGTTTTGGATCAGTTTGCTGTATTAAGTTTCAGGGCCAGTCATCACATTTTGAGAATACTGCAGTCTTCATTTTAACTCCTGCAAGAACTTATCTCATGTAAATAACCTATATATTTTCATTAAAAATGCTACTCATGTTCAGTGTAACATTTGCAGTGGTGATATCGAACAGTTTTCTGTCTGCTGTGCAGCAGCAATAGCACTATAGATTTGTTCATGTTCATAGCTTACACTTTCTTTTTGTTTTCTTCACACTGTATGAAAGAATTCTCCATACATTCTGCAATTAAAAAGTTTTTTATTTAAATGGGTTACTGACAGGAAAAGGAGCAGAGGGAAGATACAATGGTAATCTTGGTATTGAAGAAAATCAGTTTTAAAATCTGCTAAGGGACAGACAGTTACATCATGAGGTATACACTGTTACAGTTCTTAAATTATTTTAACTTATTTTCTATGTATAACTGTTTGCAACCTATAAAATGAGTTTGTAACAGAGAACCACAGTGAGAGAAGACCAGAGAGAAATATTCTTAATTTTGTCCTCTCTCCTATATGACATGGATCTCCATTATGTAAATGCAGTGTAATATCATAATGTAACATGTTTAGCCACTGAAAACGCCGTTCAGATTGTTAATTGGTTTATTTAACAACCTACAAGTCGTAACTACAATTGATTATAACACTGTTGCGGGGTTTCACACTTTATAACCCTATTCGCAATAATCTCTTCACTCTGCGGGGTTTCACACTTTATAACCTTATTCGCAATAATCTGTTCACTCTATCTTCAGTAGTCTACATGTATTCACAGTATGGGAGCTATATAAGTGTCACTATGTTACACACTCCCAATTACACAATTACACGCGCGTCCGGTTCTTCTTTCTGCAACTGCTGCTATACTCCAACTGTCTTCGGCTCACACACTAACTCGTAACTAATTCACTTACTGCTCAGCCAGCTTTTTATTCCGTTTGCTGTTGCCTGTTGCCCGTGTCACAGCGGTGTTGCGTGTATCGTCACAGTAGGAAGCGGTGCCACGTAGCCTGGGGGGGGCCACTGACTCACCTGCTACGTCACTGCTGGGGAGGGAGGGGGTGTCCTCCATTGCGCAACACGTCACAATAAAAAGTTAAAATTATAGTTTTCATTTCTTCCACTTTGTTAATCCCTAACACATAAATGTGAACCTTAAGTCACATTGCCCAAATTCTATGAGTAAATTTGTGTATTGCAGTTTCATGTCATAGAATTCTCATGTATAATGTTACAGATCTGCTGACTACATTGATCCAGATGAGGCATTCTGGCTAAATGAAAAGGAACCTGTTGAGGTCCCTGAGTGTTATACTCCTCAAACACAAGCCTCTCAAAACTCAGATACATTAGAAGACACAGAATTACCTGAGACCCAAGTAACAGATCCTGATGGTACATCTGAAGGTTAGCAATCTGGGAAAGCAGAATCTGAAGAACTGTGACAGCCCAC
Source organism: Cryptotermes secundus (assembly GCF_002891405.2). Taxonomy (NCBI): domain Eukaryota; kingdom Metazoa; phylum Arthropoda; class Insecta; order Blattodea; family Kalotermitidae; genus Cryptotermes; species Cryptotermes secundus. The sequence continues at coordinate 1,668,919 of NW_019739943.1, forward strand.
AATAATGTTTTTAGATTCTATTTACTAAGTGATCTATTTCAGAAGTGCAGGATTTGGCAGAATATCATAGTACAGGGGTCAAATGCTTTTGTGGGCTAAAATGAGATTAATTACTTACTCATCTCATTATTGGTAATGTCTTCATAGGATGAAACTTATACGAAGGGGGACCCAAAAATAACCGGAACCGACCTGTTGCGCGCGCATGCTTTGTAGTTACAAGTTGTGCTGCTAGGCGGTGTTAGCTGGGGGTCTCCCGCGACTGTTAGTGAGCTGGCGTCAGTCTGAGTTAAGTGGTTTGTCTGTGGTGCTCTGTTGTGTGCGTTCCTGTTTCAACCCTTTGACGATTAGTGAGATGGCCGACCAGAAGGAACAAAGAGTGTGCGTGAAATTTTGCTTTCTGTTAGGGAAAACTGCAGCCGAGACTGTTGGGATGCTTCGGCAAGCCTTTAATGATGATGCTTTGGGGAAATCACAGGTCTACGAGTGGTTTTCCCGTTTCAAATCTGGCAACATGTCAACAGAAGACATGCCACGCCCCGGGCGTCCTTCGACAGGAAGAAATGACGAAAACATTGCCAAAATCAAACGTGCAATTGATGAAGATCGTCGAAAGACCATTGACCAACTTTCTGAGGAAACGAACATCTCATGGAGCACGGTCCAGCGAATTTTAACCGAAGGTTTGCACATGAGACGGGTGTCTGCAAAATTTGTTCCTCGCTTGCTCGGAGATGACCAAAGAGAAAACCGCGTGAATGTTTGCCGCGACTTGAAGAGTGAAGTGCAGTTTTCCCTAACAGAAAGCAAAATTTCACGCACACTCTTTGTTCCTTCTGGTCGGCCATCTCACTAATCGCCAAAGGGTTGAAACAGGAACGCACACAACAGAGCACCACAGACAAACCACTTAACTCAGACTGACGCCAGCTCACTAACAGTCGCGGGAGACCCCCAGCTAACACCACCTAGCAGCACAATTCGTAACAATAAAGCATGCGCGCGCAACAGGTTGTTTCCAGTTATTTTTGGGTCCCCCTTCGTATGAGGTGCCCTTATGAGGGTCATGGGTAGAGGAAAGTGAAAGTGAATTCTGTTGCTTCCCTGACAGCCTGGTCCATATGTTGGTTCTTTTTGGGCAGAATACTGATATCTTGTATTAAGGTGTGATGACCCAGGTGTATGCCAGTCTGCTGCATCTGACTTATGTGGATGTTAAGTGCAGATGTTCTGATGTTGCTATTTGATCCTGCCTCAGTGTAATGACTTGACTATGCAATGCAGACTATCTCACACCTGCAGAGGATATTACATGCCTGGAGATTTAAGGGTCAGGTCATCCTTCATGGGCTGAAAGAAAATATGATAGGAAGTGTTGTTATGCTTGGAGGGAGTAAAGTCTGTATGATTCACAGGAAATAGGGCATAAATAGCCTTTACAGCTGAGATGCCTGTAAACTTACATGCAGGTACAGTGACACAAATACTCACTGTATAAAACTTTACTGCTCCATGATCAGCATGGTAAGAAATTCACTGATGATGCTATAAATGCCTTGATGATTTATGTATTTATTTGATGTCATGTATGCTCTTTTCTAGGTCATATACTGACACCTGTAAGTGGCATGAAGTTGCGTCACCGTGTGATCATCAGAGAGAAATATGATGATCTGGTGACATCAGATGAATCTAGTGAAGATGATTCTGATGACAGTGACAACTGGGTAATGCCTAAGAGCCGGAAGAGCAGATCTATAAAACGGAAGAAAATGAATGTTGTAGCTCCCAATTCTTTGAAGAAACAGCATACTTCAGAAGAGGTACACATTGGTTTATTTATATTTAAAAGCTTTATGTTGGCCTTCTGGAAGTTTATGTCAGGAAGTAAGTTTATAAGGCATGTAATGTCACAATCAAAGGACCTACACATATTGTGGGTATGTCAGAGGGATTTGTTAATCAGTGCTGGTAGCACTCCGTACTAGTTCACTTGCCAATTAGCACTTGCTATTTGTATGTGTCAGTTTAGCATGCCTGCTCAGCTGGAACAGTGGTCCAAGAACAAAGCTTATGCTTTTAATTCAGCTTTTTAATGCATGAACTGTGTCAGCAGTAGAAATTCATCATCAGGTCAAGGGTGATTATGGCAAATATGATATGAGTCAACAGAGGGCAGCAAAATAGTGTCTGGAATTTTGAGGAAGAATTATTAGTACAGAGAACTGTGAAAGGCATGGGAGAGCCACAGTAACAGGAGCTGTTGACAAATACATTCATGGAAAATGTGATTCACAACAACAGAAGGATCACTGTGAGTGAACTGCAACATGAGTTGAATCTGTCACTTGAAACACTCAGCATTCCTTCAAAATTTAGGGCTTAACAAAGAGTGTGAGCATTAACAGTGTATAATATGATAGGTATCTCAGGTTTTGTGGAGAGTGTCAGAATGTAGTGGGATGACAGTAGAATTACGCTGCATTTTCATATCGGGTACTATAATAAAGTACCTTGCTTGAAATATATGCCTTGTAAACTTACTCTCTAAATGACCCTCATATCAAGTTCTTTAAATTTCAGTTTTCTTGGAAATGTGACAGGACCAGCAAGTAAAATTCTAGTATGGGGGAATTGCATTGAATAATAAATTGTGAATATAAATGAATTTCGTAAAATCGCAAATATCTCTCCCACAGCATTTGCAACAGCCACCACCTAAGCATGAAGAATCGTCACGAAAAATGGTTGCAAACTCCATGCCAGACATTGAGATTTTAGATGATGTTTCAAAACCAATAACAGAGAAACATCCTACAATGTCAGCCTCTGCACTTCGGGTAAAGAAGCGCCTCTTTTTCCAGAATGAAGCTTCTAACAGTGAAGCTAATCGCCAACTTGAATGGGAGAAGAATCGTCAGAAGCTTGTAAACTTAGCTGCCAACAAAGCAGCAGCTGAACAGTCTACTGTGGCCACATCAGCTACAGTTATTGTTGATAATATGAACAAAATAATTCTTGATGGTAGTGGCAAAATTACCGTTTCAGGGACAAATAACAAGGCTTTGCTTACATTACAAGGTCGTAAAATAGGCGATGTTATCAAAGAAGGAAAGTTTGTTAAGAAACAAGGCTTAATTACTGGTGTGATTGGCATAGAAATGGAGAATGGTCAGTCTCATATATCAGGAGTAAAAAATACAGAAGCCCTTGATGGGAATATTCAAGCCGGAAGATATTCATCGAAGAACTCTGTGAATGTATCTAAAGGATACAAGCAGGAAGCAGTCTCTCCAGCAGCGCAGAGTAGGAGTTGTGTGAATAAGATTGTTGATGCTGTCAGTACACCAAACATAAAAGGAAATGAGAAGCAAGCTATTGAGACTACAATCACTACAGCTAATTCTGCAAAAAGTTCAACATCAAATGTGGTGTTACAGAATTCAGTTCAGACCTTCAGAGCGATTTCAGCCTCAGTTGAACAATCATCACCACCTGGTGCAACTCAGAAAAAGAAGAATATGATGCTAATAAAACCAGTAACACAGGTAAAATCTGAGGTAGTTTGTATCAGTGATGACAGTGATAACAGTGATGTAGAATTTGTTGGCACAGTCTATAATCCAAAGTTGGACTACTCGCATAATAAAAAGAACAAGGCTATACCCACACATCAGCACTCCACAATAAGGACACAAACTGACCCAACCTCACAACAGAAACATATTGCTTCAAAATCTGTTTCTCATGTACAAGGAGAGTCATCCACAACTAGAATAAAACAAGAAACTTCAACTTGCTCCACAATAAATACACAAGATAACTCTACCTCACAACAGACACATATTGTTCCAAAAACTGCTTTTCATGTGTCAGGAGAAACATCCGTATCTGAGGTGAAACCAGTAATGCCAGCTTGCAGTCGCACCAAACATGATCTCTCCACGATAAGGACACAAGGTAACTCAGTCTTACAGCAGACCCATATTGCACCAAAAACTAACCCCCATATGCAAGGAGAGATGTCCACAGCTGGAATGAGACCTGTAACTTCTACTTCCAATAATGTTGCCATTCTTCCAAATCATTTCCAAACTCTGGTTGCAAATACCCACACCTTAACTACACAGTTTGTCCCTAACACAACATTGATACAGGATAAAATTGAACAGCAATCTCCAGGAAGATGTGTTAAACTAGAAATGGATATTGCTTCACAAAACCAAGATAATATGAGTGACACAATGCAGAAACCGGTGATAGTACAACCAGGTGGCAGCATCAAAAGTTTGAGAAACTTGCAGTCAGACTCAGTCCAGTATGTTCAGAACCAAAGTCTAGGACCATGTACAGTTGACACAGTTGTATCAGCACTCTCTCCTTCCAGCACAAAGAGTAATCTAAATATACATTTAGATAATTCAGTGGCTGCTTCAGGTACTGTTACACATGCACAGAAATTTAATTCTATTAGTAATATTGCAGTTGGTAACTTAGGAATTAATTTGGAAAGCCAGCTTGTTCCCACTTATATACCTGCAAGTCAGTCACCTTCCCATATAAATCCTTATGTTGCAACAGCAAGAGCAAGTCCTGGTACTTCACTGATCCAAGTGAAGACATCTAGCGTTTTATCAGAGCAGACAAAGAGACCTGCTGATTCATTCACACAAGTCGTTAGTCCTGGAGCTCCAGTAGCCAAAACAAAGAGCCCTGCCTCCAAACCAAGTTCATTTTCCAAGATACCAGGCACTTCATTAGCCCCAACAAGGATTATTGCTCCTCCAGTAGACCAGGCAAAAAGTCCTAGTATGTCATGTGAGAAAATAAGGTGTCCTGTCACTCCAGTGTACCTAGGACCAAATTCTCCTTCTCAAGTAACCCAGGCAGGTAGTCATTCTCAGCCAGTTGAGATAAGGAGTCCTAGTTCATCACTGGTTAAGACAAGGAATCCTGACTTTTCATCAACTCTGACAAGGAGTCCTCATACTCCTGTAGCCCATACAAGGTATCTGGACTCTTCATTGGCAATTACTAGAGGTTCAGGCATTTCTCTAGACGAGGCAAGGGTTCCTGGGACTCCAACAGCGAAGAGAAGGATTCCAGGAACTCCAGTAATGCATACAAGGAGTCCTGTCCCTTCAGTAACACCGACCAGGAGCCCTGCCATTCATGTAGCACATACTAGGATTCCTGGCACTCCAGTAGCCAAGACAAGGAGTCCTTCCACTCCAGTCACTCAAACGAGAAGTCCTGGTAACATTCATTTTGCACAAACAGCCAGCCCAGGTGCCTCATTGGTCCAGGCAAGGAGTTCTAGCTCTCCATTATTTCAGGATCAGCTTCATGGTGTTCATATAAGTCCTACTGGTGCTAGTGTCTCACATGGTAGGGAAAATCGAAATAGCGGACCAGAAAGAGCTTCCAGTGATGTGCAGCAGCGGTTGGATCAAACAGCTGCTAGACTTGTAGTTATACCTGGTGATGAGAATGTAAGTAAATATGCGATAGTCTTTCCCAGTGGGGCCAAAGTGATTTTAACACCTAAACAAGTGGCTGACATTCGTGCTGCTAATGGTGGGCTTTTGACAACACACATATAAGTGAAGTTATATAGTCACACATAACTTGTTGATCCTTCAGGCCTGTACATTTTTCAAGTGTAAAAGCTTTACAGGAGAAAAAACATGCATATTTTGTTTAGGACTGGGACCATGAAAATTGAACATGAACAGTATAGAAATATTCTGCCTTGCTGTACTGTGTTTGAGGGATATATAGAAAGTTATTTCACTCAGACAGAACCTTAATAAATTTTATTTACTGTTCACTATTATACTCACTGGGGTACACTGACTTGTTTTCAATTTATTGGCATATATGAAGAAACCGTTCCAGTGTCTTCTGAACTAGATCTGATGAGTGTGGAGGATGAACTATGGCAGGCCTACAAGGCCCAAAATGTTTTTACTTTTAAATGAATGGTCATTATGTAGGCACATTTCTCATGATGAAGTGTCCACCTACATGCAGCGAAACAAACTGCCATGTGCTTCTCATGCTCTTAACAATTAGTTATTTTGTATTAATTCATTAATTTTATTTACAAGGTGGTTCAGATATGACTGGTGCTGATTTTTTTTTAAACCAAAATTGCCAAACACTTACTTCAACGTACTCCCTTCTGGAGTCAACACATTTTTTCCAACGTTCTGGAAGCATCCTGATGCCCTTTTCAAAAAAGTCTTGTGGTTGGTGGCGTATCCACTCCCGAACATTCTGGATGACAGCGGCGGCGTCCACAAATCGCATGCCTTGTAAGTCTGATTTGAGCCTTCCGAACAGGTAGAAATCACTTGGTGCCAAATCGGGACTGTACGGCAGGTGTGTCAGAAGGTTCCATTTCAGTTTCCAGAGGGTTTCCAATGTTGTTTTGGCCGTATGGGGGCATGCATTGTCTTGAAGGAAGGCTNCGCGCTCTCTTAGGTTTGGGAGAACTGGTATGCCGCAACTCGCGTGATGATTGTTGGGAATTGGGAATGAAGTAGTGCACCCATGTTTCATCGGTGGTCACTATAGACTTCAAAAATGCATCACCTTCATCTTCAAACTGCTGTAGGAGATGACTGGCAACTTGCATGCGCACCATTTTGTTCACGTACGTCAAAGTGCGTGGTACCCACCATGCATTCACCTTGCGATAGTGCAGGTGGTATTTCATGATATCTTCTATACTACCAACACTGATGGACAGCGTTGCTCCAAGTTCCTTGATAGTGATGTGCCTATTCTCACGAATAAGTGCATCTGCACGATCAGTGTTTGGCTTGGTGACGGATGTTCACGGCCAACGGTCATGCGGTTCATTCTCCACGCGCTCTCTGCCCTCTCTGAAGCACTTACACCACTCAAACACACGGGTCCAATGAGAGACACTCTTCCTCATACTGTTGTTGGAGTCTATGGTGAATTTCAGTGGATGGGACGTTTTCTCCAACGAGGAATTTGATCACAATGCGTTGTTCCACACTCCGCGGTACCTTCTGTTCACTCATCACTAGCAACTTCCAGACAGGACCGAACAGGTTCTAACCTGAACAGGAGGGAGAGTGGAGGTTGTGGCTACAATCTCTCAAGGTCGTACAGCTGCTGCGCAGTGCGGCTTGTTTACAAAAAAATCAGTCCCAGTCATATTTGAACCACCTAGTATTTTTGGTTGGAGTGCCAGCAGCTTCAGAATTCTTGACTGATTAAATTATTCAATCAGTCTGAAAACTATGTGTCACTCGGACACTACTGTGAACTAGAGTGAAACCCCTATTTAAGATTTCTCTGGGACACAGTGAATCTGAACATTACACTCTAGAAAATCTTAATTATAGAATATTTTAACACAGAGATGGGTTTGGCACCATTCAGTATGGATATTAAATGAGGGAAAACCATAAAATGAGAAATGTTAAATGGGGATTCCATTTTAATTGTATTTTAATATACAGTTCATAATTTCAAATGTTCCTTTATGTTTACCTAAGTGTTCAGTATTTCAAGTGTCATAGACCTAAAGAGACAGCGACAGGTTAGACCTAGAACAAGACATACCTGGTTTAGTTTCATTACATTCAGGTTGTTGGAGCATATTGGGTGCAGTAGAAATGTGAACCTGATATTTATTTTTTAAAAACTTAAATAGTGCATACTGAATGCAAGAAAATATTAAGTTCTTACTTTCTCAGTACAATTTTTTTTTGTGCCAGTCTACAGAATTAAACACAGATCTGAAACCTTAAGTGATGTTGCATGTACACTTAAGCTTGATTGTACGAGAGCAAAGAAGATGGCATAATTCCATAAATTTTGTAGACTCAAAAGAATATGGAATATGGTGACATTTTAATTGACAAAAAAGAAAGATCCAGTTATCTAGGAATGTGGATGGATCTTGTTACAAAGTTATTGTGGACAGCCTAACATCTACCTGAAAGGTTAGGGGTCCAGTACCCATAAGTTATGGATTATAAACTTAAATACTGATATTTGGAGATTGTAATGTAAATTATCCTTCTTGCTGATGTTGTTTTTTACATTACTGTTTGTTTTATAAAATTCTAGCACTTCTGTGAAGAAATATATGTACCATAATAAACTGTAATGTCACCTGAGAAGAGTGTCACTGTGGTATATTTTCATGTATCTCATTCCTCTATTTATTGATCCTTTCAGGAGAAAACGTTGGAGAAAATAACAGAAATCTTGAAATAATGACACTTTGCTGCAATGCATAATTAAATTTGCCAAAATTAGGTATGGTAAAACTTGTATCTTAAAACCTTCACTTATTAATAATTATTGATACGTGGAGCAATTACTACCTCACTGTCCATAACCACTTATACCTTTGAGATTAGTTACTGGTTCATTTATTACTTCACAGCAACACCTCTGGTCCCAGCTGTGTACTCCACTGAACTGAAAACTGGAAAAGGAGGATGACTTTACTTCTACCTACTGCCATTTTATAGGCATGTCACCCATGGGAAAGATTATAGAATATTTCCAGGAGACCTCTGCCCTCATCATTCGTTTGATTTCCTGAACTTTCCAGAAACTCTGGGTGTTGTTCATGTAGGCAACACTTTTGGTTCTGTAGACAAAAGTCAACATGTTTCTCTAGGACAAGAAATGTGTTTCAGTCAGACAACAAGATTCCACCATGTTCTTATGAACTTGGGCAGTAAAGTAATGGCATAGTGCTGGTGATCCAGGTGAATGGTATGCTTGCAATTATTTATCTTTGCAGCTTCTATACTTCTTAGCACAAATTACAAATTTACTTGCCCCCTTAGTCTATTCTCACTATGCTACAAGCCGGAAGATCACGGGTTCAAGTCGCAGTGAGGTGGATTTTTTTTTTCAGTTTACCAAATCTTTCCAGCCGCACTATGTCCCTGGGGTCGACTGAGTTTCTAACAGAAATGAGTACCAGAAAATCTTCCTGGAGGTTAAAGGATGGCCGATGTGTAAGGCTGACAACCTTACTGCCATCTGTTAGTTAATTGTCTAGATAATGTGGGACCCTCAACCTCTCACAACCCCTTGGGCCTCCATGGCCTGTTACAGGGATAGCTTATAGTCCATCAGTGAATCAGGAGGGAGGTTCTGTGATGGTTCGGGCAGCAACATCATGGTATTCTGTTGGTCCCATTATTAGCTTTCATGGCCTAATTACTGCTAGCGAGTACCTGAACATATTGGGTAATCAGGTTCATCCCATGAACCAGATGCTATTTCCAAACAGTGATCCAGTTTTCCAAGATGACAATGCCCCCGTTTAGACAGATGGATCCGTTAACTCTTGGTTTGAAGGGCATGACAGTGAACTCCAACATCTACCCTTGCCAGCACAATCATCAGATTTGAAACATAACTGAACCACTCTGGTCAGTTCTGGAGACTAGAGTGAGGAACATATTTCCACCCCCAACATCTCTAAAACAACTTGAAGATCTTCAAGAAGAATAATATAAAATTCCTCTAGAGACTGTTCAGAACTTTTACCAGTCCATTGCAAGAAGGATTGCAGCTGTACTGAGGGCAAAAAGTGGTCCAACACCATATTAATAAAGAAATGTGTACAGTATCTAGTGTTTTCATTATCTTGTCCAACCCCTGTATGCCTTCTCGGATAATCAAGATGGTAATTTAAAACATTAAGGCAATAATAATGCAAGAGTTTTTATATACCTACTCAGAAACAGTTGAAGTTTCTGGGGACATACGACAACTTAACTTGTCTGGTAAATCTAGCGGCTTGCAGCCTACATTTTCCACTTCGTACTGACAGAATGCTGACATATTAATTATTTGCGTAATAAAAAATGTATTTGGCATAATGGTAGCAGATTCAGGATTTTCTACACAATCATCAATCTACCATAAACTGACAAAATGGTAATGGTATGTTTTATGCACAACTTATATTAAGGAAGGTAAGGGTACAGTTGGCCGGTCACGGTAGCCGAGCGGTCTAGGGCATGTACTGTCTTCGCTCGCTCGGAAGCAGGGATCGTAGGTTCGAATCCCACTCAGGGCATGGATTTTAGTTTGTGTGTGTGCGTCTTTCTGTGTTTGTGTACAGGTAGAGGCCTTGCGACGAGCTGATCACCCGCCCAAGGAGTCCTACCGTATGTCTAAGATCTAGTAAACCGAAGTGAAACGGAGAGTTTCGTGGAGGTAGGCCTAGGCCCAAATGAGGGCTGTAGCGCCAATGAAAGAGAATAAAAAAGGTAAAGTTGTACCTGTGTTTAACTAATTAAGCACTACCCTATGAAGACATGGTGGCTGTATAGGTCCGAATTTTCTTGACCTCAGCACTAGCTGGAGGTGAGTGGTCAGCTTTACCCCAACGAAAGAGCCCCTGGAACCCACTGGATAAGAGGCTGGGTGTGCCCGACGTGGAGAACAGGGACATTCTTGACCCTATCGGGACTCGAACTCCGACCGCTTGGTCGTCCAGCCCGTAGTCAGTCGCTATCCCTGCCCCTTTTACGAAGGAAACGAAATGAAAATTACGTTATGGCAAGGTGTCTAGATTTCTAGAATTAGGAAACAGGCACAATTCGGTAATTCTGTATTTCAGCATCCTGTTGCAATTCACATTAGCGCCCATTTGTCAATAATTTTTCAAACAGGTTTTGTTGAAATTTATATTCGCGTCACAGTGTAACAGTTTTCGTTTACAAGTCATGTAATTATATATGCCTTTAGTATGACTACTATTTATGATTCTGTATTTCAGCATCCTGTTAATTGAATATCTGTAAAAAAACACCTGAAGATGGCCGTTTGAGGCCGAAACATGTAGTGTTAGAGAGTGTATTGAAGTGCAAAATAAAAAGCGTTGCAATTTAGACGGAATATAGACAAATGGACGCTAACAATTCGGTAAGGTGAAAGCCCAGAAGTGTCACAAGTTTGTGTAGTACGATTCATGACGTGGAAGAAGTTTGTACGACATATTTACATGAAGTATATAGATTTCAATGCCAGTCACGGTAGTCGAACGGTCTAAGGCATGCACTGTCTTCGCTCGCTCATAATCCGGGATCGTGGGTTCGGATCTGTTTCCTGTGAGGTACGAACTGAATTCTTATATATTATTCTTATACACTGCCGGTCAGGGTAGCCGAGCGGTCTAAGGCATGAACTGTCTTCGCTCGCTCGGAAGCCGGGATCGTGGGTTCGAATCCCACTCAGGACATGGATGTTTGTGTACAGGTAGAGGCTTTGCGACAAGCTGATCACCCGCCCAAGGAGTCCTGCCGTATGTCTAAACTCTAGTAAACCGAAGTGAAACGGAGAGTTTCATGGAGGTAGGCCTAGGCCCAAATGAGGGCTGTAGCGCCAATGAAAAAAAAATATATAGATTTCAATACCTACCTCTTCTTAAGTAAATGTGCCTCCATTACCACACAATCTCGTGGGGAGTTTCCTGGTCGGTCAGAAATATAAGAGGTATGTTTTGTAAATATCTTCTGTCCTGGCGCCGGACCACTCATATATTTTATTTTATTTAATTTCCCCCCCCCAGAAACGTCCCTAGTGGAGTCAATCCCCCCGCCCGTACACACATACACACACACACCCATGCAACAACCAGTATTTTGGTCTCTGATGCTCAACTTCTTTTAATTTATCCGCTAACTTGCAAGCGTTCATTTTTGGCGTAAGCACCACTGTCCACCGTACTACGCTATACAAACAGAGTACTTTACTGTTCACGAATGTGAAAATGCGATTTATCGTAGGGAACAAACCGAACACACAGAACTTGACAGCAAAAATTCACTTACCGTCGTCGAGCGGGGAAGTGGCTGTCAGATTGTTGCAGGAAGTTCAGAAAGATCAGACGGGGTATAGGCGCTGCCTTGTGCGTTATACATTTTGGAATATGGAAGATTCATTCATTATTTGATCCCTACATTTTCGAAAATTAATTTATCATGTGGTCATTTTCGACAGAGGAGCAAGCTGGTCTATTAGGAGACCTAGAGTTGGCCGTGGTGTCAGTGATAGATCGCAGATTCTTTGGGCTAGAAAGCAGTTATAAAATGCCTTATGTTATATGACGCCGTAGAGTGTAGTAGAACTACCAAAATTTCGGAGGAACCTGATGCCTCCATCTTAAGTGTTCTGCCTGAAGATAGAGGCGACGGATTCCTCAAAAACGTACCTCTGAACAGACTACGAAGCGTCACATCCCGAAAGACAATATCTTCGTATCCACAGTCATGAGAAACCTTAAATTTCACACGTTTTGAACATGTGACAATAGGGTCCACCGAAAACTCAAGAGTGAACACGCCGCCGGTGATGAATTAATTTTGGTAGTCCCTACAACCGATTAATTAGAAGTAACTTAAAGAACTTTACTTTGATTTTATGAGCCGGGATAGCGCAGTCGGTATAGCGACTGGCTACGGGCTGGACGACCGAGGGGCCGGAGTTCGAGTCCTGGTAGGTTCAAGAATTTTATCTTCTCCACTTCGTCCAGACCGGCACGGGGGTCCACCCAGACTCTTATCCAATGGGTACAGGAGGTCTTTCTCGGGGATAAAGTGGCTGGGGCGTAAAGCTGACACCTCCAATTACTGCCGAGGTCAAGAAAAAGAAGATCTGTACATCGAGTCACCCATATGCCTTCATGAAATAATGCTTAATTAGTTAAGCACAGGGACAACTTTACTATTTTTCCCCTTGGCGCTACATCCCCAATTTGGACCTTAGCATACCTCCATGAAACTTTCCTTGTCACTTCGGTTTACTAGATTTCAGACATTCGGTTGGACTCCCTCGGCGGGTGATCAGCGCGTCGCAATGCCTCTACATGTACACAAATATTAAACATCCATGCTCTGATTTGGATTCGAACCCACGATCCCGGTTCCCGAGCTAGCGAAGACAGTACATGCCTTAGACCGCTCGGCTACCGTGACCGGCAGTGTATAAGAATAATATATAAGAATTCAGTTCCTACCTCACAGGAAACAGATTCGAACCAACGATCCCGGCTTCCGAGCTAGCGAAGACAGTACATGCCTTAGACCGCTCGGCTACCGTGAATGGCTAAATTTGTCTCACTTTAATTATGTAGTTAAACATAATAATTAAAACTCCATGAATCCTGTTATACATGAGTAAATGCAATAATTAATACAGTATTTTTATAACCTCTAATAGTCGCAATGGGAGACTGAAACAAGGCCTGTAGGGGGGCATTCACCCCAATTGACCGCAATACTGTGCGTTATGGTCGATACTTACGGTTCCGCAAATACAAGTGTAACGTCAGTGTTCGTATGCATTTGTTTGGTACACACTTCACTTAAATTAGAGCAGCGTATTATTTGGTATGGGAATCAATTTCAATAAAAATTAAATCGTATGGGTGTGAAATCTGGTCTCTGACTTTAATGGAGGAACGTAGACTGAGGGTGCTTGAGAACAGGGTTTGAGGAGAATATTTTGACTAAAGAGAGATGAAGTGACAGGAGGTTAGAGAAAACTGCATAATGAGGAGCTTCATAACTTGTACTCTTCTCCAAGTATAATTAGAATGATCAAGTCTAGGAGGATGAGGTGGCCAAGGCATGTAGTACGAATGAGGGAGAAGAGGAATACGTATATATTGGTGGGAAAGTCAGGAGGAAAGAGACCATTGGGAAGACCATGGCTTAGGTGGGTGGACAATATTAAAATGGATCTTAGAGCGATAGGATGGGGTAGTATGAATTGCATAGATCTGGATCAGGATATGAATTAGTTGGGGGCTCTTGTGAATATGGTAACGAAACTTCAGGTTCAATAAAATGCTGGGATATTCTTGAGTAGCTGCAGAATTAGTGGCTCCTCAAGAAGGGCTCAGCTCCAGTGAGTAAGGTAGTAGGTAAGTAAAAATTAAATACAACTGAATGAAAATTGGTTTCCAAGAACAATAAATAAAACCGCAGTAAAAATAATTTTCGTTATTTATATAACACTGATAGTTAGGGGCCGCTTACTTAACTCAGAGAAATGTCGTTAATATTGTGCTGTACTATCACCCATACAAAAAGTCCACTGTGCGTGTCTGTATACCATCTTCAGTTGTGAAATGCCTCATGTCTTACTGGACACTCAAGGGAACGAGACAAATAAAGGGTTAGGAAATTTGGAAACTTAGAAAATAAGGGGTGATAGCCCAGATACGTATTTACGTGGGCCTCGTCTCGTTTCATGGGCAGCTATTGTCCAGACAACGGAGTTGTGCCTGTTTGTCTATCGGCCGTCCTAACTCCGCTCTCGATGCACAGCATTTATGGAATTTGGTATAAAAACACAATCCGTGACCTGTAGTCCGCAAGCGAACTATAACGACCGAGCTACCCCCGCTTGTCAGCGAAATTAGTGCCAACTTTAGCGGATAGAGAGTGTCGCGTGGTCAGCGCAACGAATCCCCACGGCCGTTAATTTCGGTTTTCTAGACCGGAGCCGCTATTTCCTTGAAATAGCTCATCAGTTATCCTCACGAGGTTGAGTGGACCCCGTTCCAGACCCACTACTTCTCAGAGAATCTGGTAGCGCCGGGAATCGAACCCGAGACCTCTGGATCTGTAACCAGGAACTCTGACCACTAGATAACAGAGGTCTAAAATATATATATATTGTCTAAGTAAGCAATTCCATGGAGCCGAGCCCTTCATGAGAATCTGCCAGTTGTGCAGTACTCCAGAATTTCCCACCATTTTGAAAACCCCATAGTTTCATTACCATGTTCACAAGAGTCCTTCAGTGTACCTATCATGAGCCAGATCAATCCAGTCCATACCACTCCTTCCTATCTCTCTAAGATCCATTTTAATATTAGCCACCCACCTATGTCTAGGTCTCCTTAGTGGTGTCTTTCCTTCTGTCTTTCCCATCAGTATCCTATATGCAGTCCTCTTCTCCTCCATTAGTGCTACATGCCCTGCCCACCTCATCCTCCTTGACTTTTTTTATTGCTAGTGGGGTGGGACTAAGTCCCTTGTACTGCGGCCACTTCTGACGTATTGTGCCAGCCTCAGATGATAGGCGAGGGTGAATGTGTAGCAATTAGTGGAATGAAGAATAGAAAATATGTACAGCGCCACTTTATTCACCACAAATCCCACTTAACCAGACCCGGGATCGAACCCGGGCCGCCGCAGTGGGAAGCCAGGGAATACCCGCTTGAGCTATGGCGCGGCCATTCTCCTTGACTTGATCATTCTAATTATACTTGGCGAAGAGTACAAGTTATGAAGCTTTCAACCTTTCGTATGTGTACGATTATACGACTATTACGAAATTGTGCAGGCAACAAGCAGAAAGCGTAGAAAGTCATATGCGTGAAAATGTTCGTTACATAGGACAAGGCGAAGTCAGACAGAAAATATAAGAGGCTTAACTTGTGGCGGTCAAGTGATTAAGCTGCCTCCGTAACATGAGATAAGTAAGTAAGTAAGTAAAGGTATCCCTGTAACAGGCCGTGGAGGCCCATAGGGTTGTGAGCTGTTGAGGTTTCAACATTTTCTATACAATCGTCTGACAGATGGCGGTAAGGTTGTCAGTCTTACGCGCCGGCCGCCCTTTACCCCAAGAATATTTCTGGTACTCATTTCTGTTAGAAGCTTAGTCGATCCCAGGGCCATAGTGCGGCTGGAAATATTAGGTAAATTGAAAAAATTCACTTCATCGAGATTCGATCCCACGACCTTCCGACTTGTAGCATAGTGCCTCAGCCAACTACGCTACCTCGTGCCCCCCAACATTGCGAAAAGAAGAAGGTTCAGTAACATGCTATATGTGCGATGCGTACACTTGACGAAAGGCCAAGCATATTCATAAGAGGCACAACCAAACTCTCGTCAGAGAGGACGTTACATAAGGACTATGATCACTATGATCCTGTTGCAAAAAAAAGGAAAAAAAAAAGTTCTGCCGTGATTCTCAAGGGTTTTCGTGCCAAGATAAACTGATTGGTAAGCCGGTAGCTGAGACTGGGGCAGTTCGAGAACATAGAGAAAGGGAAATGCCAGCTATTGAAAGCCGCTACCAAGTAACGGCTAGTGAAAACTGTAACAGACTGAGAAAACTTAGTGTGCCCTGTAGTGATTTAAGAAATGTAGAACAGTGACAGGATAATCCTTGCTTGTAATTATGAGTTATAAGAATTCAACAAATCAGATTACCAATCCAGGCCCCGTCTATAGTCACTAAAAAACGTGACAATAATTATTGGAGTGTTTCAAATAGGCAGCCATCAGATTCTGTTTTGAACCATTTGAATAGAGTCTTAACCTCACAAATTTATCTTTAAGATCTGTTCTAGTATTGGCCCCACAAATGTGAATAATTAAAGAAAATCCATGATCCTTCCCTTCAGGTGTTCCAACTAAAGTTTTCCACAAACCTATCACCTCACCCATGCGTGCTACGTGACTCCTCATCTCATCCTCCTTGATTTTATCATCCTAATAATACTTCATGGGGCCGGTCACAGTAGCCGAGCGGTCTAAGCCATGTACTGTCTTCGCTCTCTTGGAAACCGGGATCGTGGGTTCGGATCTGTTTCCTGTGAAGTACGAACTGAATTCTTATATATTATTCTTATACACTGCCGGTCACGGTAGCCGAGCGGTCTAAGGCATGTACTGTCTTCGCTCGCTTGGAAACCGGGATCGTGGGTTCGAATCCCACTCAGGGCATGGATGTTTAGTTTGTGTGTGTGCGTTTTTCTGTGTTTGTGTACAGGTAGAGGCCTTGCGACGAGCTGATCACCCGCCCAAGGAGTCCTACCGAATGTGTAAGATCTAGAAAAACCGAAGTGAACGGAGAAGTTCATGGGGGTAGGCCTAGGCCCACTGGGGCTGTAGTGCCAAAGAAAAAAAAATACTTGACGGTAAATACAAATTACGGGATGTTTCATTAAGCTCAGGTCCAAATATTCTCACTAATTCTCATTAATCTAATTAAACACCCCTAATCAATGTTCTTCTCCTAAGGCGAAAGACGTTTCGCACGAAGCATTCTATAATTTTTATACTTCATTTTTTAGTTTCAAAAGAGACAGAAGCCAAAAGATCCTGAAATAAATAGTAAGAACTATTCTCCGAAATTTGCCTGCTCTTATATTATTCGTTAACACAATTTTCATTTGTTGCAGTAGTTCCAAAATATTTTAACTTTGCCACATTTTCTAAGCATATGTATACCAAAACTATTTTTATTATAAGATTTTGTCCATTGTTCTGATGGTGAGACATCACGTGTGCTTAGTTTCCCTGCCTTCACTTAGCACCTTTAAAAATATTTCTGTTTTCCCTGACACCATTTACGTACATTGTGGTTACTAAATTAAAATCTTTAGCCTTTACTAAACGCTGATATGTCCCATTCAGTTCCACTCACTCCCGATATCCTTAGCCCTTCCTAATAATATATTTAAGAGCAAAGTTGTATAGAAATGACTATAGACCCCTCTGTGTTTAGATATAAATAGGAAATGCATCAGAAATTTGTTTACTTATGTGGGATTTATTATAGGCTTATTTTAAACGCAATGTAATTAGCCAATTTTCATGGGCACGTCACATTCAGTGAGAGTTTTGTGTGATATTTCTTTCTTAACCGAGTTTTAGGGCATCTTGAAATTTGTAAATCGTTGATGTACAGTCCAATTCCCCTTATTTATCTAGTATCTGATGCGGGCTGTTCCTGTTTGTGGTTGCAACGTTGAACATGATCATATTCCCTTGTTGCACCCAGCGATACACAACGCAGACATATTGCGCACGCGTGCCTGTGGACTTTCAAGGGGCGGGTAATTTCTGTCTGTGACTGTTCAGTCTCCTTCCTGGTGGTAGGTATGTGTGTTGAATGTTTGGTGCGTTCTGTGTAAAGACTAACAGAGAACCTGTCTTTGTTTTTAGTGTGGAAAGTGCTGCCTAATTCGGAAACAAAAAGGTACTCATAATACAGTAAAGTGTGAGTCGTGATGTGGAAGTTAAGCGAGTTAAGATTAACGGCCATTTATAAGGAATCACTACAATTCCATAGCTGTAATTTTTAATTCGCTGTTAATTTAACACATTTGGCACCGTCAAAGTTTCCTTTCTGAACAATTTAGACTTTAATGTTCATACTGTAAATGTCGCTTCACCAAAGTAATTACTCTGTTATGAAAAATATAATCCAGTTATAGTATGAAAATTCCATTACGTCCATTTTGAAAAAAAAAAAAGTTGTCTGGGAACTTTAACAATTTCAGAGTTTATTCTCACAATTTTTATTTATTCTTTTTATATATTTAAAACTTAAAACTTTTTCCTGTACTTTATCGTTTACTTTCTTTATTGGCTTCACAATTTCATTTTCATAATGTGCTCTAGTTACCTGCGTAGCATCATTCCTTATGGGGGCACCTGTTTTATGGCAAAGTATCACTGACTGCTCCTGAAGAAGGCTATTGTACCTTAAATAAGTAGAACCCTTATGCTAAATATTATCAATATTTGGACACTGCCCCTTATATAATTTCAAATTGCTCTCTGCTGAAGAAAAACATAAAGCTTTTCGACGTAAGGGAAAGAATGTAACTTAAACACTCGATATTTATCGCCTCTGCGGCCATACTCGTTGTCAACAAATTGTGCCAGTTTGAAAAATATTTTTCCCGCCTAGACAAGAGTGCATAGATCTGGATTTCAAGCCAGTGTGTCCTCCTAAAATGCCACTATCTCAGTGGAGTGTAGTAGGTGCTTCATCGTGGTATCTTTTTGTTTCAGAAAATGTTTTCAAATGGCAACAAATAAGGATAGACAGCAGAATTTGAAACATATTAGGAAGAACATCAAATTGTTTTCATCTTCACTTAAAGGACGTATCGTGGTGAGCTGAATTGCGAACATCTTCCACAAGAATGGTAAGCAAACATTTTCCCCTTATTTTCCTTGTTAGTTAGATGAAGCACGATAGAAAACAGCTGTTCTGAAACTGTGGCACAGTTCAGATATTTGGGAACGACGATAATAAATCAAAACCTGATTCAGGAGGAAATTAAGAGGAGACTGAACTCGGGTAATTCTTGCTACCATTCAGTCCAGAACCTTTTGTTTTCTCATCTGCTGTTTAAAGACATAAAAATTACAATATATAAAACACTATAACTTTGCCTGTGGTTCTGTATGGGTATGAAACTTGGTCTCTGACATTAAGAGAGGAACATAGACTGAGGGTGTTTGAGAACAAGTTATTGAGGAGAATATTTGGACCGAAGAGAGATGAAGTGACAGGAGGTTGGAGAAAACTGCATAATCAGGAGCTTCATAACTTGTACTCTTCTCCAAGTATAATTAGGATGATCAAGTCAAGGAGGATGAGATTGAAGGGGCATGTAGCACGAATGGTGGAGACGAGGAATGCGTATAGGATATTGGTGGGAAAGCCAGAAGGAAGAAGACCACTGGGAAGACCAAGGAGTAGGTGGGTGGACAATATTAAAATAGATCTTAGAGAGATGGGATGGGATTGTATTGAATGGATTTATCTGGCTCAGGATAAGGACAGTGGAGGGCTCTTGTGAACACGGTAATGAACTTTCAGGTTCCATAAAATGCTAGAAAATTCTTGAGTAGCTGCAGATTTGGCTTCTCCTCAAGAAGGGCTCAGCTCCATAAGTAAGTAAGTTAGTTGAAGCAGCAATGTATCTGGCTTCTACTCAGAAAGTACTCGTTTCGAATCTCGGTTGGGATACCGATTAATCTGATTGAGGTTTTTCGTGGTCTCAGCAGGAAAATTGCAGGATAATTCCTCAACATAGACAACACCGCCTTATTTCTCAGTCTTCGCAATTCGCGATTTCCGGTTCCTTTTCGAAAGGTTTATCATATTAGCACTGAACCCTACTTACGTAAACTTACATGCGACATATTTTCTATTATGAAAATTATACCTAAGAAACAATATACAAATTTCAACCCAGAAATACTAGTAGAGGATTCCTATTATAATTTTTCTTAGCTTCATGAAACATTGCACAATTTGAGAAAAAGTAACAAATTGGTTCTACTTCAAGTAATAAATATCTCGTCATGAGCCCTATATGAGGCTCGGAACCAAGACTTACTGACCGACCGACCATCACTCACAATGTAACTTTGACTTTGACCAGCGAGTTCTTAGTGTAGCTCCGACTAAAGCAGAAGCCAGCTCGCATCCGACAAAGGACAGAAGACACTTCACCAAGATCAGCGGTGCAAATAATTGTACAATGAAGTTGTGAATAATTGTTCTTGCGAGTGTAAAAGAGATTGTCCAATAAACGTTTTAGCCATATCCGAGAACCGCGTGAATTTACTTGTCGCGTTACATAGGCAACACGAGACAATACTTTTACATTTGAACTGCAAGCCTAGACACCGATGAGCAAAGCGCTGCAAATTTCGTAGTTCCTTTTGCTGTTTTCTTATACATATTTATTTATATATTTCCTACAAAGATTTTATAACCACATCACATGAATTTTCTTCAAGCTTTTAGAACGTCTTGAAAACAATGAGAGTTTTTCACTCATGCTAATTTGGCCTAAAAGTTTGTTTGTAATTACGTCAAGGTAAACAGTGCTTCATTCTCTTCCTATTTCCATACGCGGAGAAGCGATTTGAATTCTCACCTTCATTGTTACGCATTAGAGGTACTGCAACTAGAAACAATGCCTTTATGCAAATTAAACACCCATTCATTGCTTGTACAATTTTTCGTGCTCTTCAGGGCAAATGGACAATGTTGTTTTTTCAAGGCTGCTAGTGGTAAAGACCGGAACACGTTTTTCATTGAAGAGGAAACTTGTTTAACCTACACGGATATTTAAACCCTCTGAACCGAACTAAGGGACGTCAACGGTTCGGAAGGAAATTCGTTAAACACCGTAAAACGGCATGCATAACGCTTCTAAAATTGCAAAGGAATTTATAATCGATCGTGAGACGTCGCGATAGATTGGTCAGGCCTAATGTTTCGTGTTCCTGATAACCTCGGTTCGAATTTCGACTGGGATGACGGCTATAGCGTGCGAATTTAAACTCCGTGGTTTTAGTCCGCAAGTGAACTATACCGATCGAGCGACCGCCGCTTGTCAGCGAAATTATTGCCAACCTTAGTGGATAGAGGATGTCGCGTGGTCAGCGCAACGAATCTCGACGGCCGTTAATTTCGGTTTTCTAGACCGGTGCCGCTACTTTTCCATTCAATTATCCTCACGAGGCTGAGTGGACGCCGTTCCAGACTCACTACTTCTCAGAAAATATCGTAGCAAATGGAATCTAACCCGGGACCTCTGGATCTGTAGCTAGAAATTTTGACCACTAGACCACAGATGCTGTCCCGTGTACGATTTTACTCATTGTATTTCTAATCCATCCAATCAAGGATTAGGATAGCAGCTAATTTAAAATACATCACATCATCTTTCGATGCCCTTCTCAAGTTTTTGTTTATAATCAGTCCGTAACTGGAAACTGTAGGTGACATATGTAGCAGACTAAGCAATCTTGAGGTCGCGCCACAGCTTAAGCGGTTAGTCGCTGGCTTCCAACCGCGGTGGCCCGGGTTCGATCAAATGGGATTTGTGGTGGACAAAGTGGCGCTGGGGCGGATTTTCTCCGAGTACTTCGGTTTCCCCTGCCAATCTTCATTCCACCAAATTCTCCATCGTCATAATCACCCGGGGCAGGCTACAATAGGCCAATCAGTGGCCGCCGTGCCGAGTGGACCCAGCTGGTCTCTACCCCCCACTAAGCGAAGTAATCTTAAAGAAACAGAATCATTTATAATCGATCGATAATGCGTGCTCATTGCGTTCATTTTTCATATATTGACACAAAGGTAGCGACCTCTTACTCAGCATTAGGGGAAGTTGTTCTAGTCTACTTTATGGTTCAAAAATAAAACACATTCTTTGGAAACCACGAAACTAGTATAAAAATTCAGTATTAAAAATGTTGAAGTGTATTTCATATAACTCGAAATATAGTACGACTGAATATGTGGACTCAAAGCATAAATTAACGCATATTTTGTGATCTAATGGGAGTCCAAAACCTACAAAATCTTGCGTTACAACTTATCTTGTTAAACTAAATTCAGGTGCGATCATTAATTGAACGTATTCAAGAAGATGTTTAAGCGATTATTGGCTGTTTGCTGTATTAATTTTTAGGTTACTAATGAGTGTTGAACATTTTTGATTGTCAGTATACCAAATAATTCAAATGATTCTTAAAATCTAAGATAATTAAACCTATAGTTACGTTAAATTTTCGAGGTTTACATGGGGATGGTTGTTCAGATTGTAGTCTTCTGTGCTGTGACCTAATACAGCCTTGTAGTCAGATATCGAAGTGTCGGAAGAGAGCAATACAACGCAAGCAATCACAAGGGAAGGACACAACACAGCACACAATACATACAAGAATATAGGAAGAGTACTCCCATAGGAGAGGATTGACGTAACACGCGATTTTGAAGTGCGACATAAAGATGAAAAATCTTGAAAAGTTTTAATATATAAATTTTATTATCATGACATATACACATTTTAATCATTTTATAAAGGAGACATGATGGCATACAGTGCAATGGTTTGACGTAAATGAAACCACGCCTGAAGATGGCATATTAGTGTCGAAACATGTAGTGAGGAGAAAAGTGAAATTGTGTGCTCTGTAAGACGGTTGATACAAATACACATCATGGGTCGGAAGAGAATATTTCCTCAATTTTAAACATTGAAGTGTTGAAGTTCAACATTGAAGATGGTTACAGAATGTTCCTTCGAAATCTCGGTGGATGTCCACGTAACTACTGATGTCACAGACCAGAAGATCGGAGTATGAAATACAGATTTGTTTATTCCGAACTTTTGCACTGATATTTCCTTCTCGTCAGAAATGGTTACACACTTCTGTCGCCAAAAGCTAGTTTTGTGAAAACTGGTTGCCCCGGGTGAAGGCGAGTTTCATAGAAGTAGACTTCTTACATTTTATACGCCTTTACTGTGAACAAGAACGTGAATATTGTTAAATTCCTCTTAGGATACAAATAACTGACACTTATAAGCCTTCGTTACGTACTCGTGGAGCTGAGTCCTTCTTGAGAAGCCTCCAATTCTTCAGTTACTCAAGAATTTCCCAGCAATTTATGGAACCCGAAGGTTCATTATCCTGTTCACAAGAGCCCTCCACTGGTCCCTATCCTGAACCAGATCAATCCAATCCATACCATCCCATCCTATCTCTCTAAGATCCAGTTTAATACTGTCCACCCACCTATGCCTTGGTCTTCCCAGTGGTCTCCTTCCTTCTGGCTTTCCCACCAATATCCTATATGCATTCATATTCTCCCCCAATCGTGCTACATGCCCTGCCCACCTCATCCTCCTTGAGTTGATCATTCTAATTATACTTGGAGAAGAGTACAAGTTATGAAGCTCCTGTCACTTCATCTCTCTTCGGTCCAAATATTCTCCTCAACACCCTGTTCTCAAACACCCTCAGTCTATGTTCCTCCCTTAATGTCAGAGACCAAGTTTCACACCCATAGAGAACCACAGGCAGTTATAGGGCTACTAAGAAGAATGAAAGGGAAAGGTAACCCAGTTGTGTATGTACCGTAAGATAACCTGCTTTTCCGTTTGCAATCCCACAGCTAAAATTTCATGTTTTATCACGTTTGTAATTTCCATTTTAGGAAGCATGGTACTTACTGCAAACTGGGTTATCAGATCATGCTGACAAATACATGCGCCACCAGCTGTGAAGTGCATTATATGCAAATAATAGTTTGTTATTTTGGATGGTGGGGGTTTTTAATACGAGGTTACTTGCACCAACTATCATTGAAGTAAAGGAAAAGTTGTCCCTGTGCTCAACTAATTAGCACTACGCCATTAAGGCGTATGGGGAAGTGGATGTATAGATCCACGTTTTATTACCTCGGCACAAGTTCGAGGTGAGTGGTTAGTTTCAAGCCCTGGCCGCTTTTCCCCTGGGAAAAGATCCCCCGGTACCCATTGAGTAGGAGGTTGGGTGGACCCTTTCTGGACGCTGTGGATAAGAGAAAATTCTAGACTCTACAGAGACTCGAACTCCGACCCCTCGGTCGTCCAGCCCATAGTCAGTCGCTATACCGACTACGCTAAACCAGATCCACTATCATTGAGGATAGGCATGTAAAGTATGTGGTCATGAAGACTGTTTCAATCCGCAAGGAAGTTTCCTTAAAGGACGAGAGTATTTGGATCGAAGAGAGATGAAGTGACGGGAGGTTGGAGAAAACTGCATAATGAGGAGCTTCATAACCTGTAATCTTCTCCAAGTATAATTAGAATGATAAAGTCAAGTAGAATGAGATGGACAGGGCATGTAGCACGAATGGGTGAGAAGAGGAACGCATATTGGATATTGGTGGGAAAGCCGGAAGGAAAGAGACCACTGGGAAGACCAAGCTGTAGTGGGTGGACAATATTAAAATGGTTCTTAGAGAGATAGGATGGGATGGTATAGATTGGATTGATCTGGCTCAGGATAGGGACCATTGGAGGGATCTTGTGAACACTGTAATGAACCTTCGGGTTCCATAAAATGTTGGGAAGTTCTTGAGTAGCTGCACGACTGGCGGCTTCTCAAGAAGGGCTCAGCTCCGTGAGTGAGTGAAGGTAGCATAAAGTTACAATTCTCTTACCTTTAGTACGGTATCACAGCGACGGCAATATCAAGCACTGCAGTCTCCATACAACAATTTCATTGCACCTGAGGATGACCATATGATATCTACACATGCATACAGTTTTAAAATAAGTTTCTAAAACTTTTTGTATGTGTAATTAATATTTAAACAGAAATTATATAAAATTATTGCATGTGAAACGGAACTATTTGTTAATAACACAGGGAACACATCAGTGGCAGAGCCGGGGTTTCTCAGTCTGTATAGCTGGATGGCCGGGGTTCTATTTCCGGCAGGGGCAAGAATTTTTCCATTCTTTACAGCCTCCAGACCGGCTCTGGGGCCCATTCAACCCCTATCCTATTGGTACCTGTGGTTGTTTCCTCGGGGGAAAAGACGCCGGGGCGTAAAGCTTGCCATTCACCCACATCGAGTGCGGAGGTCAAGAATGGTTGAGCTATACCTTCACTATCGCACACGTCTTCATGACGTGTGCTCATTTAATTAAGCATATTAGAGCTTTATCTTTACCTTTACATTAATGATAGAGAATGAGTTTCTCAAACTGAATGTGGCTTTCCTTTGGAAAGTACATCTTATATTACAGACAGAGCTCATCACAATGGCCGCGCGGTCTAAGGCATGAACTGTCTTCGCTCGCTTGAACGCTGTATCGTGGGTTCCAATCGCACTCAGGGCATGGATGTTTGTATGCGATTATTCTGTATTTGTGCTGTCCTGTGTGTGGGTAGAGGCCTTGCGACTGGCTGATCACTGCTCCAAGGAGTCCTACCGTCTGTGTAAGAAAGATTACGAAACTGAAGAATAGGCCAGGCCCAATAACGTGCTGCAGATCTAATGATGAATGAATAAATAAATATCAGAGATAGGGGTGAGCCGGTCTGAGGGAGTAGGTCCCACTAACGTTTAACTCCTCAGCGTATAAAGGTAGTTTTACAAATTTCTAATTTATTAACTTTTAGTATGAGATAAGTAGTATGGTACATTTCTAATTGTTTTACATTTTATACGGCTTTTCAAAATCCGCAAAGAAATTAACGGGGACTTGTCTCATGGACCTCAGTCGTAACACAATTTTCCTTTCTCTTGCTTGTGGCCCGCCGTAAATATCGCCTCGTCCTCCCGCAAGACTGGAAACAAAACACTTCACAGAAAGGAACTGCATAATTTTTACTTCCGGGCAAACATTATTAGAAGTCAAGGAGGGTATGATGTGAATTGCATGTAGCACGCATGGAAGAGAAGAAGAGTGGATTTGTATTTCTTTGATAAATTCTATACACTATTCAGTGGTTGGTTTGGTAAGTAAGAATAAGCCATATTTCACTATGTTCGATACTGGAATTCCAGAATTATCTTTCACTTGCTATGGAGAATGTGAAATGTTTTAAATATTTGGGTAGCTTGTTAACAGATGATGGAAGGTGTACTAGTGAAATTAAATCCAGGATTGCCATGGCAAAAGCTGCATTTAGCAAGAAGAAGAATCTTTTTACCAGCAAATTGGACTTAAATTTGAGGAAGAAACTAGTGAAATGCTACATTTGGAGCATAGCTCTGTATGGGGCTGAAACATGGACACTTAGGGCAGTAGATCAGAAACATCTGGAAAGTTTCGAAATGTGGTGTTGGAGAAGGATGGAGAAGATCAGTTGGATCGATTATGTGAGAAATGAAGACGTGTTAATTAGAGTCAGTGAGCAGAGGAATATCCTACATGAAATAAGAAAACGGAAGGCTAATTGGATTGGTCATGTTTTACGCAGAAACTGCCTTCTAAAAGAAGCTATTGAAGGAAAGATAGAGGGGAGGATAGAAGTGACAAGAAGACGAGGAAGAAGACGTAAGAAGATGCTGGATGACCTTGGGGACAGAAGAGGATACTGTCATTTGAAGGAGAAAGCTCTAGATCGCATTAAGTGGAGGAATTGTTTTGGAAGAGACTGTGGACCTGTCGTCTGACAGATTACTGATGATGATTACACGAAATGTTGGTACGCTTGATTCATTTATCGAATTATTGCAATTTTTGAGCTCATAGTTCAGTGAACTACGAATAATGGTACACACAATCAGCGCTATACATCTCATCAGGCCACGGCTGGCTGCTTGCACTCTATAGAAGTACAAACGGTGACAGCCTACATGGAGGCCATGCCGAACAATACATGGAATGTTTGGATGCTACAGGAAATGCGACTTCCTTTCTATTTCCCGCCCTTCGTTTTTCATAATAATGTCCTGCATCATTTCCTATCCCAGTCATGACTTGACCAACCTTCTGGAACGTTTCGATAACTCGACTATAATTACCGTGAAGCAATGAAATGACCTGATGTCTTCAGGTCTGGCTACATTCGCATGGCAAACTGATGTGACGTAGAGTAGATGGGACAATTAGAGCTATCAGAATTTGTTGCAAGTAGTTGTGAAAACTTCGCAAAGATTTCGTCGGCGTTAAGTTGCTGTTAGCCCAGTGCCGCATTCACCATCTACCAGTGTGAACTTGTAACCCTCGAGGACTCTGAGTAGCGAGGCTGCAAAAGTTCGAATAGTTATGGCGTGTCAGTTCCTACCCTGTTACAGTGGGTACATTATGACCATGGCCCGGATTTTGATGACATGTCATCTTTCTTTCCTTGTATCCTATGCGATGCTCTTAAATATATGCATCTCGGATATGAGCTGCTGGTTACAGAAATGTAAATTTTATAGGTAATTTTTTGTCATTTTTTTGACATTTTTAGGTTTAAGGTCATTTTTTCATTTGGGGAGTAATTTTTTGGTAAATTTTTGGACTTCTAAGGATATTTCTTGTCATTTTTGGCCATTTTAGTGATTTTTTCTTCATATGTTTTCTTAAATGTGAATAATATGGAAGCGAAGTGTTCTTTCTTTTCTCCTTTAGGTCATTTTTCTGGATTTTTCGGTTATTTTTTAAATATTTTCAGGTCATCAAAATCCGGGCCCTGGTATGACATTGCCCTATTTCCAGCTTCAAAATCATACTCCAGCGGTTCTCTCAAGTACACAAAAGTATGAAGAAAGCGGTCTTCTGGGATATGGCGAAGTGTAGATATTGTGTTAACCGACGTTTCGGAGGAACATACAGCTTCTATCTTCAGGGTAGAAGAAAAGAGAAGAAAATCCGAAGGCAAAGAACCAGCGTGAGCAGGTGTTTCGATGCGTAGCCTCCCCATTAAAGAACATCTGCTCACGCTGGTTCTTCGCCTCCTGATTTTGTTCTTTTTTCTTCTACCCTGAAGATGGAAGCGATATGTTCCTCCGAAACGTCGGTTAACACAATATCTACAAGGAGCCATATCCCAGAAAATTGCTTTCTTCATAGTCACCGCCGTGAAAACCTCAAATCTTATATACAGAAAAGTACGTTTTCAGAAAGTTATAAATTTGCGTGTTTTTATATGAATCTGCAATTTTATTCCAGTCCCATTAGTATTCGATAACGCAGTCGGTATAGCGACTGGCTACGGTATTGACGACCGGGATGTCGGAGTTCGAATCCCTGTAAGGTTAAGAATTTTCTCTTCTCCACGTCGTTCAGACCGGCTCTGAGGCTCATCCAGTCTCCTACCGAATGGGTAGTGGGAGATTTTTCCACGGAGGATAAATCGACAGGGTCGTGAAGCTGATCATTCGCCTCCAGCTAATGCCGACGTCAAGAAAATGTGGAGCTATACATCCACTCCTCCATACTCTTTAATGGCGTAGTGCTTAAGCATAAGGTAAACTTTATCTTACCTTCGCCCATTAATATTCACAATAAAACGGTGCTTTAGAGTTATAATTAACCAGTGGTTCAATTGGCTTTAACATAATGAACCTCTTCATTCTGCCTTCAGAATGTGTTTGTATATTTCTATGGTTCCCTCAACAAACAGCGACTATTTCCCGAAACTGCAATATTTTTTCCTGTGAGTTACAGATGAATGTCTGTATAAGCTGTCTTCCCGGTCTTGAAACGGTTAGGCATCCTACTAATAAAAACAATGCAGTTAGTTGCTTGCTTCCCACAGCGGCGGCCCGGGTTCGATCCCAGGGTCTCGTCAAGTGGAATTTGTGGTGAACAATGTGACGCTGGGGCGGGTTTTATCCCAGTACTTCTGTTACCCCTGCCAATCTTCATTCTATCAAATTCTCCATCATCATAGTCACCCGAGGCAGGCTACAATAGGCCAAATAGTGGCCGCCGTGCCGAGCGGGCCCAGTTGGACTCAACCCCCAACTGAGCGAATTAAAAAAAAACATAAAAACAATACACAGATATGTGTATATACACAAGCACAGAAAAACGCACACACACAAACTAAACATCCATGCCCTGAGTGGGATTCGAACCCACGATCCCGGTTTCCAAGCGAGCGAAGACAGTAGATGCCTTAGACCGCTCGGCTACCGTGACCGGCCTCTGTTTCCTATATAATCCGAAATTCCGGCAAGTCGTTTTCTCTGGTTGTCACCTGCTTACACTCTTGCTTTCTTGCTTTGCTTATTCATCGACCCTGAAGATGAAAGTGATATTTTTCCCCGAAACGTCGTGTACCTTTCGACGGACTACAAGGCGTTATATCCAAGAAGATGGAACCCTTTTTCGTTGTATTCAATAGATTGTCTGGACTGGGGATCCACCTCTGTTCCCTCCCAAAATTTGTCTTCATTTTTTTCTTCTCTTTGTACCCACTTTAGAGCTTTCTCCACCTTGGAGCATAGGGCTGATTTCTCAATTACTTGATTATGATACAGACGGTAGGACTCCTTGGACGGGTAATCATCTCGTCACAAGGGCTCTACCTAATCACAGAACAACACAAACACAGAATAAACGCATACACTCACACCAAACATCCATGCCTTGTGTGAGATTCGAACCCACGTTCCTGGCTTCCGAGGGAGCGAAGACAGTACATTTCCACTCATAGTGCCATTGAAAATAAACCTTTTTTTTTTTTCAAGAATAAGATATTTCCATATTGGACTACTGCAAAAATATTTAAAATTTTGCTGGGACTAATTGCGACCACTTCAAATTCTAGCTCACTTTGCACAGGCCTGTCATTTTCCACTGTAGTTAAGCAAGTTTTCCTCTTTCTTGATTACTCTTCATTTGTATGCTCAGAATTGTATATTCCCCTTTGAGTACGTTTCCAGTATTAATTGGAAATAAAGCGATCCATATTTCAAATTTTACGATATGTTTATTGAACAGAGCCTCTCTTCTTGTCATAAAGTCCCTAATTAACCTATAAAACTCGTGTTACACTTTCCAAGTTTAGTGGCGTTCGACTTGAACCGACACACAATGCTTTTATTCATTTTCCAGTCCAGTTCACTGGTAAGACAGAGACAGCGAAACCAGAGGAAGTTACGTAAATACCGTAGAGACTTTACCACAGGTTTCTGAGTTATGGTCCTGTTCATAGGACTAATTACAACCAAGAATGTGTTCAAAATTCATAAATCGTCACTATTTGGCATACCCACCATATATTCAGTTTATCCATATAGCGTTTTGTATACTGACAGTATAACACTGATTGTAAATCGTAATTCTAAAGTACTAAAAAATTATTAATTCCAGTAATCTCAGAAAATTCTGGAAGGATTAGAAAGATGAAAAAAAAATACATGAGATTGGTGTAATGCAAACTAAAACGGACATGACAGGAAAATTAGCAAATCGTGGAACTGAATGACAAAATCGATCCGGTTTGTTTCTTCCAATATGGCCGCAACTGTGGAAAATTTTGAACGGTAATGTCATATGTTACATCAATCTAAAAACTCGGCGATTTTCACATAGTTTCACAGCTTTAAATGGAAGAAATATGAATTGTTCTCCCAGTTTAGTGTTTCTTCTTCTGTTGCTCTCACTTGGAGCATAGGGCAGCAGTGAAAAGTTCGTTTCAGTTAATTTTCTTAATGTTAAACAGGCGGTAGGACTCCTTGGACGGGGGATAAGCCCTTCGCAAGGCCGCTACCTAACACAAACAGTCATACATTGCTTGAGTGTGATTCGAACACACGATCCCAGGGTTCGAGCGAGCGAAGACATTTCATGCCTTGGACCTTGCAGCTTGTGCGATCGGCATAGCATCTATAGCTTTAAGGAATTTAAAAATAAGCTTTTGTCGTGGTGATTATTTGCTGGCCAAGAAGCAGCTAGTCCAATTGCAGAGGTACTATGCATATTTGTAGCTTCTGGACAATTTTTGAAGTTATATTCCCGCCAACCNCCCTCTGTGTACTCCATAACTTAATCTCAAATTTACATTTTGTTGTCAAATAAGTATAAATGCATTTAAAGGAATTAGAATAAACCACCCACCTCCACCAATTCCCCCCTCCATCCACACACCCACGTACAGGGTGCATATGGTATGCGACAGTCTTTAAGTCATGGCGTTAAAATTCACCCTGAACATCTGAAAAAGAAAAAAAAAATGTAAAAATATAACTCCTTGGAGAAGAGCCCTTCTTGAGAAGCCACAAGTTTTACAGATACTCAAGAATTTTCCAACGTTCTATGGCACCCTAAGGATCACAATGGTGTTCACAAGAACCCTGCACTGGGATCTATCCTGAGCCAGATCATTGCAATCCATACCACCCAATTCTATCCCTCTAAGATCCTTTTTAATGTCATCCACCCACCTACGCCTTAGTCTTCCTAGTGGTTCTTTCCTTCTCTCTTTCCTACCAAAATTCTATAAATAATCCTCTTCTCACTATTCGTGCTACATGTCATGCCCAGCTCATCCTCCTTGACTTGATCATTCTAATTATACTTGGAGAAGAGTACAAGTTATGACGCTCCTCATTATGCAGTTTTCTCCAACCTCCTGTCACTTAACCTCTCTTCGGTCCAAATATTCTCCTCAAACACCCTGTCTATGTTCCTCCCTTAATGTCTGATTCCATTTTCCTTAGTCTGAGGCCCTTTGTGATATTTCATGACAAGCTAATTTTTTACGGTGAGTTGTTATCCCCACGTCCAACCCCCAAGCTGGATGAACATCCCTTGCTGGTTATCTGCGAATTGTATCTAGGACTACTAAGCACTGATGGTAAAAATGCCCGAGTGTACACTCAGTTTATGTACTCGGCACCTGTACAAATGCATCTATTTCCTCTTTCCTGATATTGAAATCACTGGTATCACTTGTTGAAATGAAATATAAAGGACACGAAACAAATTGGTTCTAAAAATGTAAAAAAAAATCTTGTTTAAACAGCACTTGTAAATAGACTAATTGTAATAATTTATAAATTGTATTTTAATGTATGTATGTATGTATCGATATTGACCAATCACATTGTGATAGTAGTTTCCACCTGCAGTGATGATGATAATGGTCTCTAAGATCGAAATATGTCAAGGATGTAAGATTTGAGGCTTTCACGGCGGTGACTATGAAGAAAGCAGTCTTCTGGGATTTGGCACCGTGTATATGTGGTGTTAACCGACGTTTCGGAGGAACGTATCGCCTCCATCTTCAGGGTAGAAGAAAAAGTATAAGAAATCTGCAAGCGACAAGACCGTGAGAACGGNACGTAGATCTACATCCACACCCAGACCAGTGCCAGTTTTAGGGCTCAGTAAAACAAGAGGACCATAAACAAACATTAAACAAACGTTAATAATCACGTGAGGCAGAAAGATTTATTGCCGGTCTCGGTTGTAGTGGCCGCAGCTGGAAGTAGTGAAATGTTTGAAAGTTTCCAGCAGTTTACTTCACGCTTAGGTAGACAAAAATGATCCCTGTAACAGGCAGTTGAGGCCCATAGGGTTGTGAGACGTCGAGGCCCTCACATTTTCTATACAATCGGCTCACAGATGGCTGTATCCTTCTATCCTGAATATCCAAAAGGCATCAGTAATAATAATTCTGACGGCTTCATCTCAAGTTTATACTCCTACCTAACGCTGTAAAACTGGTTGCTCTCCTCCTAGGAAAAAGTGCAGGCGGCGCCAATGTTGAAGGATGAAGTAGACTGGTGAGGGAATAGTAATCCAGGTCAGAGAAATTAATAAGTATTAACTTTTCATCAATACATTATGCAACATATTTCGCTTGTCTACAGGAGTGGTTTACTTACTTACTCATGGAGCTCAGACCTTCTTGAGGAGCCGCCAATTGAACAGCTACTCAAGACTTTCCAAGCATTTTATGGAACCCGAAGGTTCATTACCGGGTTCACAAGGGCTCTCCACTGGTCCCTATCCTGAGCCAGGTCAATCCAATCCATATCATCCCATCCTATCTCTCTAAGATCCATTTTAATATTGTCCACTTACCTAATCCTTGGTCTTCCCAGTGGTCTCTTTCCTTCCGGCATTCCCACCAATATCCTATATGCATTCCTCGTCTCCCCCATTCGTGCTACATGTCCTGCCCACATAATCCTCCTTGACTTTAGGCTTTGAAATCTCTGTAAGCCGATTGATTTTTACATTCATTTTAATAGTTACGACTGCACCCTCCAACAGTGTTCCTTGCGTATAATGTGCGAAATCCATACGCCACGCAACACTTCCAGTGGATTAACTTTTCAGTATTTATTGACATTTTGTCAAGTACAGAATTTAGAACTTAGAACAATAAGATGACCCTGAAAATTTCCGAAGAGTATGAAAACAAGCTTGGCCGGTCACGGTAGCCGAGCAGTCTAAGGCATGTACTGTCTTCACTCGCTCGGAATCCGGGATCGTGGGTTCGAATCCCACACAAGGCATGGATGATTTATATGTGTATATGTTTATTCTGTGTTTGTGTTGTACTGTGTTTAGGTAGAGGCCTTGCGACGAGCTGATCATTCGACCGAAGGAGTCCTGCCGTTTGTAAAATGATCATGAAATTGAAAATCAGAGGTCAGGGCCCAAGGGGATTGTAGAGTCAGCGAAGAAAAAAGGAAAACAAGCTGTTTTCACTCGAGTTATTATACAGACATTTGCACGAGAAACTTATGAAAACCCTCAGCAAAAACAGTTGGTTTCAAGGTCCAGATTTCCACTGTCTATCTCCCTAATAAGAAGCATTATGATAATGAGTACGTCCACATATCGGTTACTCACAGCGACATTAAATATCTCATATATTTTTTTCCTTGGCACTACAGCCCCAGTGGGCCTAGGCCTACCTCCATGAACTTCTCCGTTCACTTTGGTTTTTCTAGATCTTACACATTCGGTAGGACTCCTTGGGCTGGTGATCAGCTCGTCGCAAGGCCTCTACCTGTACACAAACACAGAAAAACGCACACACACAAACTAAACATCCATGCCCTGAGTGGGATTCGAACCCACGATCCCGGTTTCCAAGCGAGCGAAGACAGTACACGCCCTAGACCGCTCGGCTACCGTGACTGGCAGTGTATAAGAATAATATATAAGAATTCAGTTCGTACCTCACAGGAAACAGATCCGAACCCACGGTCCCGGTTTCCAAGCGAGCGAAGACAGTACATGCCAAATATCTCATTTACTCTTGAAAATTATCCCCGAAAGTACGGAATATGGAGTAACTTCCATTAATTCTACTTATAGCAATACATATCACATTCGATCAATGGTGCCAACTTTCTACATTTGAGGAAGTGTATAAATCGATTGTACATATGGTTTTCATTTATTATTAAATTTCCCGTAATTCGGAATTATATGACACAGATTCAGCTCTGTACCCATCATCTTCAGCTACGAGTATATTATGCATGCAATTAAAGATGTTTATTTCTTTAGAAAACACGAGAATATTCCAAATAAGTTTCTTGTTACAGGAGGTGATCCCAACCGTAGCAGTTCTTCTTCTTCTACACAGCTCATCACGTGAGTGTCACCAGAAACAAGTAGTTTGGTTGGTAGTTAGTATATTGTAGGGACGAGGTCTGGACGTCGTAGCTTTCAAGGCTCCTTTTATTATGGGATATATATATATATATTTGTCGCCATAAACACGCCACCATAAGTGAATTTAGAATGATATGTGAGTTTTTATTGCACCACAATATTTTGCACACCAATATGTAGTATTTTACAGTTTCCTAAAAGAATTCCTCAATGACAGACAGCTGCACATTTTTAAAGGATCTATCAGGACACAGAAATTTCAAGAAGATACACAGAATGAGTCTAGCACATCTCCCACCTTTTAAATTCGCATAGTAGCCACGTTGATTCTGTAGAAATCAGGGGTTTAAAAGTACCCTGATTGGAAAGCCTTCAATGGTGTAATATTTGTCCCCACTTTTCACGAGAAACAGTCAATGAATGTTGACGAAATTGACGTCTCTGATTGAATGCAGAGAGAGGGGAGACACATACTCACACAGCTCCTAAATGTGATTCTGAAAACAAAGGTAAAAGGTAAATATATCCTTGTAACAGGCCGTGGAGACCCATAGGATTGTGAGACGTCGAGGCTCCCACATTTTCTAGACAATCGGCTCACAGATGACGGTGAAGTTGTCAGCCTTAGGCACCAGCCGCTCTTTACTCCCCAGGAAAATTATTTAATTAATTCCTGGTACTCATTTCTGTTAGCGACTGAGTCGACCCCAAGTCCATAGTTAATTGGCCATGAAAACAATTGAAAAATCAAATGACTTCATCGGAATTCGAACCCGTGATCTTCCGGTTTGTAGCATAGTGCCTCAATCAACTACGCTACCGCGTGCACAGGGATTCCGGAAAGGAAACTTGAATTAATAAAAATGACGATGAAAGAAGAAGAAAATAAAAGTTCTGTTTTCCCAAACAACAACAGTACTGGAAATTACGTGCCAAATGGTGGGATTGCATTGTTAATACCTGTAATTGCTTCAGTAATTTGCGTTAGGTAAAGCATTGACGTATACTCAAAACAGTGCTCTAAAATTTATTCAATCCGCCTGATTGATCAGAGGCACCATGAATTTCAGGAAGTGGGTGGATCTTATACATATTTCGTGAGATCAGCCATGGACTTCGAACTACCTTTAATCCATAAGAAAGAGACAGGCGAGAAAGGAAGAGATACGAGGGTTTCTCACAGATAAAGGACACTAAACCGTTGAACTGTCCATATCATGGCTCAGCTGCTTAACTTTTCCAAAACCGAAATGACTCAGTCGGTAAAGTGGCTTGCTGCTTATACCGATTCCTGTCAGAAGCACGGATGTTTGTCTTCACCACTAGAATGTGGTGAACTTTATTTCCACGTAACAAATATATTCCTTTCAAGGTCTGTTCAGTCTGTGTGAATAACGAAACTCAGATGACTTAGTGACAGAGGCGCAGCATTAAGCAAACCCTGCGGTGTACATTTAAATATATTATTTTCCCTTTCGAAACCACTTGTGCGTTAGAGCGAGTAATCCACCCTAAGGTCAGTGAACTCTGAAAAATTGCGTGACATGTTCAAAGAGAAACAATCTATACATTAATGGGAAACACGTGTTTCAACTTTCGCAATATTGATTTTAATAATGTACGATTTATGTGTTCAGCTTATAAAATTTTTGCGAAAGGCAGGTGTGCGCTGTGAAGAAGGTAAAGGGCAAGCCACCAGCTGTGCGCCGTGATGGAGCACCGTTGGGGTGTTAGGGGGGGGGGAAGATGTTTACTCTCCAATTAGGCCGCGCCATAGCTCAAGCGTTAGTCACTGGCTTCCCACCGCGGCGGCCCGGGTTCTATCACAGTTCTGGTCAAGTGGGATTTGTGGTGGACAAAGTAGCCCTGGGGCAGGTTTTCTCCGAGTACTTCGGTTTCCCCTGCCAATCTTCATTCCACCAATTGCTCCACAATCACCCTCACCTATCATCTGGGGCTGGTACGTTACAATAAGCCCGAAGTGGCCGCAGTGCAAGGGACTTAGTCCCACCCCACTAGTAATAAAAAAATAATACTCTCCAATTAACAGTGGACACGCGGTATAAACACTTACAGCTATAAATCATCCAGCACAGCACTGTTTGGATCGGAGGGGACACGAAACTTGACTTCATTTTCCACTATATTTTCTCATTTATTCAATTATTTTTCCTTTTTATTTATGTTACTGCATAATGAAGAGCTTCATAACTTGTACTTTTCTCCAAGTATAATTAGAATGATCAAGTCAAGGAGGATGTGATGGGTAGGGCATGTGGCACGAATGGGGGAGAAGAGTAATGCATATAGGATATTGGTGGGAAAGCCAAAAGGAAAGAGACCACTGGGAAGACCAAGGCGTAGGTGGGTGGACAATATTAAAATGGATCTTAGAGAGATCGAATGGGATGGTATGGATTTGATTGATCTGGCTCAGGATAGGGACTAGTGTAAGTCTCTAGTGAACACGGTAATGAACCTTCGGGTTCCATAAAATCCTGAGAAATTCTTGAGTAGTTGCACAACTGGCTTCTCCTCAAGAAGGGCTCAGCTTCATAAGTAAGTAAGTATTTATTTAAGTTACTTTTTCATTTTCCCAGTCTCTGTCTTGATTCTTTCCTTGCTTTTCTTTATTTTCTTTGTTGGTTAATTTCCTGCTCTTTGTTCCCTTGTATTCAGTTTTATTCTTTTCCTCTATTTCCTCTTTCATTTAACTTTTATTTCTTCTCAATATTTCCCCTCAATTGCTCTTTCTTCCTTTATTTGTTTAATTCTTTGTTCTTTTTCTTAATTGCTGTCTCAGGTAATTTCACTGTCATCATGTCATCATTATTTCAAGATATGTAACAAGGCTTGATTCAGATTATGTAAACCATAGCCCATTTTATAAAGTTTAAAGTGCGTCTTCTAGATCTTGGTTTAATTAATTCTATAGAAGCTTAAATATTTTGACATATATCAAGTTATTTCACAGGTTATACAAGAGTTCAGTAAAACTTTCTTTGATTTAAGGAGCCATTTTAGCTCTCTGAATGTTTGCAAGGACATGTCGGCGCCAGTGAATTATATAAATTCTGTACAGGTGGCAATTTTTAATTATCAAGGCACCTATTGCCAATATAAATTATAATTTCAACAGTACAACGTTCCTTCCGCCATTCTGAAATCTGGACGATTGTTTTAATGCTTGTAAAGAAAAATGGCGCAGATGTACTAAACGTATGCTCAATGAAAAATATGATTATTACAAGAGCGTGAAATTAGTGATTTCTATAAAATATAAAAGATCTACAAAAATTCTGGTGAAAGTGAAAAGTACATTAAATACATTATATTCTCTAATGATATTTTAAATTCTCCAGGAATTATTAGTTAAACTAAAAAAATGTTAATTATGTAAATATAATATTTAATATCTTCCTAATGAAAGAACACAATTTGGAATATGGGAAGTCACAAATAATTCTAATTCTCATTCCACCAACTGCTCCTCATACATTAATCATCCTATCATCAACACTGTGGAGCCGGGATAGCTCAGTCGGTACAGTGACTGGCTACGGGCTGGACGACCGAGGAGTCGGAGTTCGAGTCCCGGTAGGGTCAAGAATTTTCTTTTCTCCTCGTTGTCCAGACCACCCAATCTCCTATCCAATAGGTACGGTGGTTTGTTCACCGAGGTAAAGCGACCGGGGCGTGAATCTGACCACTCACCTCCAGTTAATACCTAGGTCAAGGAAAAGTGGGTCTATACATCCACTCCCTCATACGCCATCATGGTGTAGTGCTTAATTACTTTAGCACAGGGACAACTTTATCTTTCACCTTTATCATCAATGCTATATAATCTTGATACTGACAACACTGTTAAATAAATGTAAACACAAATCGGATACTGATTGAAACACTAAGGATCAATAAAAAAATTATGATTTATCCAAAGAGAAAATTTTTGAAAATAATTTAGGTGGGGAAAATCTCACTTGGAAAATGTATAGACAAAAGTAAAGCACACTGTGTAAAGGGAATTAGTGAATAAAACGGTTTTCAAGCCATACCAATATTATTTACTGACTTACTTAATCCATTCCTCTTATACCTTATGGTGTCGAGGTTGTTTTTTCCTTTTGATCATTTTACAGACGGTAAAACTCCTTGGACGGGTGATCAGCTCGTCGCAAGGCCTCTCCCTAACCACAGGACAACAAAAACACAGAATAAACATATACACATACAGGTACCAAACATCCATGCCTTGTGTGGGATTGAAACCCACGATCCCGGTCTCCAAGCGAGCGAAGACAGTGCATGCCTTAGACCACTCAGCTACCGTGACCGGCAGTGTATAAGAATAATATATAAGAATTCAGTTCGTACCTCACAGGAAACAGATCCGAACCCACGATCCCGGTTTCCAAGCGAGCGAAGACAGTGCATGCCTCAGACCGCTCAGCTACCCTGACCGGCTACCAGTTTTATTACAATTTCTTAAATAAATTACTACTGATTCTTACTACTTCCTCCCGAATTGTCATTCACAATAATTTTCCCTTGACACTGCATAACCTTTTCAGTTCTGAAGCTTCGTTAGAGAAGATAAGCAACCACGGTGTGTTATTGTCCGCTTGTGAAGACATGGTTCGTCCATGTTCTCTCATTACCAGCTCACTGCACATATGCGTGTTGGAAGATTCGTGATAACAAGAACATATTCTCTGTCAAAAATTCTTCGGTAATTGGGTCAACACTATTCTATTTCCAAGTTTACACAACAAACACAAGAACTGATCTAGATTATAGACTTCAATTTGGGTCACGCCTCTTGTATTTTCATTACTTGGTTCATATTTTATACAGCCCTACACGGAGAAACTTAGTTTATCCGATGAAGGTCCTGACTTCTATTTTGTCTCGATAGGGATACCTTCTATATTGAATGAGGGTTTTCTTCAGTCCGTCCAGGCGAATACCGCGATAATACCTTGACATATACCATGACATTTTCTCTAAGACTCAGTTCATCGAAGTAGAAAGGAGACATGTACCGGTACAGCAAGCAGTAATATCGCGCTGTTGGGGCTGTCACACCAGAAGGGCCCTTATGCAAACCCCAGTAACCTATATTTCTCTGCTCAGATTTTGTTATCAGTGAGATCAGCGCACGCATACGAAAGGAGCACTTACTCGACACGCAAACTGTGACTTTGTTCGGCTTAAGAGGAACTGGTCGTTAAAACTAAGACAGGTATACGGAGTTCTATTAAATGAAATCATCATTAGTTTACTGCGCGAAACGAAGGGTGACACTTGTATAGCCCATTTTTTATTGCAACTGAACATCTCCTGATTGGCCTATGTAAGTTAAATAGTGTAGTTGCAAAGAGATAAATATTTCATCATCTGGAGAGACTAATTTTTGTTTTGGCGACTAGAAATTGACATTAATATTTTACTCGTGGACACATGCAGAAATTCAGAGATACGTATTTATATGAAGAAATCTCAGTGGCTCTATGTAAGATTTGAGGCTTTCACGGCGGTGACTATGAAGAAAGCAGTCTTCTGGGATCAGTCTGTTTGACCGTGTCTCACGGTGTTGTCGCTTGCAGATTTACTTATACTTTTTCTTCAACCCTGAAGATGGGGGCGATACGTTCCTCCGAAACGTCGGTTAACACCACATATACACGGTGCCAAATCCCAGAAGACTTTCTTCAGTGGCTCTAGTCCGCAAGTGAACTATACCGACCGAGCGACCGCCGCTTTTCGGCGAAGTTAGTGCCAATTTTAGAGGATAGAGGGTCTCACGTGGTCAGAGCAACGGATCCCACGGCGGTTAATCTCGGTTTTCTAGACTGGAGCCGCTATTTTCTTTCAAATAGATCCTCAATTTTCCTCATGAGGCTGAGTGGAAACCGTTCCAGATCCACTACTTCTCAGGAAATCTGGTAGCGCCGGGAATCGAACCTGGGACCTCTGGATCTGTAGCCAGGAACTCTGACCACTAGACCACAGAGGCGGTCACGTATTCATATAGTGTACTCAGTAACTACATTTTTTCGAAATAGAAGTTGCTTCGCCATATCTTCAAAAGCTTATTTCCACTGGATCTCTTTTTAGCTAAATGAATTTAGTTCGGACATTTACATCGCCTTTCTCACAGAAGTATTATTCCACCGTTCTCCTTTCTATTATTTTTATTTGACACTTGCCCTAAATTTATCCCAATTAAAATGTTGTATGCATTTCTTATTTCCCCATATCTGCTTTAGTTCTATATTCAGCTCATCTTACTCTTCTGGCTTAATTATCTTCATTTCTTTCTGAGAATATCGAACACTTTACTTACTTACTTACTTACTCACTCATGGAGCTGAGCCCTTCTGGAGGAGCCGCCAATTCTGCAGCTACGCAAGAATATCCCAGCATTTCATGGAACCTGTAGTTTCGTTACCGTCTTCACAAGAGCCTTCAACTG
This sequence comes from Cryptotermes secundus, assembly GCF_002891405.2. Taxonomy (NCBI): domain Eukaryota; kingdom Metazoa; phylum Arthropoda; class Insecta; order Blattodea; family Kalotermitidae; genus Cryptotermes; species Cryptotermes secundus. The sequence goes on from NW_019739943.1 coordinate 1,710,069, forward strand.
GTCCATATCCTGAGCTAGATCAATCCAATCCATATCATCCCATCCTCTCTCTCTAAGATCCATTTTAATATTGTCCACCCACCTACGCCTTGGTCTTCCCAGTGGTCTCTTTCCTTCTGGCTTTACCACCAATATCCTATACGCATTCGTATTCTCCCCCATTCGTGCTACATGACCTGCCCACCTCATCCTCCTTGACTTGATCATTCTAATTATACTAAGAAAAGAGTACAAGTTATGAAGTTCCTCATTATGCAGTTTTCACCAACCTCCTGTCACTTCATCTCTCTTCAGTCCAAATATTCTCCTCAACACCCTGTTTTCAAACACCCTCAGTCTATGTTCCTCCCTTAATGTCAGACACCAAGAGTCACACCCATACAGAACCACAGGCAAAATTATAGTTTTGTATATTCTAATTTTTATGTTTTTGGACAGCAGACGAGAAGACAAAAGGTTCTGGACTGAATGGTAGCAAGCATTACCCGAGTTCAATCTCCTCTTAATTTCCTCCTGAATCAGGTTTTGATCTGTTATCGTTGTTCCTAAATATTTGAATCGTGCCACATTTTCAAAACATCTGTTTCCTATCTTTATACCATGATTTTGCCCTGCATTTTGGTGATGAGACAGCAACATATACTTAGTTTTCTTTGTGTTTACTTCTAGATCAACCTCTTTACTTGCGTCAATTAAAGTTTGTGTGGTTTTCTTTATGGTATCTACATTATCACCCAGTAGATTCACATCATCAGCATAGGCCAACAGCTGATGTGTCCCGTTTAATTTCAGCCCCACCCAGTATCCCTAGACTTTCCTAATGGCATATTCTGAGACAAAGTTGAAAAGCAGTGGCGATAAAGCATCTCCTTCTTTATTGAAGAAAAATGAGAACTCTCAGATTCCTAGTGGCTGATGAGTTTATATACAGAACTGAACGCTTTGTAAACAGACTACCGATATCAGTACCAATGTCACTTCAAGGGATGAAATGGCGAGAAATCAAAACTACCCCACAGAAGGGGAAGCTGAAGCTTTATTTTAATCGCCAGTAACTTATATTGTATGTGATTCTACATCAAGGAATTGTTTCGAGCAAGAAAATTCAATATATATGTCTAGGTTAGCTCGTGCTCTGTTCTCAGTTCCCTAATGCTTTACTCGTTCATACAAGACAGGAGCCAGTAAAATTTCTCGATGATGACACCTACTTCTTTCTGCCAATTTCTTACCAACATCCACAGGCCTATGCTTCGTATTCTATCATTTTATCTGTTAATACACAGAGTCTGCAATAGTTACGAATAAATTCAGAATATGGCAGCAATAAACGGCGATGAAGGGTAATCTACTACCTATGACTCAGTCGGTATTGGAGGCTGAAACTTTATCGAGGTGTCTCTACTAATTATATCAAGCTGTCTCCTAAAGTAAATACTTCGAACATTGAGTAAAAAAGTGACGTAACAATTTCCCTCAATAACTGTAACATGTACAGTAAATGAACTGTGTGGACACGTAACTACATAAGGGAATTTCGCTTCGAATTTCAACGGACATCAAGCTAGTACCTCCAACATGCGGTTTTCTTAGAATCCTTAATCTGCCTCACACCCTCCTTTGGAATCTCGTCTGAACAGGTTCTTATAACTCGAGTTGGACTGGTTAATTATTCAATCAGATGGCGAGCTATTTTCTTTTGATGAAGGATTCACTCAGCGTGCCACCCAGTGAAACACGTAGGTAGAAAAATGGGTCGATGTGTCACTCGAGTATTATGGGCACAGTCATTTTTTCTTCGGAAATTATTATCGATATCTGAAAGGATTGTCATAGAAAGCAATTCAATAATTGTAATAAAGAAAATCAAACAACGCTTAGCTGTTTACTAAATAACTTCGATGTAGTCCTAACACTCCAGATTGAGCAGGGCGGCTCAGAATTACCAATGAGACTTACCAGTTCCGAGTCTGGGACAGGAACGATTTTCCTAACTAAGGAGACTCTTCTCAAATATCGGTATAATACACTCCAATAATACCGAACTGCTTGAGTCCAACTTTTTTTTACCAAAAACTATTCGTAGTCATAGTCACAATTTATTTGAGGCGACATAAATATTCAGGTTAAGAGAGCATCATTAAATGTTTCACGAATTAGCGTTCAAAATTTAGTGGCAAGAAATTGTAACTTGCGCAAAGAATGAGTTTAGAAGCTATATGTAACTTCTTATACTAAGTAATATATCTGTCCCTTCTTGTAAAATTAAACAATGTCAAGTCGGAAACTTCCTGTGTATTACATATTGTCACGTATGTATATTTATAGTGCGTTATACTCTGTGCACGGTCTTCAACAATGGTCACTCAACTTGGATTTCTTTTAATCTTAAGGGATGAATACGTTGAAAATGGAATTAAATATCCTTAGAGAGCATTGTTTTGGGGGCACGCGGTAGCGTAGTTGGTTGAGGAGCTATACTAAAAGCCAGAAGGTCGCCGGTTCAAGTTCATTGGATTTTTTTCAATTGACCTAATCCTTTCAGCCGCACTATGGCCCTGGGGTTACTCAGCCTCTAACATAAATGAGTACCAGGAATTAATTAAATAATTTTCCTGGGGAGTAAAGCGCGGCCGGCGCGTAAGGCTGACAACCTTACCGCCATCTTTGAGCCGATTGTCTAGACAATGTGGGACCCTAAACGTCCCACAACCCTATGGGCCTTCACGGCCTGGTACAGGGATAGCTTTAATTTTACTTTACTTTTATAAAAGCGGCCTCCGTAGTCTAGAGGTAACGTTCCAACCTCATGACTCGTAGTACGAGGGGTTCAAATACCCGGCGGAGGTCGTCGAATTTTTAAGGGCGGAAAAATTGAGGGAACAAGTCCTCCGGGAGGGACTTTACGCCGTGGGTTCCCTGTCGTAGCTTTACGGCACGTCAAAGAACCTCATATCTCCAAAGGAGGTCACTGAGCTAAATTACGGACGTTTCCCGTCCAACAGCAGTCTCTAATACCTCTGGTAGATGGGGGAAGCATTATAGATACCTCTCAGCTAGTAGAGCCGGTCTCGCTGGCTGGGCGGGACTGATGGTAAGCACCAGTAACGATAGGATATAGAGACTGGTAGAAATCATAGAGGGAAGCACAATGGACCAATACAGGTCTAAGTGCATGGGGAACCCCACCCTCTCCAATAACTAACTAACTAACTACTTTTAGAAAGCATTATTCTATGAAGGGAGAATTCTTAATGAACATTTAACATTTCCAGACACAAAGAGAATATCCAAAATAGCCCGAGCAACATTTAGAATCTCACTGTATTCCCTTCTTACGCAGTGTCAAGAGATAGGATCTTAAGATTATGCATAATGTACCGCCACAGGTTGGCTCTTTCCAGACAGTGTCGGCTATGCACGCAAACTAAAATACAGCATGTCTTATTCCAGGTATTAAATATCCAAGGTTTTGAATAAGCCCTGCAGACTTTCCGACTATATTTATGCACAATGATAAAGACCCGAAAATGCTATTTTTAAGGATTTCAAACCTCAATAATAAACATCGCAATATAGAGGTTAGAACTTCTTCTCCATATTTGGTATGACCCGAAAAGAAACTGTATACAGTAATCGAGTATTCTGACTGACAGTTATTTTGAAGTTCGTCATTTCCTATAGGTAAATTCTGCAATTATTCCATAAGTAAGAGTCCTTTAAACTTTTTTATTCTACGCCAAATATTCTATGTAAGTCCATAAAACATCTTTAAATAAAACAATAACGAGACAGCTAGAGCTTCGTGGTATGCGCCGAGGAATAAGCAGGCTACTTTTCAGAATGTGACAGCCGCCATTTCGTGCACAATCACATCGTTTTCTATAGAACTGACACATAACTTGAAACTGACAGAGGTAAAGGTAAAGGTAAATTTGTCCCAGTGCTCAACGAATTAAGCACTACGCCATGAAGGAGTATGGGGGAGTGGCTGTGTAAATCCATATTTTCTTGTTCTCGGCGCTAGTTGGAAATGAGTGGTCAGCTTCACGCCCCGGCCGCTTTACTCCCGGGGAAAGAGCCTCCCGTACCCATTGGATAGAATGTTGGTTTGTCCCCAGAGCCGGTCTGGACGACGTGGGGAAGAGAAAATTCTTAACACTATCGGAACTCAAACTCTGGCCCCTCGGTCGTCCAGCTCATAGCAAGTCGATATACCGACTACGAAAAATGGAATAAAGGTTAGGTTTGATGTTCTCATGACGATAGCTGTGAACAGTAAGTCTACTGTCTTCTTTGATGTGATGTGTAACCTGGTAGAGGTCTATACACGATTCTGAAGAATGCAATGTCTCAATCTTCACGGTCGACGTGTAAGCCAAGCAACAAAATCTGTTTGTTGCGAAGTGCTTTCTTGGTTTACTCTTCAACCGTGAAAATGGGGGCAGTGTGTTCTCCTAGAACTTCTGCAAACTACTGCCAGACTACACGACACCACATTCTCAGAAGATGACAGGGGAAAGGCGCTTATCGTGCTTGGGGCATGGTGTGTACAAACACGCGCGCGCGCGATGTTTTGACTCTATCGCGTCAGAAGCGGTTGGCGTGTGGAAAAAAACGGATTATATACAGCTAGTCTCGAACCTCAGATCTGCTGCACGGAAGACCAGTGCCTTACAGGCCAAAATAACGTATTATTTTCCTTTTCTATCATAGCACAACCTTGAAATGACAGTTTAAATGGCAGAATCAGTATCATAGTATTATTTCGGGAAGCACGTGTTCTACTACCGAAGAGTAATACAGATTTCAGCATCCATAATCAGAAAAGGGAACGTGTATTTTGGGTGCTAAATATGCGTACGCAAAACCCGCAGATTTGGTTCGCGTGCAATAATCTGAGAAACACTTCTTTATAGCGCGATGCCTAGACTACTGAATCTTAAATTATAGGAAATATCCATAAATGTATAATCCGAGGACGACATGTGCTAAGAGGAACAGAATTTCCTTCGTGCGCTATTCTTTCAAATGTGGCATAACAAAATATTATTGTTGTCGTTTTTTATTATTTCAATATCGCTTACGAATCTTATGTAGTACCAGGGCTATTGTAAAAGATTTGTTCTAATCTGTAGATTATAAGACAGTAGTGCATCATCTGTGCCGTAATGTTGAAGAGTACTTCAGCTGTGGTAGGAAATTGTATTACCTACGGAGACACGATAAGCAGAAACCTATCAGCGAGCATTTGTACTGCATGTGTGGAACGTATTCAACGAGGTATAGCCTGAAAACTACACATCTGTCACCTTCCAAGGCACGCAGCTTCTCAGGCCAGTCAAAGGTAGCCTGAGACTAACAACTCAGGAAGTCTGCAAGATCCCCGCCCTCCCTGTCTAAGCCAATTTTCTTTCTAACCCATACAATTCTTCACGCTTCCCATTCCTGCAGAAATTCACTGCCGACTCCCTGTGATCTTTCCGCCACCCTCGACGCCAATCTGCCCACAGAGAAAAGCTAAGTAACATTTTTGCCTGGTGAGCACGTGGATAGTGACCGCTCGAGCGCATTTGTTAACGATGGGATTATTTATGCATTCCCGGGCCCAGGGCCATCTACACAGCTTTCTTGGTCTACTGTCCCTACTGGCCTGAATGAAGCACCAGTCCTCACTCTAACCTCACTTCTGTTCATTTTAAAAAACAGAATGACATACATACACAGCAACTCACAAGTCTAAATAATTATATCCTAAAGATGGAGGAAGCACGCATTTCTGAAACTTTGGCAACGTTGCCGACAACCATAGGATGTAAGAACCCAAGAACAGAATTAACATCAATAATTAACCACCGTGAAGGCCTGAAATCAGTTACTGTTAAGACATGTTCCAGCAAGGTGGTTATCATTTGGAAAATCAGTAGAGTGTGTCTTAAAGAATTTTGAGATCATATAAAGCTATTTCAATAGTTCTGAATGTAAGGCATATCTCAAGGAGTTCTTTCAAACCAATGGCTGAAACAGGAAGTTTTATTGAGGATTTGCTTTGAAATGAGCAGGACAAAATAACAAGTATCTGATGTTGGTTTATGATGTAAACAAATTGCAAATCTGGAAAATCATGATTTATGCCATACAAGTAGAAACATTTTAGACGTTCATTGCATCACTTTTTATATACTGTGGTGAAAAGCATTGGTGAGTCTCAGTCCCACCACCTCTTAATATAAAAAAAAGTAAAGGTATCCCTGTAACAGGCCGTGAAGGCCCATAGGGTTGTGAGATGTTGAGGTTCCAACATTTTCTAGACAATCGGCTCATAGATGGCAGCAAGGTTGTCAGCCCTACACGCTGTCCGCCCTTTACCCCGAAGAATATTCCAAGAATATTCCTGGTACTCATTTCTATCAGAGGCTGAGTCAACCCCAGGGCCATAGTGTGGCTGGAAGGATTAGGTCAATTGAAAAAATCCAATGACTTCATCGGGACTTGAACCTGCAACCTTCCGACTTGTAGCATAGTGCCTCAACCAACTATGCTACCACGTGTCCCCCCCAACACCACCTCTTAGGTATGAAATTCTCCTATATGGGTTGCATAAATTATAAATAATATACTTGTACACCATGCATTTCTTCTGTTTCCTGTTGGACATAATTTGGAAGTAGCTTTTCGCAGATTCTGAGAGAAAAAGGAGAGGAGAGAATTGGGGCCAGTGCCATAGAATAAATACATACTCCAAGAAAAAAGAACTAAATTTTGGCTTTAATAGATAATGTACTAGAAGGAGCCATCTTGTCTAGTTGAAGGAAATATTTTGTGCATTTGAGCTGTGCAATGTGAAGGACCCTGTTCTGGGCTTTTAACTAAAAATTTAAAATTTCAGATTAGAATATTATGAACTTCTCATGGTTCCCCACTCACCTCCATCTAGTTTTAAAATCAAGAATGGTGGAGCTATGCCTTAATTCCACCACATGTTTTCATGACATGTTGTTTAATTAAGTAAGCACAGGGATAAATTTAACTAGGGTATCCAGAGTCACTTTTGTCATCTAAGAATGCAAAGTGTGTGTCTACTCTTTTTATTCAATGCTCAGAATTACTCAGTGTCCTTCAATCTTTTGTGAACTTGAGAAGTGAATTGAATTGAATTGAATTTATTTACATTCTATAAATCCTAAGCAGGTTAGTACCTTTGGATACAGAACAAGTCAAAAGGTTACATACATAAGTACAGGCAATTTTAGCTTAAAAATTAATATAACTTAATTTTACATCATTCTCTATTTACATTGAAGTATTCATCTAAAGAGTAGAAGGAATGAGCATGTAGATAATTCTTTAACTCTGATTTAAACTTTTTAGTATCATTGCCCAAGTTTTTAATACTTTGTGGCAGATTGTTGAACACTTTTATGCCAGTAAAGTAGACTCCTTTTTGATATACTGATAAAGTTGATGAGGGTAGGTGGAAGTTATATTTTTGTCTAGTATTCATGTTATAGACATCAGAATTTAATTTGAATTTATATTTGTTGTAAACAACAAATAAGAGAAGCGATAATATGTATTGCGATTGAAGAGGTAGAATTTTTAATTTCTTAAATAATTCTCTACATGAATCTCTACTTCTACATCCTGTAATGATTCTAATTATATTCTTTTGTATTTTAAAAATTATTACACTATGTGAAGAGTTCCCCCAAAATATTAATCCATAGTTCATAATAGAATGAAAGTAGGCATGGTAAACCATCTTCAATGTTTCCTGTGACATAAAAGGGTTAATTGATCTCATCACATAGCAAGCTGCATTTAATTTAGGTATAATTTGTTCAATATGTATTTTCCAAGACAGTGTACTGTCTACATGTATTCCAAGGAATTTTGTATCAAGTACTTTACAGATTAATTTGTTGGCATAACTGATGTCCAGATCAATTTGGTGGTTGTTTTTAGTTGTGAATGATATGTAATGGGTTTTATCAAAATTTAATGAGAGTAAATTGGCTTTGAACTATCTGTTTAAGGCTTCAAATATAATATTTATGTCATTTTTAAAGTTTTCAAATTTAGAGTTCTTAAATATTATACTAGTGTCATCTGCATATTATGATGGTATTAAATTATATTAACTTTTCATAACTCCTCATTTTGATTAAGCAAGGAGATTCTGTTATTGGAATGTACTTGTATCACATTTCAAGAAAATTAGAACTACAGATTCATAAAAGTAGGATCTCTGTCACACTGACTCTTTGACATCTCTTCATTTATCTAATTTTTCTTTATTTCATAGGACATTTAGTTGTACATTGTTAAATGCAGAAATTATTTAGTGATGAATATGAAACAGAAGAAGTTGTGTGAATGGTGTATTGGGAAGTTGGTAAGATGAAACAGTTATGATAAAGTCTTATTGTGTGAAGGGAATGTGGAAACACATGAAATGGTCCATATATGATATTTAGCCCCAGAAGTGTTATCCAAGACATCCTGGCACTCCAGAACATTGTTTTTATAGCACATTGTTACTAATATCAAGCCTGACTTATGAGTACAATGATAGGCTAAACCTCTATCTTACAAGGCATTTAAATAGGATTCCAAGGCCACAAAACATGCCTCAAAGAAGATGTTTTAGAGTTCTATATTCTGTCTTATGAAATCTGCTTCTTTAATTGTAGGGACTGCATATTCACAGCTGGATAGACAACAGTGTTCCAGACAAGATTACGATCTTTGTGTAAAAATGGCTGATCCATTACTGAAGGATCCACACCTTATTTTTCCAGACAACAGGGCTGACATTGACCTTGTTTGCAGGTAAATATTTAACTAAAAATATATGAAAGTACTTGTTTCACTATAACACATACTCTGAAATATCTCTCCTCATTTTACATTTATTCATTGTCATCAACGTCAATATTTCTTGTAGGATTCTTAAGTATGAAATTTGGATTTGAATGAAATTGTGAGAAACAGAACTAAATTTTAGAGAGATTGTGCACGTAATCAAAACAGAATAAAATTTTAAATATCCGGCCAGTCCTTCAATGATAAGGCTTGAGGTTTTGGAAACTTAAACATTCTAGAATGCTTATTCCATTAATTTACATTTATTCCATGAAAATTAATCTCCTCAGTACAACACAGGGTAACTTCCATACTCCATCTATTTGATAGTGATGTAAGAAAGATCAGTTTTTTCATACCTGTGTAGTGCATTATTATAACAAATTCCATAGAGAAGAATCCATCTTCAGTAGCTGTTAGTCACTTATCAAACCAAAAAATTCTGTCATTTATGAAACCCAAAGTTTATTATCACATTCATAAAAACCAGTTAAATCGAATCCACCCACTTGCACCATTTTCATTTAAATCTAGTTTTTATTAGTGTCCTCCAATCCATAAGTCTCATCCCTTGAAAAATGGAGAATTTAGGCTATGATCATGTTATACCCATTTCTTTTATCTTCTCCATCTATAAGATACATATTATGAATGTCCTTACTACATAAGTTTCTCCAACCTCCTGCTACTTTATTCTTCTTGGGTTCAAATATTCCCATCTGATGATGGGAATCCCTCAATCTATATTTAGCCTAAGTGGAAGAGACCAAATTTCACAACCATACAAAGATTCTAACTGAACACATCCTGAATGCAAGTTATCTCTGTACAAATCTGTTTGATATCTTATCTCTGATCTGCTTTGATGCAACAGTTACAGTTAAAACGTCATTAAACAAGGAGAGAATAAGTCAGTTAAAATGAAATGCCTTTCTGCACGCAGTTAGTGGATCATTATTCTATTACCTTTATATAACTATTGCCCATTTTGCTTTTTTATTATAATATCAAGGGAACAATACAATTTTGAAAATTGGTATTTCCATATTTTCCAGACGATGGAGTCAATTTGTGGACTGTGTGAAGAGGTACACAGATCGCTGCTTTACTGAGACTCGGAGGCGGGAATTCAACAAAGCTGTTGAGAGTCCTGTGGATTCTGTTCATCAGATGTGCACTGTTACAAAATACCAGACAGGTGAGAACTGAAAAATTCCAAACAATCATAGTTAATTTTAATGAAACCCTGGATTTTAGGTTACAACTTGAGAAGAATTTGATATTCAGGTTTTCACATAGTTAATTTTTTTACAGAAGTTTTCTTTTTCATTATAAAGGATTATATTCAGTTACCTGACCAAACTTAATACTTAAGACTGTTATCAATATGACTACATGGTGGTGGGGATAGGTGTTCAACCAGTAAGCTCACACACACACACACATACTTGTAGTTTAATCCTGTTGTCTCACAGTGATACATGGCTACATACATCTTCCACATTCAGCTAGAAGCTACATAGAATCCCACTTCCTTCAACATATCACTCAGTTTTCTGAGGATTCAGGACTACTCTGCTATTGAATCCTACCAATCAAGACTATACAGCAGAGATCCAAGATTTGTAACATCTTCTTGTCTAAACACTGTCTGCTTAAGGAACTGTGATTTGCAGTCTGTCTTCCCATCAGAACAGACATCCACATGTAAAATCAGGCACCTGTCAAACAATAAATACTAAATAACACTGCACAAATACCATGGGCCTCCAAGCAGTTAACCATTTCATACGTGTACAAGGCAAGAATGATATGTCCGCTGGAATATAATAATATGATTGAAACAACAGACTTCATAATATGAAATATTACATGAACATAATATGAATCATTACATACGTAGTTTTTAACCATATTTTTAATTGTATAACTTTCGTTTTATAATAATTGTTTGTATTTTTATACTTTGTGTTATTATAGCGTAACATATTTGTCAATTATCCAGCACTATTGTACCATCATATTGAAATGCAGTTCAATAGTTTGTGAGTGTAATAACTACGTATTTGCCTGATGATGGCTTTAAAAGCCGAAACATGTAGCTAAGGTAATATTGACCTTGACGGCCTCGTTGTTGTGTTGCAACGGATTCTAATAAAGATTTTTGTATAATAAACATAACAGGAAGCACTCAATGAAACTGTGATTTATTGCCTGTGACTGAATTTAATAGTCCCCTTAATACAACTATATATTGTGCAGTAGCATATATGTACTGTGTCTATTTAACAATTAAGCTTAAGTCCAATTGAATGCCATGCCGTGCCATGCCAGTATTGATATAAACTGTTAACACAGCACATTATTTCTTGCTTCTTTTATACACACCTCACTTCATCATACTACCTATCATCTACAGAAACTTAAAAATAAAATGTAGAACATTTTATGTTTTGTTCAAATTTAACATTGAGTAGGACACTATGTGTGGAGGTGGCAATTAACTGGTCTCTGTAGCACAGCCATTCATTGATCAAATTGATATTCTATAATGGAGATGAGAATTATTGTGGAATATTTGGATGATTTCAGACAATGAGGTCTGTCACTTTATTAAATCAACTCTTCATTACTTTCTTATGTATGAGCCAAATCCAGAAGTGTTCCAGCGTAAAGATACAGATTTTCAAAAATAAATGTTTTGTGTTTTAAATTATTAAAGTAGAATAAGATATTTTAGAAATGTTATAATATTTGTTGTCAGTGAAAAGAACACACGACTAATCTTTTCGGTATGCATATTTCCATTCTTGTGTTGAATGTAATCTAGCAAATGTATCTTTATGTAATTTAGTGATATTTTACTGCACATTATGAAATAACTATGGGGTGAATGTATTGTTTCTATTCTGCAGAATATCTGAAGCATGCAACATGCATAAAATCAACTCTGACAAGAGAGGAACATTGTGGCAGGCACTATCAACATCTTGTGGATCAAGTGTCTGGTGAGGCCAACCGGGTCAGTCTCTGTTGGTAAGAAGAGAATAATGTCTATAACACATCATATCATTTTTTTTTAATTCTGAACTTCACTGGGGACTGTCAGTCACTCTCACGAAATTGGAAAGCAGAACTATGTTTTGTGAGGTCCCCGTGAGGTTTTTATACGTGTATTTAAGACAAAAATTATTGTAAGATTTACATACAAGATTATGGTCTTTAGGGTGTTATGTCATGTAGTTTAGTAAATGGGTATGAGCATTTTGGGGAAACTACTCCCTTCATCCACAAAGTACAGTCTTACTTATCTGCCCCAAATATGAAGGTGGCCAGTTCTACTGAAATATTTGCACCCATCTAGGAGCCTATATGTCTCTGCCAAAATAATGGAGGTAGTAGTTTTCTCTTAATTAATGTTACTCATTTTCCAAACTAAATGGTATGAAGCCCCAGAAGAACATAAGCCTGATACTTTGTTGTGTGTGTAATCTCAAACATTACATGTTTTCAAAGATATCATAAAACAAATTTCTGTGTAGTACGTAGAATGGTGCTAATACTTCTCCCACTTTGAGAAACCTCATGTGAGCCCCATGTTAGTATCGCTGAAGGAAGGAAATTAAAAATTTTAATGTTAATATAGGGGTAACTTCTAATTACAAGTCTTGCAAATGTAATCCATTCCAAAAATATGGGTCATGTGTTTGCAACTTCAACAAATTCAGAGATGTCTTCTTAAGACTTGCCTTTAATTTAAAGACTGAATGATGACAATGTTCTGAATGCTTTGAAGGATTTATTTTGCGACTTCATAGGAAAAGAATTTCAGATACAAATGCACATCTGTGCCACAGAATATTTTGAGTAGAAAGTTGTAGGGGGATTTATTATTGACAAACAGCAACAAAATAACCAAATCTGACTGAATGTTACATTCACATGGTAAAACTGTGAAAATTGTAATGCACATTACATTACATTATATTATATTAAATTTCACAAGAATGGAACTGTACTGAACACATATGAATATATATGGTACATAGTCAAAGTTATGGAAAGTATATGGAAGGAAACTGAGAACCAGGATAGCACAGCCAGTATAGTGACTGTGCTATGGGCTGGAAGGTCAAGGGGTCAGAGTTCGAGTCCCAGTGGGGGCAATAACTTTCACTTCTCCATGTCCTACAGACCGGCTCTGGGGTCCACCCAGCCTCCTATCCAGTGTGTACCAGGGGCTCTTTCCCCTGGGGTAAAGATGCCAGGGCATAATGCTGACCACTCACCTCTAATTATTGCTGAAGTCAAGAAAACATGGGTCTATACATCCACTCCTCAGTATGTCTTCATGGCATAATGCCAAATTAGTTAAACACAAGTGCAATTTTACTTTTTTTTCTTGCCTTTATTTTGAAGATAATTTGTATATTAGAACTTGAAAAAGTATTGCATTTATTTTATTCAGATTTGGGTTGAACATTCTTATTCACTAGTTCTCTTTCATTTAAAAAATTCAGTTAAAGTTGCATGGGTTCAGTTTGTGGTATAAATTAGTCAAAATTGCTTCACTTAGCTTATGTAATTAAAAGAGCAAAAAATTCTACTTGTAACTCAAGGACAGAATAATATTGTAAAAAAAAAAATAACATTTTCCCCGTGCTTCATTGAGCTCAATGCCATGAAGCTATTGAAATGAGTGGAGGTCTATAAATTCTTAACCTCAGCACTAGATGGAAGCAAATGGCAAGCTTCATGCCTTGGCCACTGAACTCCTGGAAAAAGAGCCCCTGGCTCCAATTGAATAAGAGGTTTGGTGAGCCCTGAAGCCAGTCTGAATGCTGTGATGAAGAGACAAATTTTTCCCCTCCTGGAAATCAGTGACATTCAAATGGTAAGAAATTTAGAATTTTAAGGTGGACATAGTAGAGCCACACTGCCATTTGTTACATGCAAGAGTGTTTGCAGCATCATTGTGGCATATGACTATATCATTACCCATAAATCATCACCATTGCTTAGTTTCATCAAGTCACAAAGAGCATTGCTGTCAGACTGAAGTGTCATATTCAGTTAGTTCTGAAGTTTAGATTCAGTTACTGTTTTGTTATCACATTTGGATCTGATTTTTTTTTTCTATTATGTGTGTTCCATGTGTTATGATATATTTAAGTAGCTGCCTCTGAAAAAGGTTGCAGCTATTATATCAACCAAAAAGTACTCTGCACATAGTTCTTATATGTTTGCTACAAGAAGATACACTTATATTAGTTACACTACAGCAACATGGAATATCTTTCCACTTATCACATGACTTCTGTTATAAAAGAATGAACTGAAAATTTATTAAATCTATTCTGATGATGCAAAAACTACAAAAAAAAAAATTGAGTGACACAATATTATAGGATGTAAATAAATGTCTTTGTATCTTCCCTAATATCTGTTACAGGTTTCTGAACATTGTACACTAAAGAATGTTCAGTTCTCTAGGTTTAAGGACATTTTCACGTTCCTAATTCTGGTCAATCCACTTTAAAATTAAAGTGACAAATGCATGTTTCTCTGTTGTTGACAGCTCACACCTTCGCTTCCGTGAGTGCGTACTGGAGGAAACAAAGCGTCTATGTGACCCAGGAACAAATGGAGGTTCTGCCACACATTTCTCAAGACAGATGCTAGATAAAGCTCTCAGCTTCCTTCGTGATCAGTGCTATAATTATATGTGAGTACATCAGTCCATATGAACTGTAGTGAGAAGCATATTATATAAATCTAAACTTCTGAGAACATATATTAAAGCAAACCTAATTTAGTGTGGTTTCTTGGTTAATTTTAACCATATACTGAATCCATAATTTGAATAGTTGTTAGGTTGAAAGAAGAAAATATGTTTGAAACGAAATCATAACATAGGATACATGCTTTAAAGACATTCCAGTGGAAAAATCTATTATACCTGCTTTCCTTTAAATACTCCCAGCTTACCAGAAATAGATATGAAAGATGCACACAATAACAGTTACACTGTATGTCCCAAAATACATTCAACTCCTAGCAAAGGCAAAGGATTTTTCTCTTCTCTGCAATATCCTTACCAGCTCTGCAGTAAACAATGTCTCCTATCTAGTGGGTTCTGGGGCCTGTTTCTTTTGGATTAAAGCATCCAGCACATGAAACTGACCACTCACTTTCATCTAGAGCTGAGGTTAAGAATGCATGGAGCTCTAGCTCCACTTTCCCATCCATCTTCCTTTCATGATGATTAATGAAGCACAGGGACAACTGTGTAATCATATTCACGTTGAAATATGTTAATGAGAAATACGACATTTATTAAGAAGACCCGAAGAGAAGAAAGTGCTTAACAGGACCATAAATAGGAAGAGAATATTAAAATGGATTATGATTAAATACAGGATGAGGATATGTACTAGCGCTATCTGGTTCAGTAGATTCCATTGCAGGTTCTTATGAACATGGTAAGAATTTTTTTGGTTCCTTAAAAAGCAAGAAATTACTTGACTAGTCAGTCAACCCTCAGCTTATTAAGAAGCCTCTCTTCCATGAAATTACAGATATTCATTACAAGTGACTTGTCTACTAGATAGTGCACAATTAACTTGAATAAATTCCAACATGCAAGATAACATAATTTCAGCTTGAGTAGTGTATATTCTTTGCTCTTATTATTAAAGTATTATTATTAAATTGCACTATTCATATGCTAAAAGCCGAAATGTCGCGGGTTCAAGTCCCGATGAGGTAATTGGATTTTTTTCAGTTGACCTAATCCTTCCAGCTGCACTAGGCCCTGGGGTTTACTCAGCCTCTAACATAAATGAGTACCAGGAATTAATTAAATAATTTTCCTGGGGAGTAAAGCGCCGCCAGAGCGTAAGGTTGGCAGCCTTACCACCATCTTTGAACCGATTGTCTAGATAGTGTGGGACCCTCAACGTCTCACAACCCTATGGGCCTTCACAGCCTGTTACAGGGATAGCTTTACTTTTTACTTTACTATTCATATGAACGTGTTATGTAACAGCTAATGTTTCTATTTATTTTCAAGTAATTGTTTGTACTACTTTATTACATATGAAAATTATATTGAATTTGTGCCTCTTTCTTGTGCTCAGTGGATTATGCCATCCACCTATATGGTAAGATATTCCTACTTATACTGCAATGAAAATATCTTGGAAAATATTTTAATTTTATGCATTTTATTGGGTAGTGACTAGAAGTGTAGGAATTCCTATAAACCTCAAGATTTGGATGAATGTAACAGAATGGCACAGACTCTTGCATTATTTGTTGCGTTATCCTCCTCCAGTAAAATGAATCCCTGATACAGGTTATAATAATACAATTTGTTTGATGATTAGAGGCTCTTCAAAAAGGTTGAAATTGTCAGTAACTTACTATTCTCAATTTCAGCCCAACAACAGGAGAATGTCCTGGATTATCAGTTCTCACAAATCCCTATAATGGACATGATGAAAACATCAGTAACAGAAATAATATGCCTGATCAACAACACAGATCTAGTAACCACCAGCCCCATTCACCAGAAGTTACTAGTCATTCATGGCAGCCACAAGGAACAGGTTTGTGAAGTCTAAAAATTATATTTCTGTTCTGAGTTCTAACCATGTTTCTTTTATTCACATTTTAAACCAGGGGTAGTAGCTATTTTTTGTGATAAGAGAAAATTCTATAGAACAATTCTGACCTTCTTTCAGCTACCAGGGGTCATTTTTCTTTTGGATAAAATTTGCCTGAGTGTCCAGCTTACCACTTAATTGCATTTACATTTAAGCTGTTGTTTATAAAATTTCTTTGTTAATAAATATATATCGATACATTATTTTCCAAATCTCTCATACCCAATTTTTCCCTTAGGTTCTCAAATTTGTTCACTGGGTTTTCACTGAACCTGGTGTTATTCAGGAATATGACCTGCAGTATTATGAAGGGTCAAAGAAAAAAGATGTTTCATGGCTTCATTAAAACTGTTATAAATTTGTAGACCAATTGAGATCCCTTTCAAGTAACTGCAACACCTGAGCCAAATGAACTGAGATAATTTCAGTAGTCTAAGATTTGAGCGTATTTAGTCTTACGGAAAATAAAAGTGCATAATTGGAAGAAAAAAAAAGCTTAAAAGAATGTTGCAAACACATGCATGAACAATTTTTGTACAGGCATAAAGACAATGAGAAGGGCTACAAGCATAAGACAAAATGCCCCTAAAAACATATCAGCTTTTCATAATACTGAATATTTTGCTGGTGACAGCATATATAATATTATAGAGGTGTAGTAGCATTTAAAAGGATTTCTCTAATTAAAAACATATGGTTTTTATCCTTCAGTTAGAAGTTAGTATTGTGGTAGTCAGAACCATGAAATGCACAGAATTTCTTTAGTCACTAACATACTGGACATATTTTTATCATTATAATATAAGAACTTTAATATAGGGGCAGACAGAAGAGGGACAAATTCTCCAGTAACAGAGGGTGCAGCTCCGTGGATGCCAAATGGAGGTTCAGCCGTGCATAAGCCATCTTCTGAGGACAACTGGACTCCTAGTGAAGGTAGTATGTGTTATTTTTGGCCAATTTAGGAAAAAGAAAAGTGTCAG
This sequence comes from Cryptotermes secundus, assembly GCF_002891405.2. Lineage (NCBI taxonomy): Eukaryota > Metazoa > Arthropoda > Insecta > Blattodea > Kalotermitidae > Cryptotermes > Cryptotermes secundus. Next base: position 1,727,584 of record NW_019739943.1, read on the forward strand.
TATGTGAAGAATGAACAACACATCATAGAATCACCATCATCATCATCTTTGAGTAATCCAGTGTTCTGTTTATTCTGTTTACAAAACGAAATCCTTTCATGAAGTCAGATGTCCTCCCAAACTTTGTTTTTTTTTTTTTCCTTTGGTTGACATTTTAAAATATTCTTCGGAATTCTGTAAGTGTATTCTTTCCAGTTCTTTCTGTAGTCTTGTATAAATTTTGTCATTTATGGGCTTTTGTAATTCTCTCATAGTTTAATTTCTTTTCAACCCAAAGAATGTATCCTGCAGTCCTGTCCACAAAGGAATATTTCTGCTTATATCAGTCTCCTCTCATGAGTTCTTGTTTTTGTCCATGATTCATGACCAAAAAATAATGTTGGTCTACCAAGTGCCTTAAACATTTATTGCATTGTGTTTCTTGTATTTTGACAAAATTTACAGTTTTTAAAATTCAAATTCAAATATAACAAAAGTATAAAAATATTACAGACATTCTAATTTTGAAAGTAACTTCTAAAACTTTCAATTTGAAAACAATAATTAGTTACGTTAGCCTGCTTCTGTGGTCTGGTGATCAAAGTTTCTGGCTACAGGTCCAGAGGTCCCGGGTTCGATTCCCAGATTTTCTGAGAAGTTGTGGATCTGGAACAGGGTTCACTCAGCCTCATGAAGATAACTGAGGAGCTATTTCAAGGAAATAGCTTCTCTGGTATAGAAAAACCAAGATTAATGGCGGTGGGGATCCGTTGCGCTGACCATGTGACACCCTCCATCCGCAAAAGTTGGCGCTAATTTCACTGACAAGCAGCTGTCTCTCAGTTGGTATAGTTTGCTTGCAGACTGCAGGCCATTAAGTTTTTTTAATTAGTTATGTAATGATATAATCACAGAGTGCCATGATGACCAATTACAGATACCAGCAGCATCAGCAGCAATACTCCACCATATGACTCTATTCAACCAAACAATGGCCACAGTAAGCCATCATGGCTACCTGGGCAGTCATCAGATCCAAGCATCAGTCGCAACATTCACACTTCATCAGACACAATACCGCCTGCTCTCCCAACACCAGCATATCCTACAATGGGCCAGGTTCCTAATAACAGACCATCAAGTTTTGGACGAGGCATTACATGGACACCTTCAACAAACGTGCAGACATCCAATTCTGATTTTGGAGGCAATACATGGCATGTTACTTCCAATGGTGCAGTATCAAATCCTCAACACCCCACAGAACCTTGGTACCCAGCTATCAGTAATTATGGTGGTAATGCTGTAGACGAACCAAATCAACAAGGACTGTCCAACAATAACGCAACACCAAGAATGGTGATCATCAGTGACATGGTGTTGATGATTGCAACAGTGGTGATATTTGTGTTGATGTAGGGCTACCAAAATAATGATACCATATCAGTGATTGATGGTAAGTTTAATTTGCTGTAGCCAGCATATTGTATCTTCAAAAACTGTACGGAAGGCTGTGTTAATTTCCACAGAATCAACATCACTTCTTGGTTGATTAAATACATATTTTATTTGGTATAATTTCGCTTTCCATCCTGTCTTAGAAAAATAGGGGAGATTATATGGACTGCTATCAAAAACTGAGGAAGAATCCCAAAACTGAACAAGTACTGCAATTCAGATCCATTAGCATGTGCAGAGCTGATACTGTGCAACATCCAGAAGAATAAGAAAGTTTCAAAGGAACTGAGTTAATGTTTTCATGCCCATTCAATAAATTGATGAGTTACATTGATTTGTGTTTTATATTGGATACTTAGATTTCTTTGTTTGTTAAATAAAGGAAGATCAAAGAAGATAAGGCAGCAAACTGTACAGTGTGCAGTCCAGATTTCTCTAGAAATACTTGCACATATTGTTAATAAGAAAGCATTGGACTTTAACTAAACTACTGAGCAGATCACAAATGATATGACTACTTTTAATTGCTATTATATATTGGAGAAGGTCAAATGTGTTTCACCGTGTTTCCAAAAATCAGAATGCAGAACGTGGTATTTAATTTAAAAAGAAAAAGCAAAACTGAAATATTCGTTTTCTGATACATTTCAAATACAGATTTTTTCAGTGATTAAATGCACATATTAAAGTAATATTTCATTGTTCTTTAATCTTAATTATGTGACTTTTTAAATGACCCAAGTGGAGATGGTAGCCAGTTTTTAATTCAAGACATTAATTTAAATCACTGACACTCAGTATTAACAAAAGTTGTGATGCCATTGAAACTCTTTGTGATGAAACATGCAACAGAAAGCAACTTATAACCCTTTAAAGCACTGATTTCACCCAAATATATATATTTTTTAATTTAGTTCCTATCTCTTGGAAAACATACTGCACCTCCAGTACAAAGACCAATCAGTTTATGGTGGCTGGGAAAATAATGATATATTATTCTAAGAATTGTGTGAAACAAATTACACCATTCTCTAGTTAGATGCTGAATATTTTATGTTAACAGGTGGTACATATACAAGTATTAATCACTGTGCTTTAAGAGTTTCAAGAAATTGCAGGTAAACAATCCTGTCTGTCTGAGTGTAGCAGATTTGGAAATACTTTCAGATGCAATTGTAGTTTGAAAGACACTAAGCATTCAAAGGATTATGAATTGCTTTCCAAAAAATAGAAACAAAAATGTCTTTCCAGCAGCCTGTTCTTGTTATCACTGTTGTTGTTGCTGCTGCTGTTGCTTTTTGGTTTCTTTCACAAGACTTTCTTAGTTGCTGTTCTGTGTCAAATTGATTTCTTCACCTTCAGCCAGAGACAGTTCAACCTCTAAAAATGTGTACATTAATTTTGACTCCAACAATGGACAGTATCCAAAGGCAGTACTCCCATGCTAGTACTAAAACATTATCACAAACCTTTATAATTGCAGTAATAATGACGTCTCACTGTTGAATATTATTTAGTGCACCTCTTAATGGGCAAAAGTGTGGTGACTCCATTAGATTGGCAGAGCATCACTACCCCCCCCCCCCAAAAAAAATGAAAGAAAATATGTGCATTATAGTCTAGTCTACTCCCTGACATTCAAATATCTAAGATAACAAACTTTCTTTCATTTTATAATGCTATGCATCCAGATCAGTTAGCCCTGCATATTTTGTACTAATGAAAAAATTGGAAATTACATGGGAGATATGTGGAGAGAGAGGTTTGAAGGAAATATTATATTCCCCAAAAGTGAAATGTGCATTGGTAATTTTTGCAAGCAACTAAAAATAATATTTATTAATCAACAAGACTGATAACAAGTAAAATATATTTTATATTCAGTTAACCTCAAATAATTAAAACAGTAATCTATTCTTACATAAAACCTGAAAACTGACTTAAAAAATAATATATCACTGCCTTATGTATGGCGCAAAGGGCATTAATGGGTTAGTCCCAAACTTGAAGAGTTATCTCAGCTTTCTGCCACTGATTGGTGAAGGATTAAAGATTATGTAATAAGGGACCCCATTGTCAAATGTCTGTTCTTTATTTCTTTCTACTGTATATGTGAAGTCAGACAAGCAGCCTTTGTCATTTAATGTTTAACAAATTAAAAAATTCAAATAAAAATTACTTATTCCCCTACAGTAACATGCTTATGGACATCAAAGAAGAAATTGCATCAGTATCCCTGCATGCTGGCTCACTCTGATTGCCATGCAGGAATTACATTTATATCGAACATAAAATGTTTTGATGTTTTCAAAATGTTTTAAAGGATACTGTTTTTATATCCTCATAAATTCATGTAAGAAATAAAGTTGAAACAAACTGAGTGTACTTGATTTCCCAGAACATTTTACTTGTTACCTCAACAAAGGCAGATTTTCATTTTATATGCGATCAAATATTGGTTCTGGAATGAGGATCATAATATAATTTAATGTTAGTTATCTGCAGTCTGTGTTTGGGTGACTCATCAGCATGCATGTAGTTCCTTTGATAACAGTAATTACTGCCTATTTACAGAGATTTGAGCCCCGATATTATTAATTATTTTAGAGTTCATGTGTCATATAAACATTCAGATACTTTGCAGTGTTTATTGTACCTATTTAATCTAAATTGATATTTTAATATTATTCAGGTATTGCTGTTATCATCATTACTAATATTATGTTTGTTGTCTTTAATTTCACCATTATATACAGCCTTTACACATACATGCATTTGTTATTTTTCTAAGAATACATTACAATTAATAGTAGGATTATAACTGTCTTGTGATGTTGCATGTACCTTGCAGAAAAAAAGAAGAGTTATGTGACAGGAAGAATTTTCTCCAATTTTTAATTCTTCTGCCTAGTTTCCAAAGGTATGTAGTTTACAGCTATTTTTGTTGTTGTTGTTGCCAATATTGCAATTGGCTTATCACCTCTTTGAACCTGCCAATATCTTTAATTTTTTGGCAGATTCACACCTTTCTTCATGGCACTTTTTTAACATTCCCATTTAATGGAATTGCTGTATCAGACAAGGATATACGTATTGTTTTCTATTCACAAATCACTATACTATTTGGTCAATAATAACTGCTCTATTCCAGTATTCCTAACAATATTTTTTTCCTTAACATCATCATTAATATTTCAAGTATGGATTCATGTAATTTTATAATTTGTCTTGTCATTTTTGTTACCTTATTGTACATATTAATACAATTTACAGTAGAACTTGGTTATAACGTCATCAAAGGGACCTAAAAATAGTGTCGTTATAAACAAATGTCATTGTAACCGAAATGGGCACTTCCACAGTAGCCTTATGTTAGTCATGTAAAAATCTACCAAAAACCGAGTTAAAATGTTACATTTTTTAGTGAAATACGTAGTTAAGTACAGACTAACGTAACATTAACGTGGAATTAATATGGATTCTCCATATCGTTTGTACTGTAGAATTCACCAAACCAAATTCGCGGCATACATCAGCTTTTTTCCTTCCATTTTCTATTTCACGAATCACTTTGACTTTCTCTTCAATGCTTAAAACTTTCCTTTTCATTGCCATGTTTTCGCTACTGCACTTCTCTGGGTTTAAGCAGGAACACTATAGGGTAAGTAGACAATGTGAGGTCCTGTTAGACGAGATTCTAGGAAAGGAATGCAGTTAACAACCTGCCGCGTCCTCTTGCACTATTCACGCAGTCCCACCCCACACCCTTGTTTTCGCATAAAACCCACGCTCCTCTTNTGCTTTATGAGGAATTAGTTCGTACCATTGAATATTTGACACAATAGACAAGGTGTCGCAGAAACCGATGTTGCTATAACCAAGTTTTACTGTACTTTAGTTAATGTGGAACCCCCACCATGCATACATTCTTCAGTTTCTTAATTCCTGATATTTTCTTTCATAAGGGAACTTTTATAATTCCTTATAACCCTGTCCTGTATAGCCTTGCATTGACCATAAATTATATGAGTTTTACCTGCAAGATTCTGGTCTCATTAGGATATTTGCAGATATGATATCATTCCAGTTTGTGATGCAAACCATCAATATGTGGGAATGCCCACATTCAAGCAAATGTTACAGTGAAAATGCAAATATCATTGCTTAGCAGTGGTGAGTAAACAGCCATTGCTAGGCAAAGCGAGTAAACAGCTGTTGCTAGGCAAAGCCTACAACAATATAGGCAGTGATGTGTTTTCTATGCTGTCTGACTCAGTATTATTTATGAGGGTGTGACTTGGACTTGGACTGATGACAAGATTAACTGATTGGCGGTAAACTGTCAGTAGTAAAGTAACTCTGACTCTGATTATAGAGAAGAGTGGTGTGGGTGTTGCAAGCAGTAATATTGTTGGTACTATACTATTAGTCTGCAATTCTCCAAACCGAAGTGTGTCTGTGTACTGTGCAACTAGAATAAATATTTACAGAACAATTCAACAAGTGGTTGTCTCTTCAGATAATGACATTCCACAAGTATATTTCACAGTGGATAATTGTGTGAGGTATATTATGCTTTTAATAGGTCAGTTTATCTGTGAGAAATTAAACAAATTAATCAAGAAGTTCTAAAGTAACATAATCTACATAGGCAAGTCAAATGAAAAGCTTAAATATTTTTTTTCATATTATTTATTGTGCACAAGTGGTACAAAGCTGTATCACTTTTCAACATAATCTCCCCCACGCTCAATGTAAGTCCTCCAGTGTTTACAAAGTGCATAAATTCCTTTAGAAAAAAATTCTTTTGGTAGTCTGCGCAACCACTCATGCACCGCGTGGCGTACTTCTTCATCAGAACGGAACGTCTTTCCTCCCATTGCTTCTTGGAGTGGTCCAAACATATGGAAATCACTTGGGGCAAGGTCTGGTGAGGGCGAGTAGGCCGGATGAGGAAGACTCAAAATGCAGGTCATTGATTGTCGCAACTGTCGTACGGGCAGTATGGGGCCTTGTATTGTCATGTTGCAAAAGGATACCTGTGGACAGCAATCCACGTCGCTTTGATTTGATTGCAGGCTGAAGATGATTTTTAGGAGATCTGAGTATGATGCACTGGTGACAGTGGTCCCTCTAGGCGTGTAGTGCTCCAAGATGACGCCTTCTTCGTCCCAAAAGAGAGTCAGTATAACCTTCCCTGCTGATGGTTGTGTTCAAAACTTCTTTGGTTTGGAGATGAGGAATGGCGCCATTCCTTGCTCGCTCTCTTCATTTCCGGTTGGTGGAAGTGAACCCAGGTTTCGTCCCCAGTAACGATTCTTGCAAGGAAGTCATCACCTTCTCGTTCAAAGCGCCGCAGAAGTTCTTCACAAGCATCAATACGTCAGTCTCTCAATTCAGGAGTCAGCTGCCGTGGCACCCATCTTGCAGACACTTTGTGAAACTGGAGCACATCATGCACAATGTGGTGTGCTGAACCATGACTAATGTTTAAACTTGCTGCAATTTCATTCAGTGTCACTCAGCGGTTTTCCCTCACTATGGCTTCAACTGCTGCAGTGTTCTCCGGAGTCACAACTCGATGTGCCTTACCCGGATGAGGAGCATCTTCCACTGAAGTCACACCATTTGCAAACTTCCTACTCAATTCGTACACTTGCTGCTGTGACAAACATGCATCACCATACTGAAACTTCATTCTTTGATAAATTTCAATAGGTTTCACACCTTCACTACACAAAAACCGAATAACAGAATGCTGTTCTTCCCTGGTGCAAGTCTCAAGTGGGGCAGCCATCTTATATTGGTGCTGTGATGGCGTTCGTGCATTTGCACTATGCTGCAACCTACAGGCCATTCTGCACATTCTGCATGCTGTTTATAGCACACTCACCAACTTACAGGATAATGGCAAGAAATTTTTTATTACAAATTTAAGGTTTTCATTTGACTCACCCTCATAAATTAGAATCTATTCTTAATTTGTTTTTTAGAAATAATACTAAAGTAGTTCTTTGTGGTGATATATATGTTAATTATCTAACTGATAATAACAAAAGGAAGAAAATGGATTTGTTATCAGCTTCATTCAATTTATTGAGTAATGTGAATTTCCAAGAATATTTCAAAATTAAACTACAGCCTTCTAAGAAGGAATCCAATTCATCTTTTGACTGACCAGCCAGAAATGATTCACCTATACCTGTTCACTGCTGGCTGCCAAACCGTTAAGCCACCCAAAATTTACTGGCTTATCTCCACAGTACTACTATCTGTTTAGCACTTAGTTGTTTTTGAGATCATACACAGATACAGTTTGCAGTGTTGTGGAACATAATATTCATGAATGAAATATAGTGATGAACAGAAATTATTCATATATCTTACCCTCGTACTGCATTCTTAATGGAATAAGTTTCATAGCAAGTTTTGTACAAAAAGTAAAGTGTCACGTAAAGCAGTGATTCACAATATAAAATTAAATTCTTCGGGAATGAAGCTCGAAAAGAAGAAATCTCGAATAAGACGTATTGACATCTGTATCAGTACTTGCATAGAAACAAACTCGAAGAAGTCTCTTGGTTTTTTGTTGCAAGTTAGCAAGAAGTACAGCTTACATTAGTACGAAGTTACTGAGGTTACAATTCGTACACAGCCTTTTGCCGCCAGTTTTTGAAGCAATAATTTGACAATGTATGTTGTTTAAGCAGTGTAAATGACTTCATGACCCCAAATTTAAGTTTTGTTCTGACAAGGTTTGGTTCCTTCTAACTTGTTACCTTAACAGCCAGGGCATGATAGTTAACACACAAAATCATCAAATTGTTCATGATGTACCACTGCAAGATTTAAAACATGCGATGAAACTAATTATCACATTCCTCAATTCCTTACTCCCTTAACGTGACATGACTTCTACGCGTTCTCAGATGTCAGCCGAGACAACATACCGATCGGTCATACCGGTCATACCCGTCATACCAATAGTATGGGGTTGCCAACGGCGGTCAGTTGCGACCACGGATCACTACGTAGAGTCATGGTGTGACGTTTGTCGAACATGTTTCCGTACAAGGACCCGTGACATCGGCTACATCTGTCCACCTAGTTATAGATAACATCGTAGTCATCGTAGTTGTCAATCTTAACGATTCGTAATCAGTGCGATCAGTGCTTTCTAGTACGAAATGATGTGTTTTGTGGTTAAGCACTAATTGAGGGAGTGGATGTCGATTTGAAAGTTGAGTCACGTATATTAACGTCCTTGCTAAAAATGCTGTTTTATATGACGGGGCGAAATTAATGTACAATTTATATAGCATAATTTGAATATTGCATTTTATTTAATTCCAATAGTATGTAATGTTTTTGGAAAGTATACGTTATGCCGTACTTATGAATTACCAGCCTCAGCAGAAAGTGGAAAGTGAAGGTAGAATACATTGTGAAATAAATATTGAATATAAAATATAAGTAGTGTGTTTCAGTACGTGCCATTCATTGTATGTAACTCTGGGTGTGGGTAAATTGCATGAGCAATCTTTGAGTACAGTGAGTGCTTGAAACAGTACACCAGACTAATGGTTATTACAGGTAAATTAAATCTCAGGTATTGAGGTGGCTAGAATACCTTGAGCCATAGGATTACTTGAGAGAATTAAAATAAAATGTGTTTATTAGCTAATGTTTATATTTAATGTTGCAGATAATGAAGGGTGGTTCAATAGATCGTATTTTGAGTGAATGTGATAGTTTTGCTGACTACCTCTGTTGTGAATGCTAAAAATCATGATTTTATTTATATCTGCACATATGACAATATAGAATGCAGATGTTGCGACTCCTTACCATGATTTATTCATTGAAGTATATTTATGTTTATATTCCTGAGGCTAAATGCCATCTTGCCAGTAACACTGCTTAATTGCTGAAACATAGATCCGAATTTTATGTTTCAGAATTTTTGTTAGTTGTAAATACAAAAAGTTATTCACTATTAAGTTTAAGAAATTTCTTGCAGAAGCCACTTTTATCATAAAACATGAAGTCAGAATCTGGAACAGACTATCCTGGCTCCATGCTACTTACATGTGATGAGAATGAACAAGTACATCGCCTTTTGGGGAATAGGTGCCAGGTAAGTAATATACTGCATGTGAGATGTGTAGTTTAGTTAGGACTATGGAGGAAGAAGACTTGAGATATACTCCTACATGTAAAACTGTTAAGATTATTATATTAATATGAAGTGAAATTACAGATCCTTATCAACCAGTTAACATGTTTAAGCGAAGTGTCAGTACTCTGTGTATTTGACACAAATACCTGTCAAATTTTTGTCTAGCCAGTGTATAAGGGTTTGAAAGCATTCTCCAATTCATGCCAATGTGATTTTGTTCCATCCCATTCGTATATTGCCAGTTGCATATGAATTACAGTTCTTGTTGTTAAGACTCCGAGCCCCATCTAAGTTGGTATAGCGATGGACTACAGGTTGGAGAGCTAGGGTTTAATTCCTAGAAGGGGGAAGAGATTTTTCTCCACTCCACAGTGTCTATCTAGACCAGCAGGAATGTAATGGATCCCAGGGGTTTTTCCCTGGGGAATAAAGCCACTGGAGCTCGAAGCTGACCACTCATCTCGTCTAGTGCCACAGTTAAGAATTGTGGAATTACATCTCCACTCCCTTGAAACCAGTTTATATCCATTTCGGATTGAAAATGCTGTTCCAAAGAACCCTTCTAGTTATGATCCGTTGTCATCTGTTTCATAATGTAGAACTTCTTATGTGGTAAGGAGTTGACATCTTTGTACTGAAGTCTGTGCTTCATTGTTCACAACTGTATGTTGAATATCTTTGTGGCTCTGCTGTGTTGTTAAGGAGGGAACGTGAATAATATTGGTTTGGCATTGTGCCCAGTGGTGATGCACTTTCATAATATATTACCAAGGATGTAATATTCTCTTGAATACTATATTTAGCCCACTGTTTACTTTCATAATTTCTTTGATCCTTCAGATTCTTCTATCTTTGGCCACTCTGTCATTGTTCAGTAATGCATGTTTTGGCATAAAACAGCAGTTTTCTTGTATAGAGTCGATATGTTATGACTTAACTTTATTTATTGAGGTTCCTAGTTGTTATAAGCATTAGTTTTATTCTATTTGCAGTCTCTGGCAGCAGGAGTTGTGCAGTTGTTTGTGACTGACCCACCCGATCACTCAGCCTGGAGGCGTTTGGATGCAGGTGTCTTGTGTTTAGTGAAGGACAATCAACGACGCTCTTATTTCTTCCGTCTCTACTGCCTGACCAGGTGTCAGATGGTGTGGGAACATGAAGTGTACAACAGTATGGACTACAAATGTCCAAAGATGTGGCTCCACACCTTTGAGGGAGAGGTTTGTGATCATTGATCTTGCATTGTATTGAAACTGATAATTCATGAATTCTGCAGCCATTGTTATTTATAATTACAGACGGAAGAATGATAAATTCATGATTGCAAATGAAGGTGAGTTAGTATCTTTATCACACCATTTCAGTAGCAGCGGGACATGTGCCTCATTTATAATTCCTTTATTATGCTTAATTTAACAGGTGGTAAAGAATGAAAATATTTGTTATGGAATCACACCCATGTCTTTACTTATATGTATGGTTTCCATCTGCAGAATCTGAGCTGTTGTTAATGAAATTGTGATTACTATGCCATTGCTCTGAACATGAGTACTGTTTCTTTTGGAGTTAAGTCTTATGCAGCTGTAATACCCACCTACCAACCACTTGGCGCTACAGCCCTGGGTGAGCCTTGACCTCCTCTACAACCAGTCTCCACTGCTCTCTATTCCTCATCTTCTCGTTCCATCCTTTCACCTTCATCTTCTTCAGGTCGTTCTCAACATTGTCTAGCCATCTCATCCTGGGTACATTCCAAGTTGCCATCACAATATCATTGTACCTTGTCCTTTGCATAGTCTGTTTCCCACATGTTCCACTTATCCGAGGCTGGTTGTTAGGTTTCTGAACAAAATTCTTTTTACAGGATGAGGTTGTTAGCCTCATGCGCAACCCCCAACCTGGAGGACCAGGATATCTCTCTTAGTCTGGACTCTACCCTTTGACGTTTCTGGCATGGGTGACCCTACCAGTAGTTAAACTACCGCTGGCATAGCTATCTAGATCACAGAGTCACGCAAGCCCCACCACCACAACAAGGTGGAGACGCCTTGGGGGGATGCAACTGTAATACTTCAGAAAGTTTTAATTTCGTGCTTCTCCGAATAAAGTTATTTATTATTTGCAGAATTTCAACACACACTATTTAATAAAGCTTTAACATTGCATGATAGTTGGAAGTTAGTAAAATTGCTTATCTGAAACATACTGTTTTCCTTTTTCAGGACTCTATTGTGGCCTTCAATTTTGCCAGTGAAGATGATGCAAGGAGTATGAAGACAATTCTTAACGAAAAGTTGGAAGCAAAAAAACAGCGCAGGCTTGGTGAGTTTGCATATTGTTTGTAGAGGTCACTTTTTTGTAATTTTTGAAGTAATATTGCCATGTAAGTATATACTGAACATGAATCTGAAAGGTGTATGGTAGATATCTTTAGGCCAGCTCTCTTGTCTGTGGGTCCTGACAATTTTCCTCTTACTTTCTCTCAGTTATTTCTATTTCCGTGTTTATCTTACCAAACAGTAAGTAAGAACAAAAAAGTATACCAGAGGTCAGCAGAACAGGAAAATTTAAAAACAATGCTTCCAAACAGTGTACATCACGTGCCAGTCACCTCAGTCCAAAGCACCACCTCTTCAGCTGAGTGCCCTCAGGATTATGACTAGCAGTTACCACAGTCCCTAGAGTAAGTTACTTAATTGAAAACCAAGCAACAAGAAATCTCACATCACTGAAGCATTCCAGGATAAAATAACATGTAATTGTTTCAGTTTCAGAAGATGAATTTCAGAAAGTGTTGCAGAAATTGTTTATGTGCTGCAAGTTGTGTCATCTTAGTACTAAAGTTCGTTTTAAGTAGACTGAGTTGTGTCAGTCTTGTGTGTAGGGAAGTCTCTGCACTGTCCCCTCTACAACCACGCAGTAAACTACCGGTGTGTTGGTGCTAACGACACATCCTCATCATGGTTGGGCAGCCTACACATTGGTTACGGAGCATTGAATAAGATCTAGGATAATGATAGATGATTATCGGGGGGAAGGGGAAGCTGTTGTACTGTAAATTACACAAATACTGGAATAAAAATCCATGAAATTGCTGTCAGCAGTTGTGGTCACCAGGATTTGAACTATGTACACTCAAAATGATGTTGACTATTCTAAGTGTTAAGTTTTTATAGTGTTTCCTGCTAAATAATGCCTGTTTATGCATTTAATTTAAATGTGGAAATGTGTAACAAGTCCTGAAAATTTAACGCATGAAAGGATATCATAGTTCCAGTACTCTTAAATTATTTAGAAAATAGCTGTGTACCTATGTACCTGTGTCACATATTAACTGTAATATTGTCTTTGAGGAAGTATTATCTGGAAGTGGAGAGAAAGGCTTAGGCTCCTTGTCTGAGCTTGTGCCCCACACACACACACACACAGTGTTTCCTGGCATCTTTATCAGTGAATTAACACCTCTCTGTAACATGTGAAGTCTTTGTGCTTGTTATTCAAACTAAGGCCATTGCTTAGCAGCCTCCATAGTCTAGGGGTAACGTTCCCACCTCATGACTCAAGGTATACGGGTTCAAACCCGGCGGAGGTTATGGAATTTTTAAGGGAGGAAAAATTCAGGGAACAAGTCCTCCGGGAGGGACTTTAAGCTGTGGGTCCCGTGTCGTAGCTTTACGGCACGTAAAAGAACCTCATATCTCCAAAGGAGGTGACAGCCAAATTCAAGGACATTTCCCGCCCAACAGTAGTCTCTAACGCCTCTGATAGATGGGGGAAGCATCGAGAGATACCACTGAGCCAGTAGAGGCTGAACTCGCTGGCTGAGTCGGGACTGATGGCACGCACCAGTATCGGTAGGGTATAGAGACTGGTAGAATATCACAGGGGGACGTACAATAGACCACTGGTCGCAGTGTATGGGGAAACCCACCCCTTCCAATAATAATAATAATAAGGCCATTGCTTTAGTTGGTCCTTCTGGGATAATATTTTGTAGACAACCACAGTTTTATAACATTGCCTCACAGCTAAAGTGCTTCTCAGACACTTACTGTATTCTGATGCATAGAACGGCGATCAAGATCATCCTGGCAGGCATCTCGCAACTGTGCGCCAGCAGGATACCAGCCGGGACCCGGAGGAAATCTGACTGGAAATCATATGGGCAGTACCAGTCACCTAGCAAATGGCTCATTGGTTCCATCGCCAAGGCAACAGCACCGCACTACTACAAGTAAATTGGTTTTCATAGTGGGCTGGAGAGAGAAATTGCTATTAATCAGCATCATGATTTTTGAGCTTTTGGATTTCCCAAAGTTATGATTTTGTAACTGGGCACTCTGTACTTGGTTTTATAATTTAGTACAACAGAAACTAATTTGCAGGTCACCGTAATATTTTATTGTTATAGAAAAATTTAGTTGTATAATTTTATCTACTCCACCTATCTGTATTCGCTAAGTTTGGTACATCGTTTTTTTTTTTTAAGGCACCTTTCCCTCTGCTACCGTAGTTATTAATACCTGTGAACACATTCACTGCCAGCTGTGGCAGCTGCTGCTGAAGCTTGTGTGCTAGTTCAGCACAAAATATGACAGCCACTGAAATGTTTCTTTTCTCCGGCACATGTCATTCAGTCCTCACAAAACATTTCCAGATTGAAGAATCATTCCTTTTCATAACAAAATAAGCATTTGTTCCGGATTTGCTTTGTTTCCCTCCAAAAGAAATCTACCTAACATAGGCGGCCACCTGGTAAAGCAGATATTGGATACGATTTTGAAACCATTTTTAATAATACTTAGGATTTGAGGTTTTCGTAGTGGTGACCATGAAAAATGCCGTCTTATGATATATGGTGCTATGTATATCTTTTGTGAACTGACATTTCAGAAGAACATATGAGCAGGTGGCTAAGTCTTAAGACACCTGCTCACTCTGGTTCCTTGCAGGTGGATGTTATATGTCCCTTCAAAACGTCAGTTCACACAAGATCTACAAGATCTACACAGTGTCATATCCCAGAAGATGTCATTCTTCATTCTTAATAAGTTTTTGCATGGTACCTAGCCATTTATTCAAAAATGGGAAATCCAGTTTTGTTCTTGGCTTCAGGTGGCAAGAAGAAAGATAAGGATTCCAAGCGTCGGCTTACCAAAGCAGATATTGGTCTACCAAAGGACTTCAGGCATGTGTCTCACGTTGGTTGGGACCCCAACAAGGGCTTTGATCTGGATAACGTTGAGGATCCACAGCTGAAGTTATTCTTTGATAAGGTACACATCTGTAACAATGAGGTACAGTGGCACTTAAATATAATGGGAACCTATAAAATTCATAACATTATTCATTCTAGTGGATACTTGTTATGTCCAAAAATGGTTATAATACATAATCTTCAAGGTAGTATTGTGACTTCTGATTATGTACATCACAATTCGGCACCAGGATTAGATGGCGGGCATGTTGTCACCCTTAGGCACCAGCCGCCTTTACCCCCTAGGAAGATTCCTGGTACTCATTTCTGTTAGAGGCTGAGTCGACCCCAGGGCCATGGTGTGGCTGGAAGGATTATGTCAATTGAAAAAAAAATTACCTCATCAGGACTCGAACCTACGACCTTCTGGCTAGTAGCATAGTGCCTCAACAAACTATGCTAACATATGCCCTCTATGGTAATATTTGTTCTTTTCTGAATTGTCTTCCATTCACATATGAAATTAATGAAGAATAATTCAGGATTTATGTCTTTAGCATTATCTTAACCAGGAAGATAAAGATTTTCTCATCAAGCATACATAGCTTTTTGTACTCACACCAACCAATTCTTTGGGTTCTCTCTCATTTACAAGCAAAATTCCTACCGTTATTTCTACATAACTGCAACGTGTGATGTCACACTAACTCATGTATGTATGTTACATTCTGGGCACCTAGCCAACAGTGTAGGTGCTTTCACCTAAAGATGGAAACAGATGCAGTTTCCAAAATATTGCATTCTTTAGAATACCAGATGATGGACTGTCCTTCATTGTCATGAGATCCCAGTTTTGAATCTTAGTCTAGGGAATGAAAATCTGTATTGATGTTTTTCTCAGTAACTCCAATTACTAGGACATTTACTTAAAGTGGTGTGCAATCAGTTTCGTCCTTTTATTTCTCATTTCATAATCATCTTGAGATTTGATGCTTTGTTATCCGTTCAGTTAGTAAAAAGTGCCATTAATTACAACAAGATATAAGTGATTATTATATAGGAGACATACTGTTATTCTGGCATGCTTTGACATTTAGTCAAATGGCCACCCTTACTGTGTTCCAGTTTGCACTGTATTCTGATGATTGGATGAGATTGATGAGCGTTGAGACAACCGTGTGCTTAATAGAAACTCTCAATTTTTTTAGGCTGGAGTTTCAGATAGTCAGCTTCAAGATCGTGAGACACGTGAGTTCATCTATGACTTCATCAATCGCCATGGTGGAATTGATGCTGTGAAAGATGAGGTTGTTTACCCTCAGACTCCACAACCACCAGTGGGACCACCTCCAGTGCCTGCGCGATCTGCCCCAGTCAGTAATTTCCAGTATCAGACAAGAATTGCTCCACCACCACCGCCATCTCGGACAAATGCTCATCCTCCGCCGCCACCTCCATCACAACCCCCAGTAGCCACTGGACCTCCACCACCTCCACCACCTCCTTTACCGCCAACAAGAACTCCTCTCCAGAGACAAGACATCTCACCACCACAAGGTTGGTTCCGGTTTTGTACCACAAGTGTGTACACCTTATTCTTAAGCTTTATATTACGTGAAACAGCTCTGTCCATAATTTGGTAATGTATTGTAGATTTTGAATCTTTCTTTTTGAAACCAGGAGCTATGTTCAGAATTAAAAAAGAAAGCAGTAACATATCTTAACTATGACTGGAATAGTTCTATAATACACAATACCATAAGTAGAATTTACACTTCTAATTATCTAGCATGAATCAAGAGTGAGATGTGCTTGTTAAATTAATCAGCCAGTTGCATGAGAATACTCTTATAGAAACCAAAACGGATGTTAAAAGAAAAGTGTTCACTTTAGGTCTTGCATGACAGTGTTCCTAGCCGACAGTGGATCTATGGATGAAAGATTTCAGTTACATTGAAGTGTGACCACTAGCCTGTGCTGTAATAGTTGTCAGATGGTGAGTGCAGGTAGCACTGCTAGTGGAAGAAGTACTGTAGACATTAGTGCCACAACTTTGTTTTTAACTGCATAAAAATCATGAATACTCCTTGAATTTCTTGCTGGATGCTTAGATACCAGGTAACCAGGAGTTTACTGTATATACAGTAAAATGCAGTTATACCTAATTCCAAAGTTTGCTTGTTATATCAGGAATCCGATAAAGTAGAACTGCTGAAGTTAGTTAGAGAAATTTGTAAATTAAGCCGTTGTATCTAAGTATACGGGTACAAATTAGTAATTAGCAGTTTTTGGATTTGTCCTATTTGTAACATCCTGAAGATAGATACTAGAGAACACACATTGATGAAGTAACATTTAGAATTTATAACAACATAATAGATTGGCGTGGATATTTCTTTTGTAAAAAATATCTCTGTAAATAACTAAGCACACTTTTCAAAGCCTGTGTCATTAAACAAGACCATCTTTTTGAACTTGATATTTTCGTGGATAGTTCAGTGTGTTCTGAGACCCATATTTCCTTCTGTGGAGGTGGGTTTGAATATGTCCACTGAAGCCTTGTGAGTCATAGAAGGTGACAGAAAAGAAACCCCATGCCTGGAGATATAACCGCCAATTTGTTACTGGGGAACATAAATACACTGACCTGGTCCTGCAGGTTTGGGTTGGATGCAAGGCTGATGACCTTGCTCTGTAAAAAAAAAATAATGTAACAAAATCCAAAAAAGTGAAAACCAGATCAGATCTGGCAGAACTTTCTAAGGAGGGCTGTGGCTCCAAAAGGACTGTGTTTCCAATGATAATTATGACGATGATGGTGATGGCGAAACCCTTGTTGCTTAGTTTTATTGTACGCTTGTTAAACTATGCGCGGTGTTACCATTCTTGTTATCACTTGTATGTTTTTCAGGAGCACCAGCTCCTCCACCACCCCCACCTGTTTCATTTGCAGCATGTGCTCCTCCGCCTCCACCACCTCCTGTGTCCATGCCACCAACAGATTCCAATGGGATTTCAGCATCAGGAGCGAATGATCCTAGGTCAGCACTTCTAGAGTCAATTCGCAGTGGCAAGACACTGAAGGTAAATGAATGACTGCCTCATGACATTTTACTTTAAGTGCCTAAACACCAAAACTAAAGTTATACAGCGGTTCGTGTTGTTTTGTGCTTAACTTTCGTGTGCAGTATATTGTCACGTGTATGATTGACTATATATGGGGTTTGGATTGGTAATTCATTTTATTGAAAACTTACAGAACGTAAATACAAGTAACTATAGCGCTTTCGCTAATTCACACACTACAGTTCACTACATCACGCACTAAGTCTTCTTGGTCTGCTGTATCTTCACCTGGTAATGGCTGCCAGTGCCGTAGCTTCCTCAGCTTCTGTGTTCATGCCATTATTGGCCAGTGACTGTCTCACGACCCATTCCCAGGCCGACAGCCATCTGACACCAACCTCCTACTCTTCTAATTGACTGAACTCTCAAGTCAGTCAGTTACTTAAGTTACTGCTGGCCTCAGTCTCCTTGAGATCCATGACCAAGATTTTTATTCACTCCTAGACATATACCTTTATCAAAAAGAACTCTCAAGCCATACTGGAATCTTCTTATATGCCCTCAGCACTGACTGCATAGAAAACATTGCTCCACATTGTTGTAGTTCAGTTGTTGCCATGGGAACATGTTGTTTGGGAAGCCATTACAGAGTAACGGCTGTTGAATATTTGCTTATTCTGTTGTTGTTGCCCAGCAACAAATCTATACACCACAATATGCTACAAGCCAGAAGGTTGCTGTTTCGGTTCCCGATGAGGTCATTAGGGTTTTCAAGTGACCTTATCTTTCCAGATCTTCAGAATCCTGTACAATTGTATCATATTTGGTTTACTTGAAGGGCTTCCTAAATTTACTCAAAATGTACAACATACTGTGGCATGTAGACCCATTGCTAGGCAACGACCTGTAAACAGCAACAGAGGAACAGTGTTTTCTATGCAGTCTGTCCCGAGATGTTATAAGTAAGACAGTTAGTTAGTTGAGTTAGTTGGTTGGTGAGTGACTGAGTTAGTCAGTGAGAGAACTGTTGAGGTTCAGTCATTGTGAGCTGTTGCTGTGAGAAGCTGGGAGCTAGTAGATAGTTCAGGAACTCAGAGGAAGGGGAATGCCTGCTGTTGGAAGCCACTACCGAACAACAGCTAGTGAAGACTTCATTGTGGACACTAGTGTTTGTGTGTGTGTGCGTGTGTGCATGTACATTAGTCACGCCCTGTACCAAGGAGTCCAAACCCCATCTGTAGTCACTCCATCATGTGATAATACAAGCATCTCACATTATCCCAGTTAATCATTTTTCTGCTGTATGTATACCTCAGGTTCCAGGTTAGCACCAGCTATTTACATTTTTAGTGTTTTACTGCTTTGTTTTTATATGCAGAACAGTGAGAATATTTAATTAAACTATACTGCAGTATGTTAGACTGGACAATGGTCGTAGGTTTACTGAATTCCTAGAAGTAGCATGTAAAACAAGAAAGTCATCGGCAATATGCCAGCATAAATAGCCTTTAAGAGCCATAATGTCTGATGAGAAGGAAAGATATGCTGCCCTCCCACAATTCTTATCACTGGATTAGGTAATTCTTCTAGTTCCTCACATTAATGTGGTTAACAACTTTGGGAAGAATTGGGAGGGCGGGTGGTGCTCTGAGCTCATCACATGATGCTTAAATTTGAAATTTTTTCATGAACATTTTTTATTTTGACATCCACTACATTTCAGTTGGGAATGCTCTGAAATGTCATGTGCTAAACAATACAAGAGCTACTGGAATATAATAAGGAAATAAATGTTATTGTTTGACACTACATTTAGGTTAATTACACCCTTTTCATTTCTTCATACTGATCATGCTTACCAGTTCAGGATTGGAAAGAGCACAGTGAAAAATATTTTAAAGCTTAATGTGTATGATTTTATATGTACAGCATGTGGAGGTCGACAGTAAGCGACCCTCAGGTGCCAATGATTCTCGTGGTGAATTGTTAGACCAGATTCGTCAAGGAGTTGAGCTAAAATCTGTAAGTTAATGACTGTTTTATGAGTAGAAATTTTATAATATCTCAGAAAAAAGAAGTTAGCATGTAATTATTTATTTGATATCACTGAAAGATATCCTGTTATTAATAATGAGAGCAATATGTGTAGATGTGTGTGGAAGGACATTGAGGATGTGTGGATAGTGGGGCTTATACTAAGGTGGTGATGGTGCTGTGGTAATGCTCTGGAATTATATTTGATGTGTAGCTGGTTTTGAATTTAATTTTGAATTCACAGATTTGTACAGACTCACATTTATGAAGAAGAAATAGAAAGAGGAATGCAAGTTACATGTAATTGGATGGGTTTGAATTATTATATTATTCGGACATTACCATTCCACCTTTGTTAATATTTCAGAAAAATGATTTTTAGAGATGATGTTATAGGCGGACCAATTTTCTTATCGAACTCAGATATACAGGAGACTCTTTGATCCCATCTCATCTTTGTACTAAACTTCCTGTCATCGACAGTACTAAGATGGCTGTCATGCAGAAACACCATCATTGTTGAATGTGTGTTGAAAGTTACTGAGAGATTTGGAAGCATATAGAAGTGTGGGGTTTTTGTCTGTCTTGTCGTTACTTCAATGACAACCCACTTCTTCGGAACCGTTTGTTGGTCCTGAAAAGGACCATGGTTGCTGAGATGCTTGACCGATGAGGTAGCGCGGTGCGCGCCGGTAGGGAGAGAAGTTAGTTGCGGTGATTTGACTGGCCACAGCACGGCCGTTGCTGGGGGTTGCTTGATCGCCGTGCGGCAAGTGAGTTGAAGTTGTGTGGTCGCGCATTGCGGTCGTAGGAGTGATGAGGAGTGGCTACGCCAGATGTCCAGTGGGTCGGACAGGGACACGACCACCGGCGAGTCCAGGCGAGGTGCCCCAGTGAGTCGGGTATGAGAGCCAGAGGGCCGAGGCAGTCGTGGCTGGTGCAGCCTGCCGATGCCTCCGAAGACAAAGCGCTGGCGACGAAGCTTGCTGGCTGATGTTGCTTGAGTGTGGCTTGATCGTAGACTGAAGTCAGACTGATGCTGCCAGTTTGTGGCTGCTCCTTTTTATGCACTGCTCGGTGGGCGGAGCAAAACTTGAAATTGAGGAGGAAGAATTTTAAGGGCGTTGATTGGCTAGCGTGCGTGATGATGTAGATGCGGGGCTAGCAGCGAGCGCACCGTAAATGCGAACGTTTGGACCAATTTGATTGGTTAGCACGCGTGATGGTGAAAAGTGATGTGAAGAGTGTGCGTTGAAGAAAATGCGTGATAATGTGGAATGTTCCCACAGAAGGATAATATTGTAATTGATCTTAGAGAAATATTGTATGACATTGTGGACTGGATTCATCTGGCTTACAGTAGGACCAGTGGCTGGCTCTTGTGAACGTGCTAAATAACCTTCTTTGTTCCTTATAAGATGGAATTTCTTGACCAGCTGAGTGACCATTCGCTTAAGAATGACTTTACTTAGTGGTAAAAAAAGGTAAAAAGGTAAAGCTATGCCTGCAACAGGCTGTGAAGGTCCATAGCGTTGTGAGATGTCAAGTCTGCCACATTTTCTAGACAATCAGCTCACAGCAGTAAGGTTGTCAGCCTTACGCGTTGGTCACCCTTTAATCCAGAGGAAGATTCCTGGTACTCATTTCTTTTAGAGGCTGAGTTGACCCCAGGGCCATAATGTGTCTGGAAGGCTTAGGTCAATTGAAAAAATGCAATGACCTCACCAGCTACAACCTTCCAGCTTGTAGCATAGTGCCCCAACTAGCTAAGCTACTGCATGCCCCTACTCTGCATATGGGATCATTTAATGTTCATAACAAGTTACTTTATTTAATGACACCGATGTAGCTGCAAAAGTTGCTTAGAATTGGATTAAATATGATAGGGTGATCATAAATGAGAAGTTAGAGTAGGGAAAGATGTGAATGTAAATGACCTATTTTGAGGTCTCTCCAAGTATCTGCTTGAAGTACTGTCAAAGGCACAAAAATGTCTCGTCACAGTACCTTCTCACCCGCCTAAGATTCAAGCTGAATACTTTCAAATTGTAAATCAGATGCTGTAATAGTTAGAAAAATGTAGGTGGACTGTTTCATTGTGACTTGTTTTCTCTTGCTAGGTTCAGACAACACAGAGACCACCTGTGAATACTGCTCCTCAGGACAGCCTTGCAGGGGCATTAGCAAGAGCCCTTGCCGAGCGTTCACGGGCCATTCACTCAGACACCAGTGGCAGTAGTGATGATGATGATGAAGAAGAGGATGATGAATGGGAAGACTAACAGATTTTCATGTGGTATATAAGAAAAATCTGGAATTTTCTTATATTATAATTTCAGCTTTAAATTCATTAAATCAGTGAACTAGCATAACTGAAATTCTTCCCACTGTTCACTGTTTTGTATGAGTATGTGGTTAAGGTATACATAACATTTCATCCTGTTATTAATATTAGTTAATCACCAATAACATCAATTGCAAGACTTAAAATTGTAGTTTTCACTCTGTTGGCCCTTTAAAACCTCAGGTTTGTTTTAAATGATACTGTCACATATTGGGTGTATAACGCGACAAATAAGTTCACGCCGTCTTCTGATATAGCGAGTTTATTCTGTTCGCTCACCTTACACACACTTTACAATCATTTACACTTGCAGTGATACAATTACTGCTCACAATATCTCGGTGAGACACTGGACTCTCTTCTCTGGCAGTTATTCTAGGACTGTCCTCTTACACGGATATCCCAAGACTTTCTTCTTAGCTGGCTATTCCGAGACTGAAGACTTCTCTTCGAAACTGGGCTTTTATAACCTTGGCCGCTGCTAGGCAAATGAATCCTCTGTTATAGCAGTGGAAACGTTGCTCTGTCAGTTCCGCGTTCCCTATGCAATGACCCATTGTTATTGCTTTGTCTCTGTGGGTACGCTTCGCGTATTTGTCGTAACCGTGGAGATTCGATGTTCTCTACACAACGGCTCACTATTGGGATTACAGTGCCGCTATTGTTACTTCCTATGCAACGGTCTGTTCTAGCGTTTCCATAGAAGTGACTCTTCTGGATTCCAGACACGTTACAATACATTTCATTGACCATAATGTTGCGTAATGTATCGGTATTATGGCCCAAGAAATACATGCTTCACTGGTGAATGTTGATGCAGTGTTTCATCTTATTTTATTTCATGGACACAAAAATGTGGGTTCCAGAAGAAATGGAATGTAAGGTTATTCTTATTGTGGGTAGTGTGAATATTGCAGATAGTGTATTTACTTACATAATTAGCATATTGGTACATTGTAATCCAAATCGTGTGATCAGAAGGAACCTTAAAGTGTAAATAATACTACCAATGTTAAAATGCTTATAAGACAATTTTACTGTAAAATAGAGCAGAGTATTCTTTGAAATTTTACAGTTGTATGACATAATTTATTGTTCCTTTCACATCAGTGATGAACAGCCTTAAATCACCAAGTGCCAGACTGACATTTGCAATTTCGTAATGCTGTATTAATATTAAAGACCCTAACTTGATCAGTTATTTTGCACAGCTTTCACCATTATGCAGTCATATACAGGGTGAGTCATATGGAACCAGCCCGACGAAATGAGGTATAATATAAAATATACCATACAGATACTAAAGTAATTTACACATATCTTATCTTGGATTGTGTGCCATGATCAGAGCAGGTGTTGAAAGTGTCCACCATTTTCAAGTAGGCATCAGAAACACTCGCTGTTCAACAGTGTACTCCTTGACTGTCGCCTGCGCACTGCAGACACGATTCGGGATTGTCCTTGACCTTGCAGCATAAGGGCTGTGACATGCTGGATCATGCGCACACCATTCGACTCAGCACAGCCCACGGATTATTATGTCGTAATTGTAAGCAGTTATATGCATCACCTGCGGAATTATTAGGAAATTCATCGGGCCGGTTCTATACGATTCACCCTGTAGATGATGGTTGATGTGCTGTGTAACTGTCTTGTAAAATCAAAGTAAATGTGAAATTTTTAGCACAACCATTGCTTGCTAACAGCTCGATAAACATGTGAGTGTGGCAACGGATACGCATGCAACAGCAGAAGAGCCATTGAAGGCAATTTACTCTGTGCAGCCTGTGCTGAGATTATGTAATGAGGACAACTAGACAATCCAGTGAGTAGTCACTCATGGCTTGGATGCTGTGAGTTGCAAGCCAGCCGTCATCCATGGAGGATGTGAGCAGAAGAACCATCTCTGTTAGCAGCATAACCTAGAGACACCTAGTGAAGACTGTAACCAATTATGAATGTTCAATAAATCCAATTACCAATCCAAATCCTGTGTCTGGTCACTAACATATTACAGTATTCTGAAATTACAGGAAATTGCAGTATGGAACTTCTGTATGGATTTCATACAGAATATAATTTGTTATCACAATATTTACAGTTATTTGTTTGTACTATGTGATCACTAGAAAGAGTGAATGAACAGAAAATTTATATAATCAGCAGTTCTAAAAAGTGTATCAAAGTCTTGTGCATGACTGTTATATTGTTGAAATTATTATTACAAGACTAACAAGATGTTCTGGGAAGAACTGATCATCTGCACTCCTTTCACTGCAATTTTAGTATCTGATATGAGAAGTAGGACCACCTCTGTGGTCTAGTGGCCAGAGGTCCCGGGTTCAATTCCCAGTGCTACCAGATTTTCTGAGAAGTAGTGGGTCTGGAATGTGGTCCACTCAACCTCATGAGGATAATTGGTTATTTGAAGGAAATAGCTGCTCCAGTCTAGAAAACCGAAGTTAATGGCCGTGGGGACTTGTTGCACTGACCGCATGACACCCTCTATCCGTTAAAGCTGGCACTTACTTTGCCAACAAGTGGCGGTTGCTTGGTCAGTATAGTTCACTTGCGGACTAAAACCACAGAGATATGAAAAATAGAAATAAAACTATGGTATATATGTGTATTGAAGTCAGTAAAAAAATACAGTTTTGGAGGCTTCATATTATTAATTTGAATGATTTATAAAGTGCATTGTTGAGATGGCCCCTGATGACATGACACATACAAAGTTTCATGAAAATCAGTTCAGGAATTCAAATGATATTAAAGGTATTACCTCAACAATTTCACAGACTATAATTTTGGTACTACTGAAGAGAAGGATTTGTGATGTATGCCATTGAAATGGGCTGAGGTGGTATGATATGCGTACCAAGTCTCATGATGATTGATATAGGCATTTAAGCAATACTAAGCTATTTTCTCAGAAATTTGAGAGTCTTCAATGTTGGTATTACTGATCAAAACGGTTTATGAAGTATGCCATTGAGCTGGCTTCATGTGTCATGATATACCTACCGTGTTTCATGAAAACTGGTAAAGCTGTTCAAGCAATATTGAGGTTTCCCCTCAGCATTTTGAATGGCTGTAATGTTGGTATTACTGATGGAAGGATTTATGAAGTGCAACATTGCAGGTGGAATTATATACTTACCAAGTTGCATGATGATCAGTTTAGGCATTTAAGTATTATTATTTATTATTATTCTTAGTGGGATGAGACTGAGTCCACTTCATGCTGCAGCCACTGCTGGCCTATTGTACCAACCCTAGATGATAGATGATGGTGATTGTGGAGCAGTTAGTGCAATTCTTGAGCGGTGCCCTGCCATTATCCTGCTGAATCAGGCCAGGGCTCCGGGTTAGGGGACCTAGATGTGCTCTGCAGGACACTGCATATGAATTTGTCCTTTGTAGCTAATAGTACCACTGCATGACCTTGTTCAGGGTTTTGAGATGCCCTGATATCCTCCCAAAGATATTCCATGGAGCAGTCCCAGCATTGCAAGGGCCAAAGTGTATAACTCTGAGCTGCCACAGCCTTGTCCTCTAGAGAATGCCATACAGTACTGTAAAAAACTATAATATGTACCTTCAAGTAGGCCAAGACAGCCTCCTGAATTCCTTTTCTCCTAGTCATTTTCAGTCATCTTCACCAATGCATTTTACCTCAAAGGAGGTTGAAGAGTTAAAGCAATGTAATTAAAAATTCTTATAAAAAGTAAAGTTGCCCCAGTGCATAATCAAGTGCCGTGCCATGAAAACATATGGGGGAGTGGAGGTATCGCTCCACCATTCTTGACCTCAGCACGAGATGCAGTTGAGTGGTCAACTTCATGGCCAGGCCACTATACCCGGAGGAAGGGGGAGAATCACCCCTGATACCCATTGGATAGGAGGTTAGGTGGGCCCCAGAGCCGGTATGGACTTTGTGTGAAAAAAAAATCTTGCTCCTGCCGAGTTTCGAACCCAGGCCGTCCAGGCCATAGCCCGTCGCTGTCCTGACCACTCATTAAATATTCTGCAGTTAATGTCGCCGTCCTTCATGTGTCAGGCTACTGTATAGCCACACTCAACTGACAAGCTGTTATGGGAACTGAAAACGTTAAGGAGACATGGCAAGTTCCAAGGCGCAGCAGTTGGTTCAGACACGAAAATGTTGACGGACAAATGATAGCATTTAATCCCTTAGAGATCGCGGAACCCCCCCCCCGCCCATTGCTGGACTAAGGTAGTCTAAAGCCCTGTTTTATATTTTTAGAGGACCTCTTCTAAGTGTTCGTATGCTCAAGCTCGCAGGGGCTGAAAAAAAAAAGTATTTTGGACAAATCAATTTTATTGTGGAAGATCCCGGGGCCCTGAAACAATCGCGCCATTGCTCCCCTATTAATCGAGCTTTTCTCCCTCCAGTTCCTCCGTCTCACAACATTTCCATGTTCATTTTCGTTTGTGCTGCCCTATTTGCATTTAGTCCCATTTTGGACAACCATTTCTGATTAATCATACTGTGTATAGGCCTAACGACTGAACTGAAAGTAATTTCAGGGTGAAGCGGAATAATTCAACATTAAAAGTTAGGCAAAAAGTGAAAGGTACTGGTACCCCTATATGTTCTACATTACGCAATTGTGCTAATGGTCTGTTTTCAGTTTCATGCCAAATATGCCCATCTGAATAACGCCGTTGGATTTACAATACGATGTTATTTTCAAAGGAAGGACGAAGTACCTTTACAGCTCATTTAAGTACCGCTTAGAAAGTATTTACAAAATTTCGTGTTAATCTGCAAGATGGATATGTAGTACGATGTAGTAGCTGTTGGTTAGAATATGACGCTAAGGATCAATTTTATGTGTTTCGGACTACCAACTTGGACTTTGTAGGCATAAACCACTCCCTCAAGGTAACGGTAACCATGATGCTAACTGGAAAAAGTAATAGAATTCCTTTCCTGGAGACAGGTTCTCCTTCAGTCGCTGAGTCAACCTCGTTGAGGCAAGACGGAGTAGATATGGGTAAGTTTATTTTCAGTGAGCTTTTTGCTTATTTACATTGTAAGAGAAAACGGTGTTATTTTGTTCATTTTCAGTAGTTGTGAATGGAATGCAAACATAATTAGCGCAATATGACCATCTGTAGTTTCTCAAGGAATGTGTTAAAACACTTCAGCAGAAAATTAGACACAAGATAAAGACGCGATGTGACATACAAGTTAATATTCAGAAAATATATAAAACTAAGTGTGTTATATGAAGAAACCAGTTTTCAGTAGATACATTGCATAATGCGAAAGGTGAGAAGATTTACCTATAAGTATCTGTAGAGGCATATCAGGGAATTTTAGCAAATATGTACTTTGAAATTGAAGTAATAATACATTACTCCCCACGATTTTAAATTCTGATGTTATAAAAATGCCATTTATTTACGTTTTATGTGTAAGTGGGAGTACTATTCTCATAAATCCACGCTTTCTCTTCATACTCAGAACTGAACTATATTGCTGGAGTAATTACTTACAATAAAGTAGACGAGCAGCAACTGAGAGAACCACTGTCACAGAAGTTACAGGCCTCACAGGCAGAGAAACTGACATTCGTCAGTAATATAAACATTTTGCATGACGTACGCACGGTAATGAAATTCAGCACTGTAAAATCATTTAAAGAGGCACGTATCTTTCCAAACTTGTGACGCTAATTCTTGAACTCTGAGATTCAAAGATGTCTGTGTATCTTAACCTTTGCATGGGAGGAACCTAACGGTATTATATTTTATGTGATAAAAAATTCCGAACACAGCTGTATTAGAAACCAGTAAGGAGGTTTAGAAAACTGGTCCGCCACCGATGTACTGTGAACCTTTATAAGAAATTTTGTATTTCCACGTTATAGTTAGAAACAGGCAATACGTTAAATTAAATTATGAAGTCATAAATGTTTATCGCTTGTTCTGATTTATCTCTCTATATTTCTGTAGTAACCATATACCTCCACCCTTCTAATTCTACGATTACGTATATAGAGACGGCCCTTAACTTTGTGGGTGTATACAGAATGCTTATTATCGTATGTAATATTTTACTGGGCGTTTTCTAGTTGTCAGAACATATACTATAAAAACGTTCATGTGAGTATGCATCCTGTGGACCTTCCTTAAAAAATTACAGCTGTTCAACTTCCGTGGTAACGCTTTGTGAGTTCAGCGGTTTTAATGTAAGAAGAAAACATAAAAGAAGGGTTATTAATAACCTCTTTATTTTTCTTTCTTACAAGAGGTGCTCAAAATGGCCTGCTTGTTCACGGAGACACAACTCAGCTCTTCTCGGAAAAGAAATTCGCAAGCCTTCTAAGATTCCGAGTGTGCTTTTTGTTTCACTTGCAAATCGTTAAAATTTACCGATATACAATCATGAACCTGATATAACTATATATGTTTCATAAGCTCACTAATCCCATTACGTTAAAAATAAACCAGTTCGTTACATTTTGACAATTATTCGTTGTGGCGGTACTGTTTCAAAACCGCATGTACCAGACCTCTTCTAGTCTTTGTGTAACCTCATTTCTTAATCAAATAATTGGTTTCAATTCTGAAAGGTTATGCTTTATAAATTCCGACATTCTGAAATCAGTGATTATCATAAGGTAACCTGGTTTCAGCTGTTAAGGTGGTGATATCTAACATAGGCTGGCTGCTATTCATTATTGCCTAACCAAATATATTTTTGCTGCAGTGTTTGGGTATCGAGTGCGCATATTTCCTTTTTCGTTGGTATTTTGTGTGTGTATGTTTCGCTATTGTTTGGTTTTGTTACAAGTAGTTTGTTCAATATTAGTCCTATTTTCAACTGTTCAGTTGAAACAGATGCCTTAAGATATGTAAACGACAAATGCTTACGCCTATGAAATTCGTTAGATGACAACAAGGGTGACGGTTTCAGTTAACTTCTGTAAAATTATATGGATGGCAACACTGCCAATGATATCAGTTGCATTTTAGCCACTCCTGATATATTTTTTTGCTTGAGACACCCGCTAAAAGTCAAACGTGACCCTACGTTGCAATAAAGTCAAAACTATATTCCCTTCGTTCATGTTTTTGCACACTGAATCAACTGTTCACTCTCGTTGAATAACCTGATGTACATTATATTAATGCAGTCTGTGATGGAGAGAGGTCTGCAGTTAACGAATATCGTAGATTACAAATGATAACAACAATTCCGTCCAGTGTGACTGTTGAAGCTTTTATTACATCACTTCTTAGTACCCTAACATGTTTCGGTCCCTATAGACCAACATTAGAAGGAACATCAATACTTTTAGAAACTACTATTACATCGGGTGTTTTGATTTCTAAAATACGTAAATATACAATATTTGTAATATACACTTTTACAAAATCCAAATTTCTTACAAATACAGCAACTGTCCTTGATGCCATCAAATATTGTATATTTATGTATTTTAAAAATCAAAACACCCGATGTAATAGTAGTTTCTAAAAGTATTGATGTTCCCTCTGATGATGGTCTATAGAGACCGAAACATGTTAGGGTACTAAGAAGTGATGTAATAAAAGCTTCAACAGTCACACTGGACGGAATTGTTTTATCATTTGTAATATTGTTAGTGTGACGGACCAAAATGAAACAAATCAAATGTCGTAGATGTTTTCCAAATCGCTTAATCCCCAACAAGCAAGCATTTAGCGATATACACGGAGGTTATAGTAAACAGTGGCATGTTCCTTGTAACCAAGAACATACAATGACCCAGTGTTGCTGAAGAGTACATTCTGGATTCTGTATAACGTAAATTGACGACCAGTTGTCGAAATACGTCTGTTAGATTTGGACAATCTGCATCTCGGGGGTAGGGAACCATATATAATGAAGATATGTATGCCTGTCATTTGAAAAATGTGTAGACCTTTCAACAGGATCATTAGAGTCTTCATATTCAAATTTGACTTTGATATATTGCCGGATTCTTCACCACGTACTGTTCAGCGAAAGATGAAGAATTCATTCGGGATGGAATTAACTAGTGGAAAGAAATGTAATAAAACTGGAGTCCGAAACAGGCAGTTTGTCAGGTCCATGAATTGGTTGTGGTGATGGCGATGAAATTAACAGTACATGATATTCCCTCTATTAGTCCATCGATAAAGGGGCCGTTGAAAGCAGCTTCCAGCATGCATTCTCAGTGAGTGTTAAGCGGGCTGATGGGAGACATGCTGATTGGACCATTCGTTTTGGAACAACGTCTAACCGTTCCTAATTGTTTGCATTTCTGACGAATCAATTTCTGCTTTTCGTGGAGAACGTGTCTATGGCTCAGGACATCCTTTCAGTATAATGGAACGCGACCACATTTTGGTGAAGTTACTGCTTTCTTGAATCATCATTACATGAAATGGTGGATTGACCGTGCTGGTCCAGTCTCGGTCGTCAAGATAACCAGTCCTCATTCTGTTTGATTTTTTTTTCTGGTTCTCGTGAAAGAAATGGTCCCCAAAACCAAAATAGGCCCAAATACTAGGGTGGAGTTCTTGCGTTGAAGTATGACCATTGCTACTTACCTAAGACAAAAAAAAACTCCGTGGCCTGTAGTCCGCAAACGAAATATACCGACCGAACGACCGCCGCTTGTCGGCGAAGTTAGTGCCAGCAACGGATCCTCACGGCCCTTAATCTCGGTTTTCTAGACGGAAGCCGCTCTTTCCTTGAAACAGCTCCTCAATTATTCTCACGAGGCTGAGTGGACCCCGTTCCAGACCCACTATTTCTCAGAAAATCTGGTAGAGCTGGGAATCGAATCAGGGACCTCTGGATCTGTAGACAGGAACTCTGACCACTAGATCACAGAGGAGACAACATTCAAAACTATTCAACGGATAACAAAATCTTTCTTCTACCTAACAAGGCAGTGCATTGAAACTCGGGGAGTATATTTTAAATACGTGTGCTTAGCTTAATGTGTGTTCTCATAAATTTTACCAGTAGTTTCATATGATTAATACAAGACTATATTACTTCATGCTCGCGTCTAAAACATTCGTAACTTCTGAACGGCTCGAAACAGCATCATTGTCGTATTAAAGGTTTCGCTAAACTTTAACTTCCGAATCACCACTCGATGTATGGCAGTTCTCTTGTGAAACACACATACATATTGCTTAATATTAAGTTTTTACATGACTATGTATATACGAGAGTTAGCCCAATTAATTAAATAAACATTAGGTTCGTTCAGTTATCAGTGGGGGAGAAAGTGAGTTGCTAATACCAAGTTTATTCCGAGTTTCGTCCAGTGCTCGGCAAAATTCCAAGCCTTCCACCTACTGGAAAGTGACTCCTACACTGTTATCTTGTTTCTGCCCCCTCATATTTTTACTACGAGTTCTACTCTTCCGGGATCTGCTTCACGCATCTTACATTCTAACGAGGAACGGTGCATCTCAACTCCGCTTGACTGCTTTCACGTTATTAATATTCTACAATTTTAACTAACTGTGAAAGACAGAGTAAGGTTTATCGTCCCTCTTAGCCGATTATTCGGGGAAAGAAATGAATCAGTATTTAAAGAACTGATTCCTTTTTCATGAGCGCTTGTGGAGCGTCGTAACTAAACGTTCATCAGTCATGTGGCTGTATGGACAGATTTAAATGACTGGTTTGCCAAAATGCGCCACAGTCTTGGAAAGTGACCCTTACACGTAGAATAGCAACTTCAAAATAGGGTTTCTTGTGATAGCGGTAATGAATCTTAGGCTTCCATAAAGAGCAAAGAATTTCTTTACTATCTAGGTGGCTATTAGGTTCGCAAATATGACACAACCCCATGAATATAGAAAGTGGATATGAGGGGCGTAAGCCGAAATATTTATAACCTGCATAAAGTTAGTTTTGAGAAAGCAGAAGAAATATCTTGACTGAAGTGCTGTAAATAACAAAAAAAACAAACTTCGTGGTTTTAGTCCGCAAGCGAACAATACCATCAGAGCGACCGCCGCTTGTCGGCGAAATTACAGTAGAACTTGGTTATAACGTCATCAAAGGGACCTAAAAATAGTGTCGTTATAAACGAATGTCGTTGTAACCGAAATGGGCACTTCCACAGTAGCCTTATGTTAGTCACGTAAAAATCTACCAAAAACCGGGTTAAAATGTTGCATTTTTTTTAGTGAAATACATAGTTAAGTACAGACTAACGTAACATTAACGTGGAATTGCCCAAATGTGTAATATCAAAGACATANACCACAGAGGCTCTCGAAATTCTGTAAATCTGTATATAAATATTCTTACGAAAATGTGTTTGGTTATTTTCCGACTGCTGTACTTACTTTGAATATGGAATTTAGTCGCTAATGAAGAATTGTATTTATTGCAGCTTTGATATGGGTAATCGTGTTTTTCATGACTCTCCAAATGTCGCTTGCTGTCAGTCAAATGAAAAATTATTTATAAGCACTTTTCAGGGGAAATATTGAAGTGATTCGTATCTGAATTATAATGGATTATCTGAGGCGTTCCTCTCTTTACCGTAAAGTACCAATAGGCCTGGGGGCACGCGGTAGCGTAGTTGGTTGAGACACTATGCTACACTCCGGAAGGTCGATGGATCGAATCCCGATGAGGTCCTTGGAATTCTTCAATTTACCTAATCCTTCCAGTCGCACTATGGCCCTGGGGTCGACTCAGCCTCTAACAGAAATGAGTACCAAGGGTAAAGGGCGGCCGGCCGGCTCGTAAGGCAGACAACCTTACCGCCATCTTTGAGCCGATTGTCTAGAAAATGTGGGAGCCTTCAACATCTCACAACCCTATGGGCCTTCACGGCCTGGTACAGGGATGGCTTTACTTTTACTNTCTTCTGGGATGTGGCGCCGTGTAGATCTAGTGTAAACCGACGTTTAGGAGGAACATACCGCCTCCATCTTCAGGGTAGAATATTCCACGAGCGAGGAACCAGCGAGTCCAAGTGGCTGCACATATTTAGAAGCGTATTTGCTTTGCGTTAATTTATCCTCAATGTCGTTATTTTACGATGTGCATATCTAGTGAATAAGGTAGTTTTCCTTTCTAATTCGCAACTCTGATATTTTTTCAATGTCTCTTCCAGCCCACTGGGGGCCCTTGCTTCTTATTCAGCTCCGTAATCATATTTTCACATACGGCATGACTCCTTGGACGAGTGATCAGCTCGTCGCAAGGCCTCTGCCTAAACACAGGACAACACAAACGCATACACACACCAAACATCCATGACTTGAGCGGGATTCGGACCTTTGATTCCGGCGTTCGATCGAGCGAAGACAGTTCATGCCTTAGACTGCGCGGCTACTGTGATATATTACTAAAAAATATTATATTAACTTGTCATCTTCTCTTATATGCTCTGTTCGAGTGCATGTAAGTCAAGAAACTGGGTGTGTTGCTTGTGACATTTTCATCATTCGATGAATATTTTAACCCATCCTCCTGGAACACATACTGAGCCTATATGCTTCCCATCGGAAGTCTCTGATATCCCACGCTCGTCGGTAGATGGAAGCAGGGTATGTCCGGGTACTGCAGAACTACTTCAGTTGATATCAAATACATTCAGTGCGCAGTCGCTCAACCAGATTTGCTCAAAAGTAGTGGGTCTGGAACGGTGTCCACTCAGACTCGTGAGGATAACTGAGGAGCTATTTCAAGGAAATAGCGGCTCCGGTCTAGAAAACCGAGATTAACAGCCATGGGCATCCGTTGCGCTGGCCACGCGACACGCTCTATCTGCAAAAGTTGGTACTAACTTCGCCGACAAGCGGTGGTCGCTCGGTCGGTATAGTTCGCTTGCGGACTGCAGGCAACGGAGTTCGTTCGTAGTCACTTACGTTGACCACGAGCCTTCTTGGGAAAATATCATTTTCAGTAACATACATATTTCAGCGACACTTTCATGCCAGAAATAACGGAACTCTCGTTTGGAAATAATTGAAAGTATTCGAAGATGTATCTCATAATTTACGAGCAGAGAATTCTGGCCTCGTCGTTATTTTTTGATGCAGGTATTTCTTCTTCAGAATGAAATGTAATCGAATGCAATATTTGCTGTCTTGAGCAGCTTCCTCACTAAGCATATTGAAGCCCTTTCTCCACCAAACTTTTCTTGGATGACATTTCTTCTCTTGGCCCAATGCTCCTATATGCTTTTCCATTCTTTTATAGTCCGAAAGTTTTATACCAAGATTCTCTTAACATGCGTCCCTCTTGAGCGTTCTAAATCCCACACCGAATGTTCTTAGTACCGTTTAAACTTGTGTCTGGAAACATCCTTTAACTATACAAGATAGTCATTCTACAGAGAATGTGGGGTGTTCTTCTCAAAATTGTGTTTATTCGGGTCATCTTTCCTGATATAATGACATAAGTTTATTAGAACTCTTGCAAGAAGTTGTGTGTTCCTGTAACTTTGCCCCGGAATGCGGAAGATTGCTATGTTTGTTTCCGCTATCGCAGAACTTGTTGCATTTCTTTTTCGCTGGACTATCTACGCTAATTCTCGATACCCCATGAATATTACAAAAGGCAGCTTTATGAGCAGAAACTATCCCCCCCCCCTTTGCCCTTACAGCCCCCGGGGCCCTGGGCCAACCCCCAGAACCTTCCTTTCCCTTCGGTTTTTCTGCTTCTTACACGGACGGTAGGC
>NW_019739943.1:1762914-1782718 GCF_002891405.2 Cryptotermes secundus
GTGAATGCCATGACATTCGAAATCTAGTCCAGTGTTAATACACCACAATCCTCCTCTTCTTCGTCGGTTATTCATAAAAGTTATGTTACCTTTATGGGGCGCTTTGCATGTGATAACACTAAAAACTTTTCCATTATTGCTCACAATATGTTTCTGCTTGTCCTTTACTCCATACATTGTCCTGCCAATTTCATCCTCGTTAAATCGCCTGCCTTTCTTTGTTGAATATGTGTTTATATTGACAAAGCAAGATACAGTGAGTGGTGGGACAGTCTTTGTTCCTTAATGTGATTATAAATATAATATTTATAAGTACGAAATTTGAAGAAGTAATTCCCAACACTTTCACCACTTAAGTACACAAACTTTATCCTCAGCATCTGATAGAATTTACGAAATACATAGGCCTGTGCACATCAGTTAGGTCCAGGCGAAAAGTAAGAATTCGTATTTAGTGTCAGGTACGAACAGTGCCGTAAAGAAGACTTTCGCAAACTTGTGCATTATTACGTGGAAAGAGGACGCCTTTCTCTTCAGCAGGTCGTGTTGGAAAAAAACCTGTTTTTTTTTTTTTGTGATACAAAACTCGGTCACACTATTGCAAGATTCACACGCATTTAAGCATAATTTACAGAAGTTATGGCGAAGCTGTTGGCAGTGATTCGTATTCGGAAGATTCTGGTTTCAAATCTCGACACGGTTATTGGGTAACTCGAATAGATATTCCGAAATGTACTCGTTCTTTCCAGCCAAATTCTGTGTTAGTATCATAATATACGCGCCATGATGGCTTCCTTCCACATCTCGCATTCTGCCGTTTCACGAGATGTAATCTAGGCTTCCAATAAATTCTGGCCTATGCTCGTCAGGCTAAAGTGAAAGCTGGAAACCGCAGTTTTAGTTGGAAGCACTCACAGGGTGGGGTAACAGGTGATTTTTAGTCGATTGTGGCGGGGAAGGAGAGCAGACAGGTTGAAGCAGGATTCGAACACGGTGGGGGTCCGGTGTTCACGTACAGAACGTTTTGACTTCAATAAAAGCAAAGGAGGGAGAAGGCAGGGCAGAAAAATTCCTTACCGGATGTTTTTTAAACGAAACACCGACCCCTAGATCATCAGGTCCACTAGTACCGCAAAGTAGTCGAAAGAACAGTGAACACAATAACTGGCAGTAAAAAAAAATAAAGTTGTTCTTGTCTTCAGCTAATTAAGCGCTATGCCATGAAGACATATGAGCGAGTGGGGGTTTAGCTCCACCATTCTTGACCTCGGCATTATATAAATGTTGAGTTATCAGCTTCACCCTCGGCAAAGAGCCTTCAGTACCCATTGGATAGGCGGTTGAGTGGGTCCCGTAGCCGGTCTGGAAGACATGAAGTAGAGAATATTTTTAACCTTAATGGCCACTCAGTCGTCCAGCCCGTAGCCAGTAGTTACACAGATTACAATTTCCCGCCTTCCATTAATCGGCCATATTTGTCGCCATGCTGCAATGCCGATAAACAGAACTAAGATGGTAATCAAAGCTCGATAAAAAAAGATATAAATTGTGTATATGTAATTAGTTTCCTTGCAAACATGACTTCACAAAGACTACAAGGCAACGGAAGTCTTCACGTGGCCATGAACTATTGTTTAGTACCAGAATGAATCCTCATGACTTGTATTTAGGACAAATGCAAAACGTGTGGATTGCTGTGGCAAACCTGTTACTATAATCATTTTCCTCGCGTCTTTAATATTATGTCGCAATGTACGACTGACGCGTAACTTGTCTGATATTTATGTTTTTTTTTATTCTAGGTACCTTTTTACAATAGTCGTTCCTATTTAATATATATAACTATTGATGTTCAGAGCTCTTCACTCTTCTGGCTTTGTCTAGGATAATGGTGTGATTCCCCCTCATTGCTTGTCTCGTTGCTTTGTTATGAGTAAAGCTAGGATTTTATATACTATCATTATGCAAAATATGTAAATAATTATGTAACAAAAACCTGTGAAATAAAACTGAGGTTTATAAGGCTGGAAAGTAGTGAGATTACAATAGTGTCATGTACTTTCAAATAGCCATGATTTGGAGAGGAACAAAACACGAATTGTTTCTATGACGTCATCATCTCATCATCAGTTGGCCGTCATTATTTGCTTTCGCAGGTAACGTAAATATAAATGACGCAGCATGATGGAAATGAATAAGTACGTGGCCTTTCAGACAGAAACGTTTTGTAACAATTCTCTGCAATCAATCTTTTGTTATTTTGAGCAAATTGCAGCCACGACGCCATTTTCACGATTTGAAATATACGTCGTATAATAAGAAGTGTATCCCCATTCCCGCGAATGAACAGTAAACTGAATCACGTTTCGACCACGCAGAACATTTTCAACGTCTTCCAAAATACTTACACCAATTCTACAGCTCCTGTTCATATCTAACTCTGCTCCTGAAAATCATACGAAAGCTTAACAACACTCTTCTTTACATGTAATTATCCGTCGATAATGCATCTATTTGTTTCTTCATTCACATTTGCATTCGCTATTTACACAACACGTTTCGGCCCCAAACGGTCATCCTCAGGTGCCCCATTATGCCAAAACTGCTACACTGCACTGAGTACTGTCGATTGCGCACGCGCATAACTGACCATTTCCTAATTAAAATGTTACGATTGCACTCAACTATTGTGTGTTAAAATCTTATATGTTACAGTTCACTCAATTGAAAATCAATTTAAAGTAGTTTAAATCGTTACAGATTTTAATTATATAAACTCCTAATTCCATTATACCCTTCTAAAGTTGTTTACATTGCAACGGCTCACCCTTTCCATGTGCAAACCCGTTATGTTATGCCTGAAATTTTGGCCCTTGCTTGTCCGTTGTTCTCACAAGTCGCGTATGGTGTTGTCTTCGTGCGTGCAGACGTCCGACATCCATAACATAAACACGAGGCAAAAACTCAACTTCAAACATTCAGCAAATATACCTCCTATACCAAAAAGGAATTCACTCCTTCGGCATCAAAATGTTCAATAGCCTCCCTCAAAATCTAAAAAAAGCAAATAATAATATTAAGCAATAAAACAGCATTGAAACGCTACTTGACCACCTCTGTGATCTAGTGGCCAGAGTTCCTGGCTACAGATCCAGAGGTCCGGGTTCGATTCCTGGGGCTACCAGATTTTCTGAGAATTATTGGGTCTGGAACGGGGTCCAGTCAGCCTCGTGAGGATAACTGAGTAGCTATTTCACGGAGAGTGGCGGTCGCTCGGTCAGTATAATTCGCTTGCTGACTAAAACCATGGAGTTTTTTTTTTTTTTTTTTATTGAAACGTTACTTACTTACTTACTAGGCCGCGCCATAGCTCAAGCGGTTAGTCGCTGGCTTCCCACTGCGGCGGCCCAGGTTCGAACCCGGTCTGGTCAAGTTGGGATTTGTGGTGGACAAAGTGGCGCTGGGGCAAATTTTCTCCCGAGTACTTCGGTTTCCTCTGCCAATCTTCATTCCACCAATTGCTCCACAATCACCCTCACCTATCATCTGGGGCTGGTACAATAGGCCAGAAGTGGCCGCAGTACAAGGGACTTAGTCCCACCCCAATAGCAATAAAAAATAATACTCACTCACTCCCTTTACTCCATAGATGAGTATTTCAGTGTAAACAAACAGTAACTACTATAGTATCAATCCTGAGTTAAAGTGTGTTCCCAAGCATGTTACTGTAACATTTTGCTTATTTGCAGCCTGTGCTCTATGTATCCATCTAGCGTGATAATACTGTATTATAATCTTATTAACTTTTCAAGCAAACTATTATTGTACAGATATTATGTATTTGTACTTGACTTGTTCCATATCCTGTAGTATCAACCTGTACTTGGATTTACGGAATATAAATTCAGATTCAAATTCTACCTGTAATGGGAACCCAAATCATATTCTATGTGTTATCAATATTTTTAATTGCTTCCTCACAAGTCATGTTTCAGAATTAAGCAAACACACTGGTCTACTACATTAATTTATTTCACTTATACCTTCATATTAATCTGTTGTAGTTTAAGAAATATGAAAGAATTACTGCATAGGATTATGGGAAACTAGTTGTGTAACATTTGGGTTGGCCAGTCATGCACGTTATGTGTTTAAGAACTGACTGAACTCTATGTACTTTGTATAATTTTGTGCAATTTATTCTAGCTCGATGGACGTTGGCCTTAGGACTGCTGCTTGTAATGGCAAGTCACATAATTGTTTATTTATCTGTATGTTGTATGTTATGTATTATAAATGGAGAATGACAATTTTTCATTAGAAATAATTGGCTCTTAACAAAATTCATTCACAACTTCTCACAAGTAATATGAAATGCCAGTGCTTGAAGTTGGATTGCTGTGCCATTCTCTTTCCAGTAGACAAAGAACCACGGAACTCCTTTAATAACCATGCAATCAATTTTGGGCCCACAAAGCCCGTTCAGTATCCATTTAAGTATGCATTCCCTCTCCTTCAAGACTGAACAATTGATATAACAGTATATCTAATAAAATACATTCTTATTTATAATGAATAAGATATTATCTCTATCTTATTAATCAGGTATTAATTAGGACTTAATTATAACATTTGGATTGCATTAAAAATGTAGCCTGCTTCAAAACAGGAAGCAACAGCATGATAAATATTTTTTTTTTTAATTTGCTTAGTGGGGGTGGAGTCCAACTGGGTCCACTCGGCATAGTGGCCACTGGTTGGCCTATTGTAACCTGGCCCAGGTGATTATGATGATGGAGAATTTGGTGGAATGAAGATTGGCAGGGGAAACCGAAGAACTCGGAGAAAACCCGCCCCAGCACCACTTTGTTCACCACAAATCCCACTTGACCAGACCCAGGATCGAACCCGGGTCGCCGCGGTGGGAAGCCAGCGACTAACTGCTTCAGCTATGACACGGCCAACAGCATGATAAGTAATACTTGAGAAGCAACTGTAGAAAATTTTGAAAATTCTTGTCTCACAGTTAAACTGTTACTAATCCTTATTTTCACTGTGCAGAATGTGTAGGATTTGTGCTAGCTTGTTTAATGACAATTATATTTCAATCACTAATTTGTTAATTGAATGTAAGAGTGTGGACTGTGAATTAAACTGGGTTATCTTGTCTAGGTGGCAGCAGCATATGCAGGTGATATGATGCGCAAGTCAATTGTGTTCAACAAGAAAACTCCAGATGTATTCTACTGCCCACAGCGGAAGCCAACAGGTTTTGACAAAATGATTGTTCAGGCAAAACCTCTAAGCAAGTTGTGTGAACATGGTGGTAATAAACTCCCATCAGACTACAAGAGTGATTGTTACAATGATGTTGATGAGTCAGAATATGCCTGCAAAGAAAAGTATCGCATCATGGTGAGTCAACCGAATAACTCATTACAATTTAGTCATACCAGAAGGATTGTCTCCTGTGTTTTATACCATGGGATAGACAGAGAAGGTGCACTGTTTTCAGTATTCTCTTTTATAAATAAAGGAACATAAATTTACACATTCCCATGTAACATAAAAGTTGGAAATTAGGCATGGGGGACACAATGTATCTTTCTAGAGGGTAACATGCCATGTTGGGCTTGTATATCTTGTGGTGTGGTAGGTTGTGTCTTAGGTACACCACTCTTCACACTCCCACAAACATAGTCGGGGCAGATGAGATTAGAACTTGTGAACTAGTTTAAAACACCTCACAGAAAGATGGTAACATTTTATGCCACTTCTCCATTTATTATATCAATATGAAATGTGGGACCATCTTGCATGATTGATTGAATTTCTTTTTACACATGATTCAACATATATGATCATCTATCAACCAGGAAACCATCTTGTGTTGTTTATTAAACCTGTGCAAAACTATGAAAAAAT
This sequence comes from Cryptotermes secundus, assembly GCF_002891405.2. Lineage (NCBI taxonomy): Eukaryota > Metazoa > Arthropoda > Insecta > Blattodea > Kalotermitidae > Cryptotermes > Cryptotermes secundus. The sequence continues at coordinate 1,768,840 of NW_019739943.1, forward strand.
TATTTTTAATCAAAAAGGGAATTATTTTCTGCATGCTATAATTGTGTGCAACACAATTACTTCCCAAATTTTATATTACATGGTAGTGTGTATATATGTTCCTCTAACAATAATATAGGATTTATGCATGAGTGAGAATAGATCATTTTATGTGTTTCACACTGTATATTCACATTCACAGTGTCAAAATATAAATAGTCCATATGCTGTATCAACATTCATTTTGATCCTTTTGTCATTGAAAGTTTACATTCATAATTCAGTTATGATATGCAAATAAAAAAATCAAAATCACAACATAGTTACTTTTAAAATTCTTCATATCTTTAGTCAGTTTTCTTCATAACATAAACATATTTCTTCTTACTAACTAAAAAGATTAAATCTCTTTGGTTTACATTAATGTCATATCAGACATCACCTTAGTGTTGAAAATTCCAAGCAGTGCAAGTTTTTGGTCAACATTTATAGTTTTAATACATTTTACAACACAAATGGAAGTATATGATAAAGTCCTTTACTGGAAGAATTCTTAATATTAATTTATATAAATATTCATTATTACAGTATATGCTCAAACTATAAACAGTTTACATGATTTATGGGATATATTTAAAGACAAATAAAATATAACGATTTTCTTTAAGAAACATGGAATGTTGACCTGATTGATGAAAATTGTTTGCTTTGGAAGTTACATAGTATAGTTTATGATAAAATTAATCTTTTGCTTTCAAATTACACAACAGTCAATTTATTTCCTGTTAATACTAGGAAAAATTTTTGTTAAAAAATTATTTTCCATAACAAAAATAACGTTTGAAGAAATGTCTGTTACAAATAGTACTTTCAGTAAAAGATATAATAATATGGAAACTAGAAATTAGCTTGCTGGATGTGTTCCAATATAGAAGTTGAACTGGTTTATGACAACACTAATAAGAATTTCTTACGCACAGCACACATGGATTACTGTGGATAAAATTTTGGTTCTTTATGTCAATTATTAATATATATATATATATAAATAATTTTAGTAACTGACTGAGTTGAAAGTCTGAACTGTACAATTCTGATAACTATACTGTGCCTTACTTATTTTGTTCCCCACAGAAACGGATCCAGAAGGAGCAGGAGGTTGAAGCCGACTCACCAAATGATTTTGGTTCCAAGAAGTTTTAAATCAGTTTCTTGATACAGAAACTATATATTAAATTAATTAGGTATTATATAGTATAATATTTCTCTCTCCCTTGTTTTGTGTATATTTTCAGCTTTCTTCGCCTGTATATCTGTCACTGTACCTGATGTTTTCTGCTGCCTTCATTAGCTGCACATTTGGATTTTCCTGTTTTGTTGCTCTGCTCTCTTTATTTAGTTGTACATTTTCTGTTCTTCATTATATTCACTTTTAACTGGGCTATCAGCGGGTGTGTTGTGAAGTCACATGTTCTAAATATGATCATGTCTATATAAAAGTAAAGTAAAGCAATCCCTGTAACAGGCTGTGAAGGCCAATAGGGTTGTGAGACATTGAGGATCCCACACTATCTAGACAATCGGCTCAAAGATGGCGGTATGGTTGTCAGCCTTACCCACCTGCCGCGCTTTACTCCCCAGGAAAATTATTTAATTAATTCCTGGTACTCATTTCTGTTAGAGGCTGAATAAACCCCAGGGCTTAGTGCGGCTGGAAGGATTAGGTCAACTGAAAAAATCCAATGACCTCATCTGGACTTGAACCCGTGACCTTCCGGCTTGTAGCATAGCCCCTCAACCAACTACGCTACCGCGTGCCCCCTCATGTCTATATAGAATGCATAATTAATTTATGTATATATCCTTTCACAATTATGAAGACTATGAACTGTTACTTTCCATCCTGAAATACATATTCATCTTCTTTCATTGAAATTATATTAATATCAGTTATATATCACTTGTGATAAACAACATAAAGAACTCTGGTAATTTTCATCTATTAAAGCTGGCCATTTTTAGATCTAGTTATCAGTACCGATATTTTTCACCGTTCTCTTTGAAAGAAGCTTCTAAGTTCATAAAGGGGAGCCATGACAGCTGAGCTAACAGAATGAGGGCAGTAGGTTGGAATTCTTCTGTTGGTGGCAGGATTTTCCCTTTACACCAAGACCAGCGTGGCTGTCAGAATGTGTATGGGAAAACTGTATCATAGTGGATCTTGAAGAAATGAAATGGCAGGTTGCAGACTGGAATAATGTGACTTGGAATAGGGAACAATGGCTGGCTCCTGTGAACATAATAATAAACATAAAGGTTCCAAAAAATGCTGCGAATGTCTTGATTGAGTAGCTGAATTTATCAGATAATTAATTTTGACCTGAAATATTCATAAGAACAAACAACGCCATTTCATACAGTATGATTCATTTTTCATTTGTAAATTACTAATAAAAGGGGAACATGGTAGTGTAGTTGGTTGAGGCGCTACGCTACAAGCTGGAAGGTCATGTGTTTGAGTCCCAATGAGATGAATATTTTTAAATTTACCTAATCCTTCCAGCCACACTACAGACCAGGATTCAGCTCAGCCTCTTAACAGAAATGAGTATCAGGAATTTTCCTGGGGAGTAAAGGGCAGCTGGCACATAAGGCTGACAACCTCACCACCATCTGTGAGCAAATTGTCTAGAAAATGTGGGAGCTTTGACCTCCCACTCCCACACATGTCTCCACTGCCTGTTATAGGGATACTTTAACTTTTATTACTAATAAAATTCTTGTCTGCATTTCCTACAGTCAGTGTAAATTTTGGTAAATTATATACATACACCTGCTGATAGTCCTTATATTATGTCTTTTTACAGCTTTATCTTGCAGCTATATTTTACATCTTTGTTACATTGAAACCAATATCTACATTTGAATGCAGTAAGTCTGTACAGACTAACACCATAATTGTTCTGAGAACAGCTGTGAAAAACATTTTGGGGAAACTCTACAGATAGCACTAAAATCTTATTTACTTAATCTATTCCTCTTATACCTTAGGGTGTCGAGGTTGTCTTTTCCTTTTGATCATTTTACAGACAGCAGGACTCCTTGGACGAGTGATCAGCTTGTCACAAGTACTCTACCTAAACATAGGACCACACAAACACAGAATAAACACATTCACATACCAAACATCCTTGCCTTGTGTGGGATTCAAACCCATGATCAGAGTGAGCAAAGACAGTTCATGCCTTAGACCACTTGGCTACCTTGACTGGCACTAAACTCTTCAAAATGCAGAAGAGGGCAATTAGAATTTTCACAGGAAGCAAGAATAGAGATTCTTGCAGATATTTATTTAAAAACTTAAAAATATTACTGTTTCACTCACAAGTAACTCCTGATACTTCTGGTAGAAAACAAAAGCATGTACACTTTAATTTCTGACACCCATAACATAAATAGGAGGCAAAAACTCAACTTCCACCAATATTCAGCAAATCTATCTCTGTATCAAAAAGGAGTTCACTTCTTTGACATCAAAGGTTTCAATAATCCCCTCAAAGTCTCAAAAAAGCAACTAGGAATATTAAGCAATTTAAAACAACATTGAAATGTTACTTACTCACTCCTACTCCATAGATGAATATTTGAAAATAAACAAACAGTAATTATTACCAATTCTAAGCTAAAGTGTATTCCCAAGCATGTTACTGTAACATTTTGCTTATTTGCAGACTTTTGCTGTATGTATCCATCTAGCATGATAATACTGTATTATAATCTTATTAACTTTTCAAGCAAAACTATTATTTTATTTGTACTTGACTTGTTCCATATCCTATGGTGTCAACCTGTACTTGGATTTATGGAACTTAAATAAATTAAAATTCAAAGGTCTGTTTGTGATGCATAAAAAAGTAAGGTCTGTTTGTGAAACATACCGAAGTAAGACTGATTTCAATATTAGTATGATTGTTTATTTGCACTTCTCTGTGCATTCGAATTAGATATATATACAAAATGAGAAATTTTAAATTGAATCTTCTTATTATCTTCCAAATTTAAGTAGGCTGTATAATTATGTGCAGGAATAAGATTCAATTACTGTATACATTTTAAAAATACTTATTATACATGTACCTACCACTGCTCTATTTTATTCTCTGACTTATCAATACTGTGTCACACTGTTCTTTGTCATTATGCTTCAGTTCCTGATAACATAAACTTATTTTTTATACTAGAATCAAACAGTTTGAAGTTATTTTCATATCTGTAGTGTTATTAATATTACATTTAAAAATGCTGCTCTCTCTTGTACTATTAATTTCATTAGATTAAAGTCTAATTACAGCTTCACATTTAAAATATTGATGTTCTATTTCTAGTTTATGATGAATAAAAGTTTGAATTTCAGTGAAAATTTTTTGAAGTCTGGATTTACTGTTAACCAGTAGAAAGTTATCATGATGCATCAGATCCCTGTTGACCAACATGCAGTGAATTCATTCCTATTATCAAAGATAATATTTTTTTAATGTTCCTTTATAACTTAAATGTTACTTTGCAACTAATTGCGGGCTGTGTATATAAGCACCGCTTAAATTTCAGGTCTCTTTTTGTCTGTGAGGGACATTTAAAAAGTTTCTTTTATAAATGATCAATGCATGCTTCAAGCACCGTNAGACTCGGCATTTTGTGTGTTACATGTGGGTCTTCCTCATAGAGAATTTGAAAGTATAGACCATGAAGCTCATAATAGTTCCATTTTAATGGGACTTCCATCAAGTAATTAGGAGAAAACAGATGATGAGTGTGAATCTGTTTATTTATATATAATTCAGAATTTAAGACGGACATTATTCATTACTCATGGCCCCCTTGGTCCTTTACTGGTATTTCTTTTTTTACAGAAATGTAGGCATCAATAGGATTTCATTCACAATATACTTCTGCTCAGCTTCACACATTAGGCTTGTTAAACCTGAAACGTTTTCATTTCCAAGGTTTAAATGTAACAGCATAACACATTAGGGCCATTGAACCTGTTGTTTATAATTTTCAAGAACTGAATGTGGTAACAATTTTATCTTTCACATATCTCACTGTTGCATGCTACTCATACTTCAGTTTATTCAAGCCAATTATTTATTATTTATGTGCCAAGTCAACAGCTACAAGGCCAATTACAGACTTAGCACAGTGTAGATACAAATAATTACTTTATGGACAAACACAACAGAAAATCAAAGATAATATTTTTTTAATGTTTCTTTATAACTTAAATGTTACTTTGCAACTAATCGGGGGCTGTGTATATAAGCACCGCTTAAATTTCAGGTTTCTTTTTGTCTGTGAGGGACATTTAAAAAGTTTCCTTTTTAAATGATCAATGCATGCTTCAAGCACCGTGAATGAATAGAAATGATAGTTGTCGGGTACACATCTACTGCATATTTCTGCCTGGAATTGATGGCACTCACCTACCATGCTTAAAGTTCACTTTCAATTTTTCTTGGTCCATATCTCAGCAACATGCAATCATGAGTAACTGTGTGCAGTAGATAATAGTGTTACTTCTAAAAGAAATTTACTTAAACCTAACGATTGCACAGTGGTAGTGCTAACCAGGAAAAAATGAGTCACTTCAAAATTACCAACTATATGCTAATATTTGTTCTATTTATGTCCTAAAACTGAGCCCTTTTGGGAAAAAAAAAATTTATCAGATAAGAGAAATTTAATACTTAGAACAATGTGTAGCATAGATTATTTCACAACTAATTAGATTAGGTACTTTCAGAAATAATATATCTTCATATGAAGGGTGGACTCACTATTTCTTTAACAAGAACAAAAGAAAACTGCATTAAGATATTCTTGCCCAAAGCTTCCTTGTTGGTATGTTACAATAACTCTAAGCAATTGCATATGTAAAGATTAAACTTAACAAGGAGACCATATCATATTTTACTAACATTGCAGATTAAACCTGCATATTAATTATGCTTTAATGGCCATGATCTTATGTCATACTGTCAGATTAATGGTCATACTAATGTGTACAGATTGCAGTGGCATACACAGGCTTGTTTCAGTTTCTCTTTGTTGTGTTTGCTTTAAAGAATTTCCATCCATATATGCGATTGTAGTACATATAAATTAGTACTGGTATTATATAGATAAACCATATATCATGAATAAATTTGTAAAAATTGCTAGTTAATTAATGATATACTGAGTATATGACACAGGTGTTTAAATGAGAGATGTACTATTAGGAACTGCTCTGAGTTTTCACTCATTATCGAGTGTGCCTTTTTTCTGGCAGTGAACAACCAAATAAATTACATGCTGGAAAATATATATTATATACACTTAAAGTGAACAAAATAAATATTTTCTGCAGATCAAAGTGATTAAAATTGGAACATTCTGGCCTGATGAACTGTTGTCAGTGATAGAAAATTGTGGTCATTTGAATAAAGATGAAATTTTTTTTCCAACATTTGCATTTTGGTTTCATTTTCCAGATGAGACTTCATCCCCCAGGCAGTGAGGATGCTGAGAAGTATTTCTCAAATGGTTTCACCTACAAAGGAAAGAAAAATGCTGCTTACAAAAAGAAACCTTTACATTAAGTGACAAAGTGTAAAGTGTGATTTTGGTTTTAGTCATATAAATATTGTGAATTTGTATGGTTATTCAGCAGGTAACAACAAATTATTATCATGTTCATACTGATTTTAAACTATACATTTTATATTCTGAATATTACAAGTGCTTAGTTAAATAACCCTTAAAATGTAAGAATAAATTACAAATGTTTTATATGAATCTGCAAATTAAGAGTACAATATTTGTATTTGCATGACATTACATTTATTTTCTTTGCATTCTTTTATAAATTAAAATTACATTTATTTTCTTTGCATTCTTTTATAAATTAAAATTATACAGAACTAATATACTACTCTTGGCAATGATTTTTTCACAGTATCTGCCAGTTGTTAATAAAATTTATACAGAATTCATAGACAATTTTCTTTGTGCAATTTGGTGTAATTATTGTTCAGTTTGCTGAAACTCATACACAAGGAGTGACATAAAATCAACAAAAATAGCATAGGACTAAGTTGATACAGTAGTCGCTTTACAGTTAAGTTCATATATCAGTCCATGTGGGAAATGTGAATATGTTGGATTCAAAGTTGTGACTAAAGGATGGGGTTACATAAGAACTCTAAATGAATGATTCGTTACATTACTGGTCACAGCTTTACTTTTATCATGCAATGTGTCAAAATTGCTCATGAGGGTTGCACATTGAAAAAAAAGTGTTTATGTACAATATCCATATGAAAAAATAAGGAAAATATTCCTACATAAATCTCAGTTCATCGCTGTTCCAAATAGAACAATCTATTCACAGCACCATAAATGAATATAGATAAACAGAGTCTTTATTGGAAAAGAACAAAATCAAAATTTGAGTGTTCATTGAAGAGAAACTGGACTTGAACATTCCTCTTGAAAAGCACTTAGACATCATGCACTGGAGACAAGGGTATCAAGTTTCAAGTTTCTGCTTTTTGCAAAATGGAACTTTAGTGCCAGGAAACAATACTTACCTGCAAAGAAATTCAGCCACAGTAGTCCACAGAGAACTGGTGATCTCTGTTCATCTTCTCAACGAGGATGACAAGAAGACCAAGAACTTTCTGATCCCTTGACTCCCACTGAAACTGTCATGTCTTTCAGCATCTCGCCCACATCAACCTGGTTGGCTAATGGGAATCTGTGAGGAGCTGATGGATCGGATGGATGTCTTCAGTGTTGATGTGGTGGTAAACTCTATCAGACCACACATATTCATCACTATTTGCTGCTAATATATAGTGGGATTTAATGATTAATTCCTTAAACAGCTAAGCCTCTTTGCAGTTGAGGTTTGGCATGATGCTCACCACCACATCTTGCAGCTGCTCAGAGCCCTTGAGTTCCTGTGGTTTCGGGTTTCCATTCACTGACTGGTGACGACCAAGTGACTGATTCACAGTGGCACAGAGAGATGCCTTCAGCCAACATCTGGTCTTCATATTCTCAAACCTGAAAGATAGTTTCGCCAGGCTTGATGCACATTCCTTGGTGAAAGCATTGAAACTTAATTCCTTCCAGCTGTTCACCGACAACAAATGACCCTCCAGCAGCACAGTCATCACTGTGTCACAAGAAGCTGCTATCCTCACATTGCTGTCCTGCATAATGAGGGAAGCGGTTGTCATGCTTCGGGATGCCAAAACATCTCTTCTTGGTCCAGCATGTGGCGCTTCAAATATACTGCCATGCCATAAGCTCACAGGACGTTCAGCCACGCCATGAGCTCAACTGTCATCTCTGCTACGTACACTCAAATTTGTAGTTCCCTGTGCCCCAGAGTCAACTTCGCCAGAACATCCTTTGAGAAGGGGAGGGACTTGACAGACGCTGTCTGCAGCACACTTGGCTTCCACCCAGGTAGAACCACAATAATTTGAGGCCTGGTGATGGTCACAGAGCCTGGTGTTAACCATCACAAGGCATTGCTTGTCCCCAGGCTGTTGTTGCCCCTCTTGGCTAGTAAATTGAATGTGAAATGAGGGGTAAGGGGATGATGCCAGCTACTCTGCAATGCAGTTGAAGCCACTATTTTGAGAAACATTTCTGGATACATTCCACCTTTCAAATTATTTGGGTTAAAAAACTAGGTTCCAAAAAGATCTGGAGCTTCAAAGTTCATAGTGGAACTGAAAATGCCAGAAGCAGCTTCAACGTATAACATGCCTACTACTTATGGTATATATCTAAAAGCCTATTTGTGGCTATGGGCAATACTTGAACAAAGCTGAAAAACTCAAACCAGTTATCTGACTGATGACAGGTAAGAAAATATTTCCCCTGCAGCACAACCTGCTGTAGGAACATATTAAGTGTGCTCCAAGCATTTATTCCTTTCCCCTGGCCCCTCAATTTTTGACATGTATACAATTTGAAGGACCAATTAATGAAAACCAACAATTATGAAAGTTCATGACCTGAAAACATCGGGGATTCATTCAGCTCTGTAACATTTCAGGACATATACGTAATTTCGAACCCAATCTTTTATCTCTGATTGTTCCCCATCATACTTCCCTTACTTCAGCCTAGCTTTCTCAAAGATCCCAGCAAAATGAAGAGGTCTGCATTTGAAAAGAGAGAAAATAGTGCAACTCCTCATGCACAGCAGGCCCATCACTGTGTCAGTTGATAGGCTCAAGCCAACCTACATATAGAGTCATTATGTTAGTGGAATGTGATGTTATCGCAGCATATTATAAGGTATTCACATACACTTACACAAACCCACATCGACCCTCAAAATAGTTGCTGTTGGCCGCTATGCAAGTCTGCCAACGTTGATGTAGCTGTCTAAAACATTGCTGAAACACATAGGCAGTAAATTCCCGTATGACGCTTTGGGGCCATTACACGAACTTATTGACTGTGGAGGCCATGCCATAGTTCAAGCGGTTAGTTGCTGGCTTCCCACCGTGGCGGGCCGGGTTCGATCCCGGGTCTGGTCAAGTGTGATTGTGGTGGACAAAGTGGCGTTGGGGTGGGTTTTCTCAGAGTACTTTGGTTTCCCCTGCCAATCTTCATTCCACCAATTTCTCCACAGTCACCCTCACCTATCATGTGGGGCTGGTACAATAGGTCAGAACTGGACGCAGCACAAAGGACTTAGTCCCACCCCACTACCAATAAAAAAAATATTGACTGGTAGTATAATGCGACTGACCAACCTCGCGGTCGACGCAACCCGACAGTAACACCAATTGCCACCGCCATTCCCACGAACTACACGGTCAGGTCGCTACGTGAATTTTCCCGCTCGTTTCAGCATCTGAGCAACAACCTCTGGGTGGGGGGGATGTGGGAGCCTACCACAATGTATCTCCAGGCCAATTACAAACTTCTGGTCGACCAGCAGAGCGAAGCAAACTCGCGAGTCAAGGCAGCGCCAATGCCCATGGGACCGGGCACCGTTATCAACGGCGGTTAAAGATGAAGCACATCGCGCTACTCAGTGAGTCGGGGCCGTCGGAGCTATTCTCACTTCGCGACATCAACTGGAGCGTACAAGGCAATTGCGTCCCTTGTAGCGGCAACGCCGCCAACCGACTCCGAAAGCGGTCGCCTCGACCCTCGGGAAACTCCCCCGCCGGAGCTCACGCAAGCCAGCCCGTTTCGGCCGGAACTTCACCGGCGTTCATCAGGAATTTGTGTGTTTCTCTCTCCAAATGCGGGAACCGACATCCCACAAATCAAGGTCGTTAAGCAATTTTTAACAAAAATAATATACTGTGATTTAGCCCGGGTGGAAGTCATGTTCTTCGAACTCCTTTACGTCTAGGATTTGGCCTACAAAATATTAACTGGGTTCATTGCTTCTATAGTTGATTAACATTTAATTAAAATCGGTCAAGCCGCTTTCGAGAGAATTTGCATTTTGCGCTTGGGCCATTAAGGAGCGCACAATGATTTTTTTGAAGATATATCGTACGCAGTTTTATTTAGGAAGACAGTCTCCATAAATCATTGCAATTTAATAAAAATTGTGACTCGCATTCGAGAATATTGCAGTTATGCTTTTGTAGGACCATTTGAAGGGGCCTCATTTTGGGAGCTACAGTACTAATGTTTACCGGGCGGGGACCTATGATTGGTAAACTCATAAAGACCGAATATGAGTAAAATATGTACAAACATTCAGGCGCTAAAGTAGTGCAGACAGGCGGCAACCCAAAAGCGTTTTTTTTTCCATTTTCGGGAAGGCTGAAAACTAAATACATCAAAATCTCGAAGTCTGGTTTTTCACGATCACAATACATTCTATATATTAATACTACATTATACAGTAAGAATTGCGTCCAAATTAATTTCTGTACTAATTTGTCCTCAGTTCTCCCGTTGATCTCCTGACGTTTACCTTCTTGACATTGTTACTATAACATTTGTCACTCATGTGATGTATAACAAACAGTTCATGATTTTGGACTAATGAAAATAACTTATCATTCATTTAATAATGGCCCATTCAAAACTGAAGTGCCATTGTTGGTAGTTTGTTGACGCTAACGGACGCAAATTGCCACCAGTAGATGTCTAAACGTCATACCCTTCATACCTTTCCTCCGAATCTGACTGCTAGTGTGAGAATATTTTGTTGGTCCGCTGATAGGCCAATCCATGCCGGTGAAGTTTCTATGTAGTGAACGATGTGAGCAGTTCTTTGTAGCGCATTGTAGGTTTTCCAGATTATTAAACCATAATATCACACGTGATTCGTAAACGGATGTAGTGTAAGCAGAGAGCGTAAATTGCGACAAAATTTGAATCAGTTTTGTGGGAAAATGAAAAATTTCATCATTCCAGCTTTAATAAAATACTCTAGTGTCAAATACAAGGCCATCACACTGGCCGTCGCGCCGTCTAAGGCATGAACTGTCTTCGCTCGCTCGAACGTTGGGATCGTGGGTCTGAATCCAATGGATATTTCCGTTTATTCTGCGATTGTGTAGGTAGCGGCCTTGCGACGGGCTGATCCCCTAGCCAAGGAGTCCTACCAATTGTCCTAGGATTAAGAAACTGATGTCAAACAAAACGTTTCAAGAATGCACTATGATCCAAAGTGGGAGCAACACGAAAAAGAGAGTGAAATATACCACACCTAACAATAGTAACTGATCCACGGAAACCAGTAAACATCACCAAAAAAAAATATCACCGTTGCATTAACATTGTGAGGATTGTTAGACGCTATACTTCTCCATTTTCTTGTGTAAGAGACATAATACATAACACACTTTCCTGCTAAGAAATTCTACGGCAAGGCTCGTTTAATGAGTGATTTCCATTAAGCATTGTTTGATGTGAACATCCTTGTACAACAGTTGTGAATAAACATGATTCTAGTCGCAATGGAAAACAACCGATGTCTTTAAAAGTAGTAATTATTTATTTTATGTGTAGGAAACTCGAATTGGGGAAAGTTCAGATTCATCACAATGAAGTGAATTAGTGATGCCGTCTGCAATTCTTTTAATGAAAATATCGCGTCTTAAAACGAGAAAAAAATACTGTTTTATATGTTGGTACCAATGATATCTTCCGTATGTATGTTGTTCTCAATGGCGGACAGAAATTTGTTGGTGGAAAAGAAAGCTTTTGTGATTTGGAAAGCGTAACTTAAATAGTAAGTCATTGCTATCCTTATATTAATGTGTCTTGAAGGTTATGCTTCAACCGGATCATGACATGTGTCACATGTATTATGTATGAAGTAAGAACAGTTAATGCTGAAGTTATGACTTCAGTTGGTTGAATGTTTTTAGCCGATTTATGATAGATATGCAGCGAGTAGTACATTTAGGCGCAATTGTACATTTCTTTCTGTTGACTGTATGGTACTCAGACTATTCTTGTAGTGCCGTGTTCGTATATTTAATTCGAAACCACAACCTCAAAACTCTGACAAAAGGTGAAGTGAGCATCTTTGTCAAAAAGAATCAAAATTTTAATCCGATAGTTACAATGCAACACAAACGAACAGGATATAGGATGCCGTGCCGTACAACTGGAATTGAAATTCTAAAACATTATATAGTTGTATACCGAGTACCCACACGTTATGTTGGACTGTTCATAAACGAATTAGAAAACATAAAGTCATCTTTATAAACCTAAGACAGAATTTTGTCATCTGTGGTAATATAAATATTTATTACCGTGCAGAAAGTAATCATAATCGATGTCAAAACTCACTACTAGCATTCCATAATGCTGTATCAAGGGTTTACTTCCTTACAAAAATTAAAAATTACACTGGTACTGTTGTTTATAATATTCTTATAGACAGCTTTAGAGAGCTCATATATATGAAACCAGTGATAACTTCGCTATCTGATAGAGTCAATTTCAGAACATTGTTAAAGAATGTAAAACACACAAGTAATGTAAATTTGTAATCAGTATTAAGCAGTGATAATACAGACTCAAAATGTAACACATTCCTGAACTTTGTCCAAAGAATCTTCTAAGCAAGTGTACATATCAGAACAGAGAAAGGGGTGTCTGAAAATATTGAATGGGTGACTAAAGGTATCTAAACATTCTACATACCTAAGCAAGATGTTTACCTAAATGGCTGATCTGATAACAACAAAGTAATGACAATTTCACAGGAAATGTTGCAAGGTTTTATCTGTAGTCATTCAGGAAGTCAAAACTATGCATTACAGTAAACATATATTTCAGAAAATAAAGCAAAAGCCGTCTGGGAAATTGTAAAAAGAAAGCAGGTATATATTCTACAGACAAAGAGCCCATCAATGAAGACAAGTAACACAATAAAAAGAACCTTAAACTCATAGCAAACTCTTCCAGTTGTCTTAACAGTAATAGAAACAGGGAATAATAAAATTAAAAACTTAATAACAGAAGATACAGCAGTATACCAAGCTGAAGGAATTCCTAAGAACTTGTTAAATATAAATCTTATGCCCACAACAGCAGATGAAATTAAACATAATCAGTTTTCTAAATTGAAAAGTTTATGTGCTCATAAAGAAACTTATTCCATGGAGCTGAGCCCTTTTTGAGAAGCTGCCATTCAGCTGCTCAAGAATTTTTGAGTATTTTAAGAAACCTGAATGTTCATTATCATGTCCACAAGAGCTCTTCACTGGTTCCTGTCCAGAGCCAACTGAATTAAGTCCATACCACTCCAAGATCCATTTTATTATTATCCTCCCACCTACAGTTAGGTATTCCTAGTGGTCCTTTTCTTTCTGGCTTTCCCACTAAAATCCTCTATGCATGC
>NW_019739943.1:1783143-1809414 GCF_002891405.2 Cryptotermes secundus
ATTTAGATATGGATCGGTGGTTAAAGTGTGGATCGTTGGTTAGGAGAGTGTTAAATTCATAATATTAGGCCTAAGTGATATGTTTGTAATCTTCTGAATAAACTCCATTTATAACAGTATTTTACTGTCATAAATGACACATTTGGTGTTGTAAAATTGTAAGTTACTGCTTCACTTTCATGATATGTAAAATATAAAAAAATTCCATTCGGGGTTTTATGGGGGCCGTGGTCAATTAACGTTCGGTACAGGGGGTCCGCGGCGTGAAAAAGGTTGGGAAACACTGCTGTATGCCATTCCCATCCTGTTCTCTGGGGCACATGCAGTAGCATAGTTGGTTGAGGCACTGTGCTACAAGCGGGAAGGCTGTGGGTTCAATTACTGCTGAGGTCACTGGATTTTTTCAATTTACTTAATTCTTCCACTGTGGCCCTGAAGTCGACTCAACCTCTAACAGAAATGAGTACCAGTAATCTTCCTGGGGGTTAAAGTGTGGCCAGCGCATAAGGCTGATGGCCTTACCACCATCTGTGAATCGATTGTGTAGAAATTGTGGGAGCCTTGATGTCTCACAACCCTATGGGCCTTCGTGGCCTGTTACAGTGAGAGCTTAACCTTTTACCTTACCTCACCATCCCATCCTCCTTGATTTGATACTTATAATAATATATGGCAAAGATTAGAAGTGGAGCTCATTATGCAGTTTTCTCCAACTTCCTATCATTTCAACCCTCCTTGGTCCAGAGGCTTTCCTCAGCACCCTCTTTTCGAACACCCTCAGGCCATGTTCTTCCTTTAATGTCAGTGACACCCATATACAACTGTCATCGTCTGACATGTACGTTTTTAGACAGCAGACAATAAGACAGAAGAAGGTCGTGAACTGAATGGTAGCAAGCATTGCCCAAATTCCATCTGCTCTTTATTTTCCCATGAATCAGATTTTGATTTGTTACTGTTGTCCCCAAATATCTTAACTTTGCCACATTTTCAGAGGAACTATTACCTTATGTTATGATTTTTCTCAGCATTCTGGTAAAGATACAGTAACATATACTTAATTTTCTCTGCATTTACTTCTAGACTAACCTCCTTATTAGCTTCAATTGGAGTTTCTGTTTTTCTTTATGGTATCTATGTTATCTCCCAGTAGATTAACTTTGTCGGCATAGACCAGAAACTGATGTATGCCATTCTGTTTGAGCCCCACCTGGTTTTCCTGGACCTTCCTAATAACATATTCTTAAGTGAAGTTGAATAGCATTCATTTCCTTGTTTTCTGTTGTTGTGGTGAAATATCAACGAAATTACTGTAAAGGTTTTCACAGACTACATTATTATCTTTTTTTTTCTTTCAATCATTGGCAATAGGAGCTTTCCTAGAAGACTTAAATATTCAAAAGTGAAACTGCTGACAAAATTAATTACCAGCAGCATTCTCTAAAATTCTTTAGAAAGTTATGTATAAGAAAGTGATTTCTTAGAAAGAACAACACCCTTGCAAATATAAAGCATGAATTTAGAAAATAAAATCCCACAAAAGGTAAAACTTCAGTTTTACAGATGAAATCTTATGTGCCCTTAATAGTATAAAGCTTATTGGTGGAATATCTTGTGATCTAGAGCATTTGATTGTGCAAGCCATGAAATATTACTGTTGAAACTAAGTTTTGATGGAATTTGTGGTATAGCTAAATGCTGAATTAATTCATACCTTCATGAGAGGAAGCAGAAACTGGAATTAAAAGTACCAGACCCAGATTATGGAACCCGCACACACACTGGGGAGTTTCTGAAGGTTCAGTGCTTGGTGCTATGCTGTTTCTCACACATATCAATGATATGTACATCACCATTATCTTTCAGTTTAAACCCATACTATTTTCTGATGACATGGGTATCTTTATCTACCTCAAGCTAACTTAACTAGTTTTCAAAAAGGAGTNTTTGCTAGCTTCATTGAATGATTTAAAGTTAATAAACATACCCTAAATTGTGATGGAACAAATTTAATGAAATTTAGTATCAGTGACAGAATTTGTATTATTCCGAATACAGGATGTGATAATAAAATGACTGAAGAAGTAGAAACAGCTGAATTTCTTTGCCTTCAGACTGATAATAACTTGAGCTGGAAGATACAGACATATATAATCCAACACTAAAAGAGTATCTCCTGTCTCACTCCTTCCACCATGTAGAAGAGTTTATCTTAAAAATTCTCAGTTTTAAATACATGCAGGAAATAATGATAGTTCTTTGATATAATTATTTTGGTGTAATGCTGTATTATCAGATGTGTTTGTGTGTATATTGAAAAAAAAAGTAGTGTATTTGTATATAAGATATTTTAACCATCATCCAGTGTCATCAATAAAAGTTGTGTTTTTAAACTTTCATCCTTTACATGTCTTGGTCAAAATGACCATCTTCAGAAGGATATTATCAGCACATAAGGAAACTGCTATTACTGTGACATAGATATCAATATTATATCATTTAACTGGGGGCACCTGATAGCGTAGTTGGTTGAGGCACTATGCTACAAGCCGGAAGGTCGTGAGTTCAAGTCCCGATGAGGTCATTGGATTTTTTCCAATTGACCTAATCCTTCCAGCGGCACTATGGCCCTGGGGTCAATTCAGCCTCTAACAGGAATGAGTACCAGGAATTAATTAAATAATTTTCGTGGGGAGTAAAGTGTAGCCAGTGCGTAAAGCTGACAACCTCACTGCCATCTGTGAGCCGATTGTCTAGATAATGTGAGACCCTCAATGTCTCACATTCCTATGGGACTTCACGGCCTGTTACGGGAATACCTTTACTTTTTTACTTTATATCATTTAACTAATACTAAGACATATATCAGTATCTTAAAAACATCTAAAAATTATTATAATTAGTCTGTTTACAAAGTAGTGCACAATATTTGTTATATTCTAAAACCAGTGTGGTTCATGTAGTTACATTTCTTCTTAACGGAAGATGAATATGTGTCATAGTGCAGTTTCATTGTCTCACGATCAGGACTCTTTGGTCTCATGGTCCAGTTATACAGCTTACTCAGCGTGTTTGCATATATGTTGATAATATCCCTCTAAAGACGGTTGTTTTGACTGAAACATGTGAAGGGTGAAAGATTAAAAACACAACTTTTATCAATCACACTGGACAGTGGATAGAAAATCTTATATACAATTACTTGTGTGACGGACCAGGATGAACCAAGTTTTGTATTATGACAGTTCATTGAGTTTGGCCTATAAAGGGTCCATGAACATGTGAGCTGTATGATATATCTAAACTGTATAACTTCTAAGCCTAATTGAACTCCAACTTCCCTTCAATACAAACATATAATAGATTTATTCTTCAATTACAGGTGATTCTCTGAATGATGGTTGCTGATACCATGATATTTTAAGGCCTTGTTGTGATTATTACATCTGCAACACATGTGAGTACCTCCCACAGAAACATTTTACTCACACTCAAGCCTGTGAAAGCTTTGATTATATTGTGCAGCTTTAGGATCGTAATGCTGTAGGAATGTAACAGATATTTGCTTTTCTTGTTATTCAGAAAATGGAAGGAAATCATTGTTAAATCCGAAAGAATTAATGTATATTTGAATTAGAAAGTTACAGCCTCTTGGAGTAAGTGTTGCTGTTCTTAACTTGGCAACATGATGTAATAGAAGTGAAATGAGATAGCCTCATTTGACATTGCCTTGCCTTCATAATGAAGACTAGAAACATTTTCTGGTACTGGTATTAAGAAACATCCATGAGAAGCAAAGTCAACTGCATGGAAACTGACTGTGTAGATATTGTCATGTGTAGGATGGTACACGTAACAAAATTATGGGTTCTAGTTTGGCTGATTAGATTTATTAGCACTTCAGTTACACACGTTGTCTTAATCACACTTAAATACAGACAATACAGTGCTGTCGCTGATTTACACAGTTTCCAGTTCACTGTTGCACACACTAGGATTCTCTGTCTTCTACTAGTCGTCTCCTAGCAACGGATCTGAACAGGGAAACTATCACTTCAAAACACTACAGATATTACATATATAATCCTTCAGTCACACTTTACATCTCACAGGCCAATCTCCTGTATTCTTCTGTACTACTCTTGCATGCTTCTGCTGCTATTTCTCTCTCACATCTCGTAACTAACTACTCCCAACTTAGCTATGTCACTCACTTATATAGCCAAGGGACAGACAATGCATCATCGTAAACAGATGTCATGTGATCGTTACCCACTACTGTTGTGTGACATCATCACCTGCACAGGAAACATGTCACATGATGGCCACATACTGTTGTGTGACTGTCGTATGCCTGTCAGGCGATAGAGTGGATACTCATACTTGTGGGTTGGTCTTGACGGAGTCGGTCGAGTGGCAAACGTTGTCCATCATTTTGGTGGAGATAAACTGCTGGAAAATGCTTAATTCAAGAGAGTTTATTACACAGTAAATATGTACAACTGTAAGAACAGCAAGTCTGCTTAAGGCTTTAGCAGTGGCCGACTCCTAACTGACAGAGTACCGTCCTATAGACTAAACTTCGAAATCAGATTAGAGAGCATTCTGGACTGTTTGGGTCAGGGTTCTTATAGCCCTGCTTGTGGGGTGGGGGTTGTATGAAAGCTTCCTTGCAAGGTACAAAGTTCATCATATAGGAATGTTCTAGAACATTCTATTGTTATTTCATATGGTGGGTCTTCCTGGACCTTGGCTTGTTTTCTTGGACTTTGGCTTGTTTTATTGGACTTGGCTTGTTTCTCGGACTTTAACTGATGTTTTCCAGGTTCTCTGTGAAGCAACGTGACTATTCTTATTTGCTTCCCTTAGTTCAAAATAAGTCTTGTTTGCCCTCTGGCAGATAACATCGGTGAAAGTCGAGTTACAGTATGTGACAAACCAGTGCTGTTACATTTCATAATTTCCAATAGATATTACATTCAGATTCAATAAAATGTTACTTATAAACCGTAACCATTGTAATTATTCTATCCACCAATACCTGTTACATTAATAATATCTAATGCATCACACCGTCATATACAACATGACATCAGAGTGCATGTGTTGCATAGCAACAGCCTGTCTGCAGACGTGGAAAACACTGTTCCTCTACTGTTGGCCACATGTGTGTTGCAGGCATTGTCTAGCAACAGGTCAACGTGCCGCAATATTCTTCATCATTGTGTGCAGTGATCCTGATGTATCACTCAGTGTACAGCAGCAGCACCCTTTCTGGGATATAAATGGCTTATTTTAACACTCATCTTTGGTACCCACATTTTCTTTGTCTGATGATAACAGATGTATCTTACAATCTGAAGTGTTGAGGTACCAGGAACAGTTTTAGAAAATTGTAACCCAGCTGTCAGTCTGAGGACATGTGTTTTGATTTGTGTCTGTGTTGTGTAGAAGAATGTAATTTCTGTAATATATTCTGTGGTCCATTTATGTACATCATCTGCTGTTGAGTATGGTTTCTCTCTCTTTCTTGAAGACTAGTACATACTACAACTTGCATTACTGTTTCAACATTCTCATTGTATGGACTTTGCCATGCAAAGTAGCAAGGAAATTCCACTCAGCAGCTACATGAAAATTTCCGTCACATCAGTGCAAGAAGTCTTGTGCTGTGAACTGTCACCTTCACCAAAATAATATACGTCTTCTTTAAACATGATAACACATTGGAAACTAAAGTTATGTACAATGCAGCTTATGAAAGAGTGGACAGTAATTGCTATATGATCAAAACAGTCATTGGTGACACAGAAATTTGGCACTCTCTTCTTCTGGTCCTGATGTGCCTTAATAAAAAGTAAAAGGTGGCAGAGTGGCCTGATCAATTTGTCAGTGGAACCCTTGTATGGCATCTTGGTGTAAAAAAGAATAATTCTTTGGAAAGTCAAGTAAAATAGTAGCTACGGTGTCTGGCAGAGTGGTTTCTTTCAGCATCTTCAGATATGAGGCTTGTGATTTTGTTGTATGATGGCTTATTGCCTGTTGTTTGTCAGATATCTTCAGTCAGTCCTCCAGGGGTACTTATAATGGGTACAGGTTTTGTATGATCTTCATAAACCCACTGCTTATAAACTCTTCTGTATTCTGCATCAAAGTCCATGGCCTTAAATCTTGGTAACGTTTTGCAGTTTACTGTGCCAGCACATTTTCAACTTCTATGGAGCATAAAATTATGAGAGACTCTGGAGCATACCAAATTTTCAAAAAGAAAAAATTAGTCTTTCTGTTTTACTAGTGCAGCATCAAGTAACTTTAAATTATGGTGCATTTCGCATGTGTGCTCATTCTCTCTCTGAATTTATTCCCCTGGATTCCGCTGTTTTGCACCATGGTGGCCCTAAAGAACACAATTTTTGAGAATCCATTTTTTTAAAGACTGGTACTGTGCTTTAAATTCCATATGTTGAAATTAAATAGTATTTTTTTGTGTGTGTATGAATTCTTTTCTAGACTGTACTTTTAATTGATAATTTCAGCTTCATAACATGCCTCTACTTTCTGTACAGTTTCTTCAGAAAATGTTTTCCCCCCATGTTCTTTGCTGGTTCAGCTAGAATGCCATGTTTGTTTTTTAATATATGAGCTTTATTTACCACATATTTAGCAACTTGAAATTTATTTGCTCTCCTTTGAACTCTCATGGGTGGACGTGGTAGCATAGTTGGTTGAATCACTATGCTGCAAGCTGTAAGGTCATGGGTTCAAATCCCGATGAGGTCATTGGATTTTTTTTCAATTGACCTAATCCTTCCAACTGCAATATGGCCCTGGGGTCCACTCAGCCTCTAACAGAAATGAGTACCAGGAATTAATTAAATAATTTTCCTGGAGTAAAGTGCGGCCGGTGCGTAAGACTGACAACCTTACCACCATCTTTGAACCGATTGTCTAGATAATGTGGGACTCTCAACGTCTCACAACCGTATGGGCCTTCACGGCCTGTTACAGGGATAACTTTACCTTTTACTTTTTTTTTTTAACTCTCATGCTGATTGGCAGTAGCGTCACCAATTGTAGAACCTTCTTTTAGAAGATGTCGGCAGTTTAACTGTACTTCATCCATTAAAATAGAAAGGTTATAACATCATTTTCAAGTTTGATTACTTGTATTATCTAGGATTTGAGTTAGTGATGAACTGTTAAAATTGAGTACCCTAGCAATGTTTGAAGTGACTTGCTTGTGCAGTCCCCTCCTCCCCCTCGTAATCTATTTCTCTTTATTTTTGCAACACTGTAGCTTTGCTGGAGTGCACCTTGACATGGTGACAGAGCAGTTTAGATTTTCAACTTGCAATTCTTCAAAATCTTTGTCAGAAGCATTTCTGACATGTATGCTTTCTTGAGATATTTTGTTTTCTTAAATACTCTCCAAACCCCTATTTCTACACGATGTACATATTTCTGATATAGCTTGAGTATCTGTAGTCTGTGTTTATACTTTCACTTTATAATTTTCTTAGTGTTTCTGGTGGATTGCAGTGTGATATTTTGATAGCTGTCATTTTTCTTGATGAAAGCAGATAGATGCACTTTCCTCTGCTTCATTCATTCATTCATTTATTTTCCATGCATGTGAAATATGCAGATGACCTTGTGTTAATGTGTTAATGGCTAAGGAAGAAACTGTGCTGCAGGGCATGATTGATAGACTAATTGAAATTGGAAGGTGCTATGGCATGGAAATGAATGTGGAGAAAACAAAAGTAATGAAAATTTTGAGACAACCAACCCCAGTCACAATAAAGATAGACCAAAAACAAGTGGAGAATGTGAAATGTTTTAAATATTTGGGTAGCTTGTTAACAGATGATGGAAGGTGTACTTGTGAAATTAAATCCAGGATTGCCATGGCAAAAGCTGCATTTAGCAAGAAGAAGAATCTTTTTACCAGCAAATTGGACTTAAATTTGAGGAAGAAACTAGTGAAATGCTACATTTGGAGCATAGCTCTGTATGGGGCTGAAACATGGACACTTAGGGCAGTAGATCAGAAACATCTGGAAAGTTTCGAAATGTGGTGTTGGAGAAGAATGGAGAAGATCAGTTGGACCGATTATGTGAGAAATGAAGAAGTGTTAATTAGAGTCAGTGAGCAGAGGAATATCCTACATGAAATAAGAAAACGGAAGGCTAATTGGATTGGTCATGTTTTACGCAGAAACTGCCTTCTAAAAGAAGCTATCGAAGGAAAGATAGATGGGCGGATAGAAGTGACAAGAAGTCGAGGAAGAAGACGTAAGAAGATGCTGGATTACCTTGGGGACAGAAGAGGATACTGTCATTTGAAGGAGAAAGCTCTAGATTGCATCAAGTGGAGGAATTGTTTTGGAAGAGACTGTGGACCTGTCGTCTTGACAGATTACTGATGATGATGATGATGTATCCATATATAGATACAACCCAGGATATGGAAATAGTCCGTTTTACAATGGTCATACAAAATTACATAAGTCTCATAGATACAATCACCTACATCAATCAAATCATACAAATTATAATGCCAAAAAAAAAACAAAAAAACAATCAATTTACATGATGCAAACAGAACATTGATATAACAAATCTCTTCAGTGCAAATATAAAAACTTGATTCAAGAAATTCAAGAAATATTTTTGGTGCACATACTATGAGCAGTGTTTTTTTTAATGCACAAGTAATCATAACTGTAAAGACCGCCTGTTCATGTATATTCTTCGAAATGACAATCAGTATTTAGTGTTAAGAATAGCATCATTAGGAGCAGGCCTACAGAGTCTTCTTTTTTTCTAGAAGGCTCCTATGCATTGAACATCCCTGCTTGTAGAGTTCTTTTGTAATGACTCAATTCTGTATTCTCATTGGCATGTTATGTCTAACAGTGTTGCCATATCTTTTTTTTTATGCCAGTCTCCAGAAGAAGGATGATGATGTTTTGGTTCATAATTTCAAATTTTAATTTCTTTGCAATGGGGCGAAGTCCACTCCCATTTTTTTTTTCCTCCTCCGGGTAAAAGTTTTCATCTTTGTAAATGCAATCCTACAGTGCTTTCAGAGTTTTATAAAGATCCTTCTGCTTAAGAGTAACATTTCATATTCATTTTCAGACTAAATTTGTAAATAAAAATGTATAATTTTCAACTTGGAAGTCAGTCCTTCAGTTAATAAAAGCATTTCAGCTTCACTGAATGTATATGATTCTCTGTCAAAATACTTGAAAAGAATCCAGAAGTTGCATAAAATATATTTTGGGTATTTCGAAAAACAGGTTTACAACTTTGCAGTTTTCTGTGTGTGTGGATAGAAAGCCCTTATGGACCAGTCATGTTGGGTTTGCCAGACCAATGGAAAACTTGCACATGGCAGCTGAACATGCTCTACATGGCAAACAGATGGCAAACTGTCAGCTGCATTACTGCTCAGTCTCTCTTAATATTCTTCTTCTACAGGTGTCACTGCACATGCAAATGACTTAGCTGATATATATCAGTTCTATTTGTGTTCCCGTTCTTGTAAGATTATTCAGAAGTCTGTTTCATGTTCTCATTTACAATACTGAACTGGAACAGTAAAATATACACTTGAGCAGTGGATTTCTCTGTATGATACTTATGTGAAAAATAAATCACATTATTTGTGTAAAGGAAGGTTTTGCCATAAGTAAATTAAAATGAAATAAAATCCATTAAAATTGTCACCCAAGTGACGAGAAGTTTTAATGGATTTTGTTTTATTTTAATTAATTTTATTAAGTGCACCAAAGCATATTAATGCAGTGTAGCAGTTTGATATACTAAGACACCTGAGGATGGCCATCTAAGGCCGAAACATGTTGTGTTAAAGTATAAGTGGAAGAAAAAGGAACAATTGTTGCATTACTGATGGTCTGTGTTATACATAGACAGTTTATGCTGTGTTTGGTGTGTATACCCCATCTTGGAGATGGGACATGTGCTTGGAGATAGGGACTAGCTCCATCAGTTGGGCCCAACTGAGTAGGTTTTACCTGAAACTGGAGACAGAATCCAGTCTCCAGAACGTTGTGTTTTGAAAAATAAACAGGATGGTGTTTTTAGATAAAGACAGGACCATAGATAATGTCCAAAATCAAAATATTTGTACTAATGTACCATCGTCACAAACATTTAGATCTTATTAGTTTAATGTGGCCGCAGTACAAGAGACTTAGTCCCACCCCACTAGCAATAAAAAAAATAACATTCATTTATAATTTTTTGAGGAGAGGGTTTGCAGAATGATAAGGCTTGGAATCTACTGATATGGCATGAGTCACTAATTGTAATGAATTGCTTCTTGGTGATTGTAACAGCAGAAGCACTTCCTGGACAAGTACTTAATACAGTGTTTACATTTTTACACACAAATTGATTTGATTTATGGTGTGAAAGTGTCTGCCAAAATATTTGGTATATTTGGAATCTTTTCCCTTGCATCTGAAATATAAAATGTCCCAAACATGTTACGGCTTGGAATTAATTTTACAGGACTACAATGAAATATTATAATTTTCTTGACCATGCCAGGCTTCCCTGTAGAGGTTACTTATAAGCATATTACATACCACTTAATTCTGTTTATGTTGGTCAGATGATTCTATAATGTGATCATCTGAGGGCTACCTGAGTGTATGGCCGCTTGTGTCAACCTAGGCTGACTGGTATTCTAGACAAACCAAGACCCTGTACAGAATTTCTCTTCAGTACTGCCCGAATAAATGATTGTCAGCTGCCATGGAGCAACGTTATGTTTTATGTGGTGGTGAACCATAATCTGAAGCTCCTGCTACTATGTTAAATGCTTAGTTAGCTGTGTTACTTCCTGCGTCAAAACACCATGTATTTGTTACCCATTGGAACAGCATTTGTATATGTGTTCAATACCAGTGTGAAAAGT
Organism: Cryptotermes secundus; assembly: GCF_002891405.2. NCBI lineage: Eukaryota > Metazoa > Arthropoda > Insecta > Blattodea > Kalotermitidae > Cryptotermes > Cryptotermes secundus. Next base: position 1,794,095 of record NW_019739943.1, read on the forward strand.
GGTTGTGTAAAAAAAGTAAGATTCCAGTGTAAACTTAAGGATGTTGCAGTTCCAAATAGAAAAACCCTTACATTACCTTACATTAGTAAGGTAAAGTTGTCCCTGTGCTTAACTAATTAAGCACTATGCCATGAAGACGTTTAGGGAAGTGGATTTATAGATCCACATTTTCTGGATCTTCATGCTAGCTATAGGTCAGTGGTCACCTTCACTTGGTCACTTTACTCCCAGGGAAAGAGTCCGCAGTACCCACTGGATAGGATTTTGGGTGGACCCCAGAGCCAGTCTGGATGACAAGAAGAGAAAATTCTTGACCCTACAGGGATTCGAACTCTGACCCCTCAGTTGTCCAGCCCCTAGCCGGTTGCTATACCGACTACAGTATCTGAGCTCCTTTCATGCAGTAGTATATAAATTAAAAAAAGATAGATTTGTTATTGGATTAAAAAAAGAACTGAATCAGTACACTGAGTGTGCACTGATGAGAATTAAGATGAAATGGGTTCTAGGCTTGAACGTTTTGAAACAACCCTCACACCTTGCACAGAAAATGGGGTTGTGTCTGGGTTTGAATCCATGAATCTCAGGTCCATTGGCAAGCACATTACCGCTAGACCACTGAGGCAGACCCATCGAATGTAGTAAAATGTAGTAAAGTCTCATTTAAATACCAGAGAGAACTTGAGCCAAGAATACATGGATCTGTACATCCGCTCCCCCATATGCCTTCATGGGATAGTGCTTAATTAATTAAGCACATGGACTTTAATAATATGCAAAGATTTCCCATAGGCATTAGATTCTTGATTGTTTATCTCTTTAGGAATTTTCCCCCTGTTGTGAGAAATTGAATTATAGATTGGTATTCATGTTTCATTAGTGATATTGACACAGAAAGCTGTAAAGTATGTGTTGAACACGTGCCATAGTCCATGCGGTTAGTCAATGGCTTCCCACCACAGCGGCCCAGGTTCAATCCCTGGTCTGGTCAATTGGGATTTGTGGTGGACAAAGTGGCACTGGGTCGGGTTTTCCCTGAGTACTTCGGTTTCCCCTGCCAGTCTTCATTCCACCAAATTGTCCATAATCATAATCACCCGGGGCAGGTACAGTAGGCCAGTCAGTGGCTGCTGTGCTGAGTGGACCCAGCCGGATTCCACCCCCCAGTATATGAATTAATTAATGTGTTGAACACAGCTGAGTTATTGAGCCGCTGTACAGTCATAAAATTGCTCAGGTAGGGTAAGTTATCAGTTATCACATGTTATCATTGCACGCTTGGTTCTTGCTACTGCAGCATTACTGTTTCAGTTCGCTTTGTTCTCATGAATGTGTCACTTGCTTTTTACTGCATGTTACACATGCTTGCCATTTGGGCAACTTTATGATCACCCTCTACACTCACCAGGCAGATGCATTTACAAAACATGTCATTGCATTTCAGTGTGTATACTCACCATTTGTTGCTGTCAGTTGTACGCAAATAACTTACTGAATGACCATCATGTATACAGTTTACTTGACCCGTTAAATAGTGAACATAGATTCTAAGCAATTCAATTTTCATTTCTTAGGTTTGATTACCGCCAGGTGTCCCTGCGCACACCCATGGCCCAGCTGGATTCAACAACCTGGCTTGCCACCACTGCTCCCAATCCAAATAACAACAATAACACGGCAGCAGGCCCAGGTACTGCCCCAAACAGAGGAGCTGGTGACCCTCACAACGTTGTTAAGGCACGGGAGGATCAGCTTGGGCAACAGCAGCACGGACAGAGTTTTGAAGACGTTGCTCAGCAGCAGCAAAGAGGATTACTCAAAATACCATCATCTGTTGGGAAGTGCTCTATGTTTACACAAACGGAACCTACCAACAGGTAACTCACTCTGTATAAGAACAGACTTCACTATTGAGTATCAATGGGAAATACAGTGAAATAGGTTGGACTTCTGTTAAATTATTTTGTACAGGTATGTGGATGATTGATTTATGGTAAATGTATATAATTTTTCCATACCATATTTATTTTGAATCCCACACATTTGTTCTTTATTTTAATTTGCACTGTAAAATCAAGGGTGCAGGTTGTATGGCAGGCTATGCAGATCATTGGGTATTCTGCCAAATTCATGCATGCATTCACGAAAGAGACCACCCCTTCCATCTCTGCCTCTAGTTTTTTGCAGCATCTTAATATGTGACAGAATGAGGGAAATTTCTTCTTGTCATTGTGTCTTTCACATAAGCAGCATGAGCAGTACAGCATTACTTATAATCCATAGTTCTGATAAAGATTTCAAATCAAGATTAGAGAATTAAATTGACCAAAAATAGCTTTTGCTATGTCCCTGCAGCTTTTGTTGCAATCATTATATTGATCGAAATTAATTATGAGTGATATACTGAAACTAGTCTAGTGTAGAAAACTGAAATTAACGATTGTGGGGATCCGTTGCGCTGACCATGTGACACCCTCTAACCGCTAAAGTTGGCACTAACTTTGCCGACAAGCGGCGGTCGCTCGGTCGGTATAGTTCGCTTGTGGACTCAAGCCACAGAGTTGGTACTAAAACTGAGTACCCCTTATGAGATCTAAAGCCAGGGTTTCAGTAGATAATGTGACTGTTGCATGATATTTATGTCCTTTCACTAATATTATGTAGAAGCAGAAGTTATGGAAATGTTCATCTTATGGACCCTTATTCACACAACAATGATGAGGAATAATGGTGAGTATTAATTCATACATCCCCCCAAGTTGCTTTTTTATTTTCCAACTTTTTGTTCTTAGACATAAAAGGCTATTCATTGATACTTGTTTTTCATTGTAGGAAACTGCTGAAGCATAGGTGCTCGTGAAGATGTGTAGTATTGTTTGAGGTTACATAGAGCTAATAATAGCAGACATAATTTTAGGATGGAAACTTGTCATATGTATGCCCTCACAAACTCAGTCATGTGTTCTTCAAGTATGTGTGGAATTCTAATAAGTATGGTGTTACATTTAAAGCAGTTACTAACTGTTAACCATTTTAAAAGCCCATATGTAATTCAACTGCTTCTGTCCAGTAATTCAGTTTGCAGAGTGATGATGGCACCTTTGCATGAGAAATTTGTAATTAAAACATATATGCAGTTCATGTTCATAATATAATTTCCTTATCAAAAGTTTGAGTGTGTTCTAACCTATACTCTCTTTAAATCACTAACAGGATTCGCTTCAGTTCATATTTATCTTTAATTCTTTGCATTTCACTGTTAGGTGTGACTCAACTATCTAGCATTCTTGCTCAGTGCCTTGCAGCATATACATGGTAACTTAAACTGGTTCTAGGACAGAAAGAAACACAGCAACATTGTAGCAGGTATACTGGGACATGTTCACGTATATATCCTGACATGAATGTCCCCAACTGTTACACTAGCTGGCATGATGAGTCTCAAAGAAAGAGTCCTGTGCAGGAAATATTTGAAGATGGGGATATGGATCATCCCAAATTATCTGCTAACATAAAATTTTGACAGACATTTGTAAAATGGGTGCTGAAGATGTGGCTGTGAGACCCTGTGCAGTGAATGATGTTCCAGTACAAAGTGTCAGAATAACATACGTTCAAGGACAGTCATGAGTTATTGGAAGATGAGCCACACATAGGACAGTCTGCACCATTGAGGAATGAAGATGTGGATGTGCCGTGTTTTCTGATCAACAGACAGCAAGAGGAGAGGAGATTGCAGAGAAAATCAGAATCTTGATCTGATCTCACATGACATATATCAACTGTGCTGATGCAGAAACAATACAAGTACTTCATGACAGTGGTGAGCTCATCATTGCAGCAGATAGTGATGTGATTTTCTCTGATAGATTACCTGACAAAAGGTGATGAAGCCTGGTGTTCCTCAGTAGCCACAGAGTTCTTGCAGGATCATGCAGAAGAGAATATGATATTGGAAGTCTTTTCTCTGACTGGCAGGGAATGGGGCACCTTGAGTTTTTATGTTCTTGTGGATCAACAAGGAAATGTAGTAGGAAGTGCTAATCTGTCTATCTGAGAAAAATCACCTTACTACTACTATTCCTTCATGGTTTTGGTCCGCAAGCAAACTATACTGACTAAGCGACCGCTGTTTGTTGGCGAAGTTAGTGCCAACTTTAGTGGATAGAGGGTGTCGCGTGGTCAGCACAACGAATCCCTACGGCCATTAATTTCGGTTTTCTAGACTGGGGAAAAATCACCTTAAGCATCTGAAAACATTGTCTGTCTGAGACTGGATATTTCTGCTACTGTTGTAGCATATTGATTGTTGCCTGTACGCTAGCAGATTACCAAGCCTGATACTGCAATGCTTCCCCATCACCTTACTCTTCCAGCCTCACACCACGTGATTTTTTTTTTTGTTCGAATGGAGGATTGTCACTTAAAGGATGCAGCTGATGTTAAAGTGAGAAGATTGAGCTGTAGGAGCTCACGTGTGGTGACTTCCAGAAATCTTTCAGACAACTACATGAATGCTGTCAGACATGTGTAGCCACTGAAGGAAAATATTTTGAAGAAGGCAGTTGCATCTAGGGGATCCTTAGATTTGAGATCAGTGTCATGTCCTGGAACTATCCGAATATTTGTCAGATAACATATTATGTTTATGTCAGACACTTACGTAGTCTTGATTTGTTTCATCTCGTGTTGAGAAATTGTATTTTCTGAATGAGGAGAGAAAGCATGCAGGTATACCTAACAAACTTATGAAATCAAAGGAAAGGACTTTCAGTTTGAAGGACTATTTGTTCATAATTTAAGAGTGCGATTGGCAGATTAAGAGCTCTGTTTTTATCAGCCTAAAAAATGTGAATAATGTTAAGAGTTTACAAGAAAGACAGGCAACTTCAAACTTATCATGGCAGAATGTTTGGTTGTTGATTTTATATCAGCTACAGTGAAATGTCATTACAGTGATGCCAACACACCTAAGGAATTTATTAACTAAAATAAAAATGATGACAATTTGTGTCATGTAGTGAATTACGTCTCATATCTTTACCATATTTGCGTGAAACTAAGATAATTTTTATCCACCTTTTACTCTTAAACTAAAATATTTTCTTGCTTTGGAAAGAAACCTGTAATCATTAGGGAATTTTAGATATTTTACAGATCTGCATCGTAGTAATGCCTGTATCTCTAACAAATTTTCTTCTTATTGTGGATTGTTTCAGCTGTATCTTTTTACCCATCACTGTTGATAGTGAAATTTCTTTCATCCTCTATTGTCTTGTATTTATTGTAAACGTGTTATTCTTATATAGTATGATACATTTTGTTGCATGTGAACAGTATGATACATCATCTAAAATATAAATATTTTAAAATTTCTCTTATGTTCAATACAGCACTTTTTATTTCAAAAATACTTTCCACATTCACTTCAGCTGCAGTATCACTGATGCAGTGCTAGTAGCAATCTCTGTAGAGCAGTGGTTCATAACATCTTTTTGCAGTGTTGCCATTTCAGTAAACCAGATTGAATGCCTGTTATATTTTTAAATTATGGCTCTATACAGTGTGTATGGGGACTGTTTCCCCTGGGCAAAAGTGGCTGGGGCATGAGGCTGACCAGTCACCTCCATCTAGGGCCAAGGTTAAGAATGGTGGAGCTGTACTTCCACTCCCACATACATGTTTGTGGCTTGGTGCTTAATTAATTAAGCCCAGGGATAACTTTGTCTTTACCTTTAGCTCTACCTGTAATTATAGAGGACTTCCAAGGGTTTTTTTTCCTTTTCACTGGTATTTTAAAATTTTTACAAAAATTCTGTTGGGAGTTCGTGTCTCTGTGTTCAGTTTAATAAAATTGTCCTGCTGATCTCATTTTATTAGAACCATATGTAGCTGACCAGATCATTACCACTTGAATTGTGCCAAATTACTCCTTTGTGGGGGTCAGTTACCTCAAAGTTAAGAACCACTGCTATAAAGTATTAACAACATAACATGATTTAGTGATATTGCAGCAGTAACTTTATGTCATGTCTTTATAGAGTTAACAGTCATGACAAGGTTGCCTTTTGCTACTAATGTACAGTGATTTTTCATTTGATTTATCAGCATTGTCCAAAATTTTCTTCAAAGATCCACCATATTTTACTTCTTGCCTAGTCATGCCAACGTCAGGAAAGGCAGATGCTTCTTCGCCATGCACTGTCTTGTAAGTTATTCTGTGACATTCATGGAAATGGAGTCACACTACATTGTATTGGTCATATTGACCCTTTTCCACAGTCAAGAACTCAGGAAAAGAGTGAAAACAAAGATATGACATTGGCCTATTGAAAGTCTTCATGGAGAAATGTCACTTGTGTTTCAGTGTTACTTGTTTTGGCGATACATGACTTTCTTCTTGTGATGGCAAAACAGATTGTGTGAATTGCATGTGATTTATAGATGTTTACTGCCTCATGAGGGGCACTGGTAGTGTAGTTGGATCAGGTACTATGCTACAAACTGGAAGGTCATGGGTTCGATTCCTGATGTCACTGGATTTTTCAATGGACCCAATCCTTCTAGCTGCACTATGGCCCTGGGGTTAACTGAGCCTCTAACAGAAATGAGTATCAGGAATCTTCCCGGGGGTAAAGGGCAGGTGATATATAAGGCTGATAACCTCACCGCCATTTGTGAGCTGATATTCTTGAAAATATGGGAGCCTCATCTCTCGACCCTATGGGCCTCCATGACCTGTTACAGGGAGAGCTTTACTTCATCTTAGGATTAAGAAACTGAAATAAAACAAAGCAAGAGGGGGGAGGGGGGAGAGAGAGACCTGTGAGTTTATTTTCCTGTCATCAGGTTGAGGACCAGTGTCATTTGACATTCTGGCATACGTTAGGATGTTCGAATTTAAACATTTTTTTTAGTAGTGGATACTTATTTTCAGTGCCCTCACATGTTGTTTGTTAGGCACACAATGGATCCATTTTGGATTTTCTTTGGAGAGTGGTCATTTCTTCATTTTTTAAAGGTGTTGCATCAGGTAGTAGCACCTCGTATGTGATTTGAAGCTTTCATGGTAATTGTATATAATTAAGTCTTTTTGGGCGATCAGCCATGTCAGCATGAAGTTAGTATTTTGGAGACTGAGGACTGACCCCATCTCCTTCATCAGGGGTTGATGCATTGAGTGTTGTAACTGCATGTTGTACTGTAGCCACGAAACATGTTCTTGTATGCCCCAATGCATGTGACAGGGTACAGTGGATGGAGGCAGGTGATCATTGGTGTTCTGTCCTGGTGCAGACAAATGGCGGAACAGTGGACGGAGCCATGTGTTTGGCCACCACAGTCCATGTTGTGTGTCATTGGTCCTTCTTTATGATGGTTTTTGATGACTCTTGCTGAGTAATCCTCATGCCTGAGTACTGTGAATGGTTTATAGGAAATCCCATATCCATGTTGAATTTACTGGGGAACAGCTAAACCTCTATGGTTTCTATCACTAAGTGGTTCATGTAGCCTGTTGTTGTGGCAGAGCATTGGATAAACTTCAAGAACACCACAGTAGTGTCACTCTGGACTTGAATATGCAGGTGCGTAGTTCAAATCTTGGTTTGGATGTTAAATATACTGACTGAGGTTTTTCACGATTTTATTCAGTACCCTTGGGCAAATTCTAGGCTCTCAGCATAGTTGGGTCATGTCCACCTGGCCACACCATAGCTGAAGTGGTTAGTCACTGGCTTCCCACCACGGCGGCTTGTGTTCGATCCCGGGTCTGGTCAACAGGGATTTATGATGGACAAAGTGGCGCAGGGGTGGATTTTCTTCAAGTACTTCGGTTTCCCCTGCCAGTCTTCATTCCACCAAATTCTCCATCATCATAATCACTCGGGGCAGGCTACAATAGGCCAATCAGTGGCTGCCGTGCCGTGTGGACGCAGTTGGACTCCACCCCCCACTAAGTGAATTTGAAAAAAAAAAATTAGGTAATGACCACATTCATCCAGATCCCTTCCAGTTCATCCATCATCTTGCCATTTGATGTGATGTAGTCAGCAATACTGAAAATCATAAAATATCTAACCCATCTACCCCAGTACTGGCCAGAAGGACAGACTGCATGGACATCTTAATGAAGGAGGCCATTGGGATCTAGATACCATCCACATAACTTCAAAATGGATGTGGAATACCCTGTAAGCTATTCGTAGTACATAGTGATGAGCATGATGAAAGAAAGAAGAACCAGTGATATGTAACATAGATTGTGATGACTCGCAGCCTGATTCCACCAACTGTTCCCTCAGTGGTATGAGCTGGGAGAGCTGAGAGCATCCACCATTCATATAATTACAGCATGAGGCTATGACCTTGACAGCTGCAGTCTCCAAAACATTGTATTAACCCAGATTGACACAGCTAATCTCTCAAGAAGACTTTGTTGAGTACCTTAACTTTTTTTTTCAAATGAAACTGCATTTTTTTTGTCTTTGCCTTTCTGCATAGCTTCAGTTTATTTTCAATATGAAGATTAGTAGCTCTTCGTAATGTTCATTTTTAATGATATATATCATTAAAGAATATTGATACTCAGTTCAGTACTTGTATTAATAATGTTCTCCATGGAACATGCAATATCAAAGAAGTTCTGTGAGAGTAAGAGCTTTCAGTGTGATACAGAAATTATATTATTATGATTGTGTACAAATGTGCAAATATATGTTCTGCTGTAAAAGGACAGAGCAGTGCTGACTTGCCTAGACTGTATATGAAGTAATATCCTTCCTCTTACTCATATATGCTCTCATCCACACTCTATAAAAAAAATGAAATTGTTGAGAAAAGAAATCAGATCTCATTATGGATAACAATTACAGGAACTCGATACTTTTTATGTTAAAAAATTGTTGCTCCGAATTTTAAACTTCAGTGAATGTTTTTATTCATCTTAATAGATTCAGTATATCAAAGTTTCATTTGAAGTAGTAAATTAGTTACTGCATGAATTTTTTAAGGTATTTTATACAATAGGAAATATTATAACAAAGAAAAGTTTGTGCCTTCTCTATTTTTCTTGATATTTAAATAATTTATGGTATGCTAATTGGTGCAAAGCATAAAGTGGCTGTGTATTCCTGTATTATAGAGCGTGGAATGAGTATTGCAGTAAGCAGTAATTTAAGATTGGTGAGTAAAGGAAATGTATTAAAGTGATGCTGTAAGCTGAATCACCCAGAGTAGTCTGCATGCATTTTTGGCGGAACAGAAGGAATACTACTAGAAAAATTATTGACCTGTTTTTCTTGATCTTACTTTCCATCCCCGTACTTCGTAATGATTTGCCATTTGAAGGGTGTCTCTGTCTTGTTTTAATTTTCATGTTCATGTATGTAGCCTCACTTTCCATCTCCCCTGTTCAAATTGAAGAGCAATAATTGTCTTGGGGGGAATTGTCATCCTTTTCCCCCACCAATTTTTTCATTCCTGCAGGTTCACGCAAACTGAACATCCGGCATCTCGTTATAACGCAAGCTGTCTTGAGTCTAGTAACACAACTTCCGCAGCACAAATTAACTGCAAGACGGAGTCGAACATGTTTGACCCCTCAACAATGCAGCAACAGCAACAACAGCAACAACAACAACAGCAACAGCAACAGTCAGCCAACCAACAGATGTATGCTACAGACAAGAGTAAAGATCAAGAGAAGGCTACAAATAATGCTACAGCATCTGACTTCCCATTTTGTTACAATGTCAACATGTTGCAGAAAGTCCATCAACAAAACTCCACAGCAGGTGTTCCTGTTGGGGGGATTACCGGTGATGACAAAGGATGTTATAGATTTGATGTAGCTCAACCATTTGGCTACAACTATGCTCTTGTGAATCAGATGTCTTTGGCAGCAGCAGCATCAACAGCAACATTCAAGTGTGACGTTTGTGGGCTTGTATTTGGTCATCTGTCACTCTTGAACCATCACAAGAGGATTCATAACACCACAAATGTGACAACGGCAGCAACACAGAACAATCAGGCAGCATCCGCAAACGAGCGGCAGTACACATGTGATATCTGTGGAGCATGCTTCAGTCTTGCTGGTGAGCTTAAGAGCCACAAGAGTGGTATGCATGGTAAGAACAGTCAGTCCCAGCAGACACATAATCACCAGAAATGTTGTGATTCATGTGGTGTGGAACTTAACTGCCAGCATCATAATGATGCTGGGAAGGGTAAGAAAGGTAGTGGGAAGTTTGTAAAGTGTGAGAGTTGTCAGGAGATCAATGCTGGAGGTGCAAATGCTGGGAATGCAGGAAACACTGCAGCAGGTTTCAGTGGAAGTGGTGGGGCTAGTAGCGCTGAGGCGAATGCTGGTGGTAACATGGCAGGAGGTACGGCAGGAGGGGGCATAAAACCAGGTCACCATCCGGTCAAACGTCGTGGAGTCGCTAGTGTTACAAAATGTCATAAATGTAATGGGTCTGGAATAATTTTTATTGGTGGTTCAAGGAATAACACATCTGGTGTTGATAAACCTTTCCATTGTAATGTGTGCGATGGGACATTCTCTAGGTATAGCAGCTTATGGAGTCATAAACGCCTCCACTCAGGTGATAAACCATTCAAATGCGGTACCTGTGGATTGGCATTTGCAAAGGCAGCGTATTTAAAGAACCATTCAAGGGTCCATACAGGTGAAAAACCGTATAAATGCTCTGTCTGTGCGATGCAATTCTCGCAGAGTCCGCACCTGAAAAACCATGAACGGATCCACTCAGGTGAGAGACCGTATCAGTGTGAAGTCTGCGATAAGACATTTGCAAGACATTCAACACTTTGGAACCACAGGCGGATACATACAGGCGAGAAACCATACAGGTGTGATGTTTGCGGTTCAGCATTTAACCAGGCTACGCATCTCAAAAATCATGCCAAAGTCCACACGGGAGAAAAACCCCATCGTTGTGACATCTGTGATGTCGGATTCTCTGATCGTTTTGCTCTTAAAAGGCACCGTAGCATACATGAGAAATATGGTAGAACTGGTCCTAATACCTCAAATAATGCTGCATCTGCCAATCAGAATGCTGCAGCAAATGCTGTTAATAATAATGTTGGTACAAATACTCCAACAAATCCTGGGGGTCAACCCCAGCAGCAGGGCCAGCCATCATCTATTGATGAACTTTATAAATGTGAGGTTGGTGGTCCTATAGCGTTCCCCGGGTGTTCGAGGCCTCATGATGAAAAACAATGAGAAAACGCCCATCATTCACATAATATTAATGCCAACCTTGCAGGCCCAAAGTACCAGGAGTTAGTAATTGATGAGATGATATAGAGAGGACTGATTTGTTTTTACTAGTAAAATCATTTGCATAAAAGACGTGAAGTTTCCATTAAAATCCTATATTTTGTTTTCGTATCAGAGCCATATTTTATATATAGCAAAATTTTGTTAATCAAAAAAAAAATTAATTTCTGCTAAAGGAAAATAAAATGGATGTCTACGCATTAGGCCTACTTTAATTAACCATTGCAGTCCAGTAATGTTGCTCACTGTGTGTTGCTATGAAGTCAAGCTTCTATGTGGCAGTGGACTACAAAAGATGCAGATTGGGGTCATACATATGTTTTATATTAGTAAGGTGTTTATTTCCGTTCATTGTTACTTTCTGATCTTCGCATGTTTAATTATTGTGTTTCATATTTCTTCATGTTGGATGTTACTACTTCTCTCTCGATAAAATTTGCTCGAAATATGGAATAAAAACAGAGAAGGGGTACTTAATCTTTATTATCAAGGAATGCTGAATTTTAAGTCTCCCAGTAGTATGAGGCCTCAGCCAGATTGCAACTTTGTATAATGATATTAATATTCACGAAAATGCAGCAGTCTGCCAACTTGACCATGTGTATGCATCGAGGCTACGCCATAGCTCAAGCGGCTAGTCCCTGGTTTCCCACTGCGGCGTCCTTGGTTCGATCCCGGGTCTGGTCAAGTGGGATTTGTGGTGGACAAAGTAGCGCTGGGGCAGTTTTTCTCTGAGTACTTTGATTTCCCCTGCCAATCTTCATTCTACCAAATTCCCTGTCGTCATAATCACCCAGGGCAGGTACAATAGGCAAATCAGTGACCGCCGTGCTGAGTGAACCCAGCTGGACTCCACCCCCACTAAGCAAAGAATGTGTATTCATCATTACAATAATGCAACATTCAGCCAATAAAAATCAATGAAGCAGGAAAGTATTTTCCTACCATTTGAGCATTGTAAAAATATACATGTGCCATATTTATGAACAGTGTTCCACTGACTGTCATTGCATTTTTATTTTGGTGACAGACTCATTTGTTTAACTTTTCACTTATTCTAAAGAATTTTGACTTGCAATAGAACCAGTTATACTGTGGAAATCCTTTCATTTTTCTCTTCTTCAGCTGCCTGTTTTTTCTTTTTGTGACACGGGGTTCATCTCCTGAGACATTCAATTAGTTTCATTACTGTCACTATACCAGTTAAGAACCCCATTCAGAATTTAAGTCCATTGTTTATAGTTGGGTTTCCAAAATATGTGTTAACAGTTCTCAAGATTGTGCAATATTCTTATATTTATAAGCTGTAGTCAGTTATTTAGAGAGGGTGGGTTTCCCCATTCACCGTGACCAGTTTGATCTATTGTGCTTCCCTCTATGATATTTACCAGTCTCTTTACCCTACCGATAAATGGTGCGTACCATCAGTCCCGCCGAGCAAGCGAGTTCGGCCACTTGCTTAGCGGTTACTATAATGCTTCCCCCATCTGTCAGAGGCCTTAGAGGCTATTGTTGGGTGGGAAACATCCTGGAATTTGGCTCAGTGATCCCCTTTGGAGATATGAGGTTCTTTTACGTGCTGTAAAGTTACGACACGGGACACACAGCGTAAAGTCCCTCCCGGAGGACTTGTTCCCTGAATTTTTCCGCCCTTAAAAATTCGACGACCTCCGCCGGGTATTTGAACCCGCGTACCACGAGTCATGAGGTGGGAACGTTACCTCTAGACTACGGAGGCCGCTTTTATAAGATGTAACTGTACATCACAGTATAGTGATCAGTGTCTTTTCTTATATTCGGGATTTGCCCAATTCAGTTTTCCACTGGAATGTTGGATGTCCTGAATTGTCCATAGTTTTCTTTTCTTTAGTTCCTGCTGAATGCCAAGATAGTAACTTGAAGTAGGTTATGGAAATTTCCACTTTTTTTTTAGTTAACCATGCATTATCATCATAGCATATAATTTTATGCTGCATAATGATGATAGTAAATAACTGTATGTAGCAGAATCTATCCTCTGAAGCCAATAGATGCCAAACTAATCAAATTTCCCATAATTTATAGAATCAAAAGAGTCATTACCATGTTCACAAGAGCCTGCATATAACCACTGATGCATTATTATTAAGTAATCCAAGAGTCAGCCAGCCTTATGCATGTGTCTTAGTACATTGCCTGTCTGCTTCCTCACTCATGTTCAAACTGCCATGTGACCTAAACATCATTTATATAACCAACAAAATTAATATATTGAAAGTAGTGAATATATCGAAAACAACAGTGGGATTCATGATGTTCATATGTTGGTTCTTCTTGAAGTTGATGTTTTCCAAATGCCAGTGTTTGAGTGGTTGGTCTTGCTGCTTTGTATTCAAGAGATCCTGCTCAGAATCAGTGCCCATTGACTGAATATCCTGACTTGACACTTTCTGTGGCTTTCCTCAGTCCTTTCAGTCAAGTTCTAGGATAATGTGTTCAGTAGATTATGAGGGCTTCATTGTGTGTCCGTTTCGGTTCATCATTGCAATCCTGCTCTTCATTGCTACACATACATGCAGTTATGAAGGTACCATATAATTTTGTCATTTTAAAAATTCTTGTTAGTAACGGTGAAACGTTCCCACTTCATGACTCAAGGTACGCGGGTTCAAACCTGGCAGAGGTCGTGGAATTTTTAAGGGCTGAAAAATTCAGGGAACAAGTCCTCCGGGAGGCACTTTAAGCCGTGTGTCCTGTGTCGTAGATTTACGGCATGTAAAAGAACCTCATGTCTCTAGGAGACCTCTGAGCTAAATTACAGGCTCTTTCCTGCCCAAGTAGTCTCCAGTGCCTCTGGTGGATGGGGGAAGAATCAAGATACCGGGGGACGACCTCATTGGCTCTACAGGGGCTGATGGCACGCACCGTTACCAGTAGGGTATGGCGACAGTAGAAATTAAAGGGGGACGCACAATGGACCAATAACTGGTCTAAGTGCATGGGGAAACCCACCCCCTCTCAATACGAACAGTGGTGAAGCCAGTGTTATAAGATTAATGTAAATGGATTATAGGTATTGGCAAATTCATGATTCCTGGACTGGAGTAGTTTTAATATTAGTTGTGCTCATAGCAGTGCAGTGAGTTTAGTTGCACATTTTCATGATAGTGCCAGCAATTCGTATATCTTCATTACCACTGCATATGTGTTAATTGTATTTAAGTGATCATGACACTCTTGCCACAGAAACTCCTTACGGTTCTGCAGACCATTCCATAGCCTATTATAAAGCTTCCTCACTAGTGATGCAGGGAGAATTCTGTCATACACGTAGTTAAGAGGTGAAGGAAAGGCATTGTAACTGCATTGTTGTGAACGCATAATTTGTCAGAACAATTACCCTACACATGGTTTTACAGCAGTAATTAAAATTATTTCCTTTACTATTTAAATGTGCTTCACAATCACAGTCCAAAACATTTTTGGGAGCCTAGACTGAAACAGAAAAATTCTACACATGTTTCTGTAGGATAATTCGTATAGCAGTGCTTTAGAAAATGTATTACATTCTGTGGAATATGTCCTGCAACGCTATGGTTAAATCATTCCCTGGATTTGAAAGTATGTGACATTGATCTGAAATTTTAACACAATGTTTATGGCAGTCAACCAGACAGTTTACAGACCACAGAAAATGTAGATTATTGTCACTGAGAAAATTAATATTGAATGTCATTGCTACTCAAGTTCTAGCTTTATATTTTGAACAGTTATTTTTTAAATCTTGGTAGATATCTTATTTTTCAGTGTCTGGCCTAGTATGTATTCCTATAATTAGTAATTAATACATAATTACGCACTAATTCTTTCACTATTATGATTCATCTTATTTGGTTCTTACATTTTTTATTTTAATATTTTATATATATATATATATACACACACACACACACACACACACACATCTGCTGTATCCAAATAACTTTTCTTAAACAAAGCAGGAATGCTTCAGTATGCATACTCTGTGTGA
>NW_019739943.1:1809791-1931135 GCF_002891405.2 Cryptotermes secundus
CCCAAATCTTCTGTCAAAATTCGCTGAACTGAGCTCCAAGTCACTCCCGACAGCTCCACAATTTCTTCAATGGTCCGTTGTCGATCTTCCTTGATGATTTCACGAATTTTTTCAACATTTTCATGTGTTCGGGCCATTGCAAACACGACGATCACACAAAACAGTTGTCACTATAAACTCTGCCGAAACTAGTCCTTACCTTCTGAAGCAACGGTAGTCGGCTTATCGACTCAGGAATGTTAGCTCTATGCGCTCATAGCGGCAAAACGCGGTACTACAAAAGCTCTGCCCACAAAAAAATTAGTTCGGTCTCTTTTGGGTACCCCATCGTATTTAATTAATTCCTTGTACTCATTTCTGTTAGAGGCTGGGTTGACCCCAGGGCCATAGTGGGGCTGGAAGAATTAGGTCAATTGAAAAATATTCAATAACCTCATTGGGACTTGAACCTGTGACCTTCCAGCTTGTACCATAGTGTCTCAACCACTACGCTACCGCATGCCCCCTAAAGTAGTGATAGTATATTAAGTTATTTAATTTTATGCCATTGTTAATTGTTCCTGAGACTGATAAACAGTACTTACTAATATTATTTCCATTATGGACATGTATTACTCTTGTATCTAAATGCTGCAAAAACTGACATACCTGACTTACATTTCTAGTTCATTTTCACTTTGGATAATGTGTAGTGCACTCAAAACATTTTGGATGACCAGCAGTGATGTACCTAAACATTAAGACTGCATTATTAGTTAAATTACACTTTTGTGTAATTTTCATAAATTGCTTATATTTTCATGTCATTTCACTAATTTAGATAGGAAGGGGGATTCAAATAGTAAACAACTCTAAAAATGTGACCATTCTAATTACACCATTTTCTTCTAGTCTTAAAATAATAGTAACTTAAAATTAACCATTGTGAAGTTTGACATATTAATAAATAATTTGTTGCTTTGTATTCTTGGCATTCTTTGTTGTGAAATGGACTGCAGGTGTAGGTAAATACAGTGTAGAAACTGTATTTTTTAACTTGGTCATGAAGAAATTGATAGTCAAATAAATTATATGTTTCATATATAACATCATGTTATATAAACTGCACGTAGCTGTAGGAGATATCCAAGAACTGTAATGAAACTTGTTTAAATGGAATTCCACAGTCTTGCTGGGGAGGTTGTACATATTTCAGATTAAAAGAAAACAGCAGTTTTTGTGTATGCATGTATAGAGACAGAAATATTCCAAATAGAGACCCATTGAACTAATTGCCCTGTCTTCTTTACAGTATCAGTGTTCTGCTGTTCATAAAATGTTGGTGTAATGTAATGCATCCAGAAATGTCATTCATGCCTAGTAGTAATTATTACATCACAAAATATTTATTCTGATACCCAAGATAGTGAATCTGCACTGCTATTTTGTTTACCAATCTGAGAATTATGGCTCGACAGTCTGAGGATATGTTAGAACTAATTTTTAAAAGGTTAATTAGAAATAACCCAAAATTGAATTGATTTTATTTATCAGGAAACTGTGTTCCTCTTTTGTGAAGTATTGTGACTGCTCCATATTTTTCCATGCTTTTTCTTACTGTAGAGTTTTAACAGTATTGAGAAATATTTCTTGAAAGAATTATGCTACAGTAGCCCCTCGTTAAGTTGAAAATGAAGGATTTGAGGTGTGTATGGATGTGTACTGCCTGGTTTGAATATGCTGAAGTTTGGCAAACTTGGTTATATATATTTTATATTGTGTTTGGATATCTAATGTAAAAGGAAACTGGAATGTTTTAGTTTCTTTTAGATGACAATTTGAGTCAACTTCTGGTGTGCTACACTAATCAGCACATCACATCATTGACATTCAGCCATTGCAATTGAAAAAAAAAAAATCTGTTGAAACATCCATTTGTGTTATATCTGAACTGGAAGCTGGAATTTATTTTAGCATTATGTGATCAGTTCTACACTGTGTAGGGGAAGACGCCAGTCTCATGTGCATATTCCTTTGGCATAATCATAAGTAATGTGCACCCCTGAAATAATTATTCAATGCTCTTGGAAAATGGAGTGAGGATGCATATTTTGTTTCTTGTCACAACTTTATAGAAACATGTTACAAAGCAAAAGAAGATATCTGCCCATTTTAGGAGTTAAGAGTAGTGATGTTTTGTGCCAAGATTGATTGAATATGTCCATCTCCCTATTTCATGCATATTTTAATCATTTCTTCACTCTACTGTGGTACTTGTCATCATCTTAATTCTAGTTAAAATTGATTTCATTATAGTTATGAGCAAACAGCCTGTAGTTACGTATCGTAGTGGTGGTTCTACCAACTCATATATCCAATTTTTTTTTCAGTGTTCCTTTATACAACTGAATGGCACTTAAGACATGTAGAGAATGGAGAGTTAAATACTATTTATCTTAACATATTACAGATTGATAGCACAATTCTGTTTTCCTGGTTGTGACTGTTTTGTGACATTGCCAGTTTATTAATGAAACTACTAATGTTATATTTTAGCGTCCTGTTGCACTGATTTAAGTCCATGATTTATTTAAACCGTCTTGCAGTGCATACACTCATCCATCTCCTTCTCTCCCTCGCACTACATGTTTCGGCATAACAATGCCATCTTCAGGTGCTTACTTATCCACGCCAAACCAGTTCATTGCATGCCTTGCTCTCACATTAAAACAACCAAAACACGCATCCACCATATACATTGTCAAACGTTAAAAATATTAAAATTGTTCAGGATACCACATCGCTACGTCGCCCCTCACTACGCCAGTCACGCCCATTCTCCTCTGTTGGAGCACTCCTTCACTGTCTTGTGTGTGTTGTGCTTTTGTTATGTCTTGCTCCTGTGACTGCGTGTGTTATACTGTGTTTTGGTTGTTTTAATGTGAGAGCAAGGCATGCAATGAACTGGTTTGGCGTGGATAAGTAAGCACCTGAAGATGGCATTGTTATGCCGAAACATGTAGTGCGAGGGAGAGAAGGAGATGGATGAGTGTATGCACTGCAAGACGGTTTAAATAAATCATGGACTAATGAAACTACGTTGTTCTGTTGTAGCTCTTTTTTTTTCTTCTTGCTTGGTTGAGTATTTATTTTTTTCAAAAGACTTACCAAAATTTGTATTTTTAATGCTGTAACAGCACCATCAGAACTCTTTGACATGGTGACCAGGCACTGAACTCCGTTCATTTTAGGCATGATCCACATTGTTTTTTAAAGGATTACATAAATTTTATGAATGAGTTGAAAATTATTGTTGTAAATCAGTAGTCTTCTTGTGAACTGATTGTGCCCCCCGATGATGACTCCCCAGGGAGTCAAAACATATAGGGTGTAACACAAAATGTAAACGGAGGAAAACTTAACAGAATAGGTGTCTTAATTGGTTAGATATTGAGTATATAAGGTAGAATTGCACCATTATGCAGTATGTTCTCCTTACTGATGGAAAGTTTGCACAAGCTCACATCTGTTTTCAATAGAAGAAAGTGTTATTTTATAATGCTTGTACATCAGTCAGATATGGTGACCCTTGCTGGGTACCAGAATTTTATCATTCTTGCAAGCACAGAATTTGTCACAGGAGTGTCACTAAATAACTCAGAATATAGGTTGTACATGTTTTATCTCATTGCCTTCACTAGGCTAGAGAGTAATTGTAACCATGAGGCATTTTGTTATAAAACCTCTTCTGTTTGTCATTTAGACCTGTTATGGATTTCAGTTTCATATGTTGTAAGAACTTACAATAAGAAAAGGAGTTTAGTGTTTCTGAGCTTATAAAATAATGTTTGCAGTACCTTTTCCCCTATACTGCTGTAATGGGCATCCCATGAGCAAGTAGTGGTTTAACTAAATTGGAGTTGAGGAAAAACAAAAGTGAAGTTGTAATAACATTGATCAGTGTAATTATATTTATTTTAATCTAAAATATGTAAACAAAAATGCAAACTTCCCCCCCCCACAAGTCCAAGAACTCGGAAATATTCAGTTCATGAATTTCTGGTTGTGAAGGTAATTAGGAAAATCTCATTGATATTTTTGTTCTTTGCTTGTTAATGTTGTGTCTGCCCTTATGATCTATTTTATGAGGAAAGTGAAACTTGTGGTGTGTATTTTAATGTTTGATAGTTTTCACAGAGGACTTAAATAACACTGAAGTCTCTTGTTCCGGGGCAGTACCATTTTCACTTCCCTCTTGAACTTGAGAGAAGCCGTTACCATGAGAGCAATGTTTATTAATATGATATCTAAAATACAAAGGAAAGGCTTGTAGTCTTTGACAAGACTTTTTAGGATACAGTTAAACAAGCAACATGACTCAAATCCTAGGAATTAAATTACCCATAAGACACTGCTAGGAAAGCCTGTGTCTATGACTTAAGTTATACATGAAGAAAGCCGTCTTCTGGGATTTGGCACCGTGTATATGTGGTNATATATTTTCTAGGTTAATTGAATATAAAGTGGCAATACGAAGGTCAAAAACAGCAGTTCTGTACTTTTCAAAGAATGTAATGAATGTTAATGATGATATGTGTGTGTGTACAGTGTTCAACATCTTTCAAGCATGCCGGTGGTTGAATCGGATTGTGAATTAACCACCTCATCATGCAGTAAAATAAGATGATTCTTATACTGATTTCTCCCACATCAAGTGTAATCAGTTGCAATATTAACTATATATGTATAAAACAATAAAGTTGAATAATCACAACAGCCTGGGACTTCCTGTACCATATTTCTGTATAGATGGATTGAGTCTCGGCAAAATTTGTCAGTTGTGTTATGATCTTATGTGTGCAAAATTATTGAGTTCACTTTTTCTAATTACACATTTTTCAGAATTTGTTGTGTTTCTCTGCCAATTATAGGAATTCATTAATTAAATGGCCCTTCTGAACACAGTTCCTTGTCTTTACTTGTGTAACTAAAGTATTTGCTGTGAAGCAGATTGCAAGCATTGCACAAGTTAGGCGTGTTTTGGCAACTGATCTGTTTGATCCATATTTCACGTGTTGGCAATACACATCTTCCTTTGGTTGCAATGTTGGCAACTGTATATAAATTCAGTGAATAGGTAATTGTCCTGTGGTCAAAGTGATTCATGATAGTCAAAGGATTGGGGTGGGGGGGCAGTTGGATATTTTGTGGAAATTTCAAGGAATGTGTTATATATAGTTCAGCCTGCCATACCTCTATCAGCCTTGTGCCATGAATATTTTTTAGGATTTTGTCCTTTGTCATTTTGCTTGTATGTTAGATTTTATAGCAAGGATAGTTTAGTAGTGACCTACCCTGATGGGCCAAGCATACGTAACAGAGTTCTCCAGAAATGGAGCTGTGGATTTTGACGGAGATGATGCATCATCTTGTTATTTATGTTATGTATTGGGTTTGACATCAAGGTTACGCAAATATTTCTGAGAACATGTTTGCTGGTGCTCATGTGTTCCTATTTAGCTTCAAGGTGTAACATAAAATGCATTTGCAGATGTGTGACTTTTGCCAGTAAGGCACGTACCAGCTAAAGGAGCTCTGAGAACTTTAAACAGAGCTGTAACTCTTATTAAAAGTTAATAATGACCCCTGGAAGGTCTAAAATGTTCCATATATGTATTAAATGCTTGAATCCAGTGGTTAGTGTTATCATTTGCAGCACATCCTACATTACAATCTAAAAAGCAATTAGGATTTCTGTTCTAAATGAACTGAAGGAATTACCAGTCTGACAGTCCAAACTCAAGATATCTTCTAGTATATTGTACATCTGACTTGGGGGATCTCAGAATTGTATGTTGGTTGTACATTTGATTTTGTAATACTGCATGTTGAAATGTAATGTTAACAGTTTAGGCAGAACCCTCCAGAAACACTAGTATAAAAATGCCCTTTGTTTCCATTATAATTGAAAATTTTGTTGATGAGAAGACAAGTGAATTTTTGCTTCATTAAATCCTATCTTGTATGACTTGAACAAGTTTTTGTAAGTTTGAATTTTTATAACATGGCTTGATATATTAAACAGAACTTCATTTTAATTTTAATTCATTTTAATTGGGTTATTGTAAAAATAATTTGTATTCCTGCAGAATGTATTGATCCATTACACTATACAATAAATGTTCAGCAGTGGAGAGAAAATTTGAGTTTGAAAGTTTACTTAGTAAATTAATAAACATATTTTTCTTTGGAGCTTGTATAATAGATAATAGTTTCATTTGTAGCATTTACCAATTGGATAGCATTAGTGTATATTTGATAAGAGAGCTATGGGCTTTACAACCCAGAACTTTAAAATATCACAACAGATAAACATAAACTTTTCAGTGCCATTAAAATTCAGGAGTTACTTCAAACCTTTATCAAACTTTGAAGAACTAACATAACACAGTATATTATACTTTGATGTTATTTTACTCCAAAGAAGTCAACATTTTATAACAGTTTTTTTTTTCAATTCTGTGTGAATAATTTATAGTACATTCAGATATGAAACAGTCTATGTTTATATGAAATAAAGACTTTATGAATGAATTAACAAGTCATAGTGTCCAAACAATCTCAGTTAAACTGTTTTTCAGAATATATTCATTGGTTCCAGAATTTAAAATGATAGAAAAAAAAATATTAACAAATTTGTTACAAAGTTGAGTAGAAGTAATCTTTACACAGGAAAATGCAATCTTTGATGTAGTGGCCACAATGTGTGGTGAAAAAGTTATTAAAGTAATATTATTTTGGGNCTCCAGAAAAACATATTACTTTATGGAATTTCATGTTTCCTCATGAATTATTTTATGGAGAATGGTGCTGGGCTTTGAATTCTTCTGTTTTGAAGGTAAAATTTGGCAAAACCCTTTGTTATTTTGAATTTTGGAATAAATTTGTTTCATTTACCATAGATTTTAAATCCTGTAACACCTTCATGGATTGTAAATTTTTCTGAAACTTTGACTCATGTCATGAGCGAGAGTTACTGATTTATTACCGTGCACTGTTAGTGTATGAGACATGCGTCAATCACCTTGGGCAGAAGATAGTCATTTTTAAAGAAAGAAAACCTGTTAAGTATTTTGAAATGTGTAAGAGTTCACTTCCAGGTTTGTTTTTGGCACTAGAATTCTGTGACTGTTTCCAAATTTCATACAAATTACCATGCACAAAATGCTCTCTTCAACACCTGTGGTAGGATGGCAGCTTCAGCTGAAAGATGAAGGCAGCAAGTGTTACCAACTGCATCATTTCAAACACCTCTGTAGACTTCATGTGCCAATAATATATTCAATCCAAGAACAGTCTGAAGAAGTCTTACTGTATTGACAGTTTACAATTCTATGCACCACCTGCTTTAAAATAAAAAGAAAGAACTGCATTCTGCCCAAATTGTGTGTTACATATTTTCAGGATGGAAATTATTTCCCTAAATAGCATTAACAAGTTGATCATTGTAGTGGAGATGCAGTTTGTTCAGTATGAAATAGAACTGGATGTAAGTTCTATATACAAAATTCAGTCCTCAAGGGTTTAGAAGTTAATCCCCTTGTTTGGACTACAGGGTAGGTCACCCAATATTGATTCTGTTATTCATTGCTGTGTACTTGTAATGGTTTTGCAGAATATCTCTGGATTTGAATCTCTGCGTAAGTCCTGGAAATCTCAGAAAAAAAGATGCAATGGTAACAAATATAATGCTATTGATTGCAATAATATTAATACCATATGAAGGCCCATTTACTCTAAAAATGCTTGTTATGAAAGGATGAAAATATGTGAAAACTGGGGAAGACAGTATACATACAGTCTGTTTCAGCTTTCCCAGATTTGTAGATATAGGCTTATATTGAATAACAGGCCAGGGTTATTTTAAACCCCTGTTGTAACTATTTTCATCAGTCATATATTTTCATGAGTGTGGTGCATGCAATATCTTTAAGGGTATTCAAACCTAATTGCATGGAGTAATTTACTTCATTTTTTCATATATTAATAAATAAATTCTTTTAATGTATGTCATTTTTAAATTTGAGAAATAGATGAAGCTGATGTCTTGGGGCATGCAAATTTGTCTTTATGAATTACAAAGGTATGTTATTCTGAACTCGCTGATTACACCGAATTTAATTTATATTCTATCCAAGGAATACGGTTGCCAGAATAAATGTACTGTATAATAGAGCTCAAATAATATAGAATGCTGATGCATAATGTAATTGCATTAAGTACAATTGAGAGCTTGAAACTTTCAGAATTTTGTTATTGACATGGAACAGTAAGAAAAGTAAATATCTTATAAATTTCTGTAAGAAAATATATAAGTGAAATAAAATTGGTTACTGTTTTCAGTAGGGTTCATATAATCCATCTGATCTTGTACGTATTGTATTGTGTTAATTTTTTAATATTTTCTTTCACTTCATTCTAGTTGTTGCATATTCTGAAGTGAAATATGATTACTGAAATGATAAAAATGGTGTTTGGCAAAATTTGAGTCTGGGGTAATGGTGCACTGCATTATATGCGTTCCTAGGTCTGTATCTAATAATTTTGAGATAATATAATATGCAGTCAGAGACTTCAGTCTGCATAGAATCAGAATCAATCCCCTGGACTGCAACAAACTAATAAAATTTTGTTTATGATATATACAGATTTTTAAATGTTTCATTAGCCCTTATTTTTAAAATATTTTGTACCTTTTAGGCGTGTTCATGACCCTGCAGAGTGCCTGTTAAATTTGCTATGCCTGTGTCTGTCTGTACATATGAAACAACTTGAGAACCGTAGAAAATATTTTCATGGAATTTGATATTGTGGAGTTTTAATATAATCTGTTATCACATTCCATTTTTGGTTAAAAATTAGATAAAAAGAACACTGCATGAAGATGTGCATTTCTGTATTTCAAGTATGACTTGATTACTGTTTATTTCAGAATAAAATGTTCTGAATGAAAGTTATAGAGAAAAATGACAGACTTTTATATCCCATACATTTTTCAACCAGTCTGATGGGTTTCAGAATAATATAAAAAAGTTGTGCCATGTTTACATTTCATAACTTGTATATTTAGCACTGAATAGTGATCTTTGGAGTGCACACAGAAATTACCAAACCACCAGTATTGCTTTTTAGAACACTCCCAAAGATTGCTGAAGTCTTTCATTCTCAGTAATAAGTAAATGAACCTTCCTCCCACCTGAATGTGTAGGCTTGCACATAACATAAATATATATTGTAAATTGATTGTAATAGGTCAGTCTACATGAAGACGGATGCTTCAGTTGTGTCATCAAAATATCAGATTGAAAAAAGTACATAATTGGGTTTAGATTGCGTTAAAATAAAATTTATGTTACTCTTTTAATGTAGTACTCTGTTGCAATACAACTTTTGAATCATATATTTAATTTCATTTAAGTATGCATAACAACAGTGAATAGTGAAGCCTCAGTATTCTTTATTCATTGAGATTGTAGTTTTGACTTCTTGCCAATTTGAATAAATGTCAGCTAATAGTAAATAGATACGTTTGAATTTTATTTTTCTTTATTATAAGGAAATTTTATCATGGTCTTAATTAATCAGTTTATCTTAAATAAAGCACTTCCAGAATTACATACTATCAACTGCCCTTTTTCATATTAGCTACATTTTCATTTCTTACAAGTAATTTCAATATGGTGGATGTTGACTGATCATTTATGTTCCCTTCTGCAGAACTCCCATGCTAAGCATACACTATACACTTTTACAGTTGTCCGAACTTCATAGGTTCAGCTTTGTTGTCCTAAGGCATGATTACTGTCTTAGAAGTTAAGACCATTTTATGAAATTCAGAAATTGCATTGCATGTTAATTCACTTATGTAGAGGTTATAATACAAAATTAATATATAATAAAGAGTTCAATCTTCAGGATGTAACACAGTGTAGACTATTGAAAGTCAATTAACGTTTCAGAGAAACATGTCGCCTCCATCTTTGGGGTTGAAGAATAAGAAGATATAGACAACATGCTCCTTCGAAACATCAGTTAACTTTCAGTGGCCTACACAGCATTATACCCCAGAAGTGTCTGTAACCACTGCTGTGAGAACCTCAGTTCCTACAGTATAAAATAAAGTGAAGGAACAAAATTTGGCACTTACAATTATGATTCACTGTTTGATTCCTTTTAGAAATGGTGGCAGTGTTTAAAAGACTTTCCTTAATGATGGACCACAGGTCTCTATATAAATAAAGTTATTTAAATATATGATTAGATTGTGAGCTTCGCTGTCAAAATGTACCTTATGGAATATGTTCAGGTGGCTAGTGTGTGCATTTATGATAACAGGATAAAATGTTAAAAATACTGCATGGCTACTTATATAAATGACAGCAATTTTGTCTTTTGAAAAAGAAAGTTGTGCATACCAGAAATTATGTGTATAAATTATTTAATACAGTCTTAATTTGTCAGCTCTGAAATATTTGTTCACATACTGCTGCATCGTTTTCTCTAAATTTATGGAATGGAAAGGAAGAAAGTTCTGCAATTATAGTATAAAAATTCTCCTTTCATTAACACATATTATGGATATATCATTTGAAACAAAATATAAGTTATTTCAAATCATGATCTTAAAAAATATATGATTTAAATATTCACTCACTTTTCCTGTTGGAATTTTATATTATGATGAACACAAAATTTAGTACTTTAGTATGAACTCTACTGAATAATTTTCTCCTAAAGGTATTCAGTAAATAGTATGGGTAATAATTTTGAAAAATATGCTCTTTCTGACTGTAAGATATACAGAAATTGTATTTACGGTGAATAAAATATGTTGAGTTTAAAATTCACATGAGCAGTATGAAGGAGTGTGAAGACAATTTTATTTTATGTGGATTTTTTTTTTGATAGAATTTTGCATAATTTTCCCATCTCCAGTTATCTTAGAATTAAAGAATATTGTGAATTAATGCTTAAAGAGTGTTTGTAAATGACTGTCCTGTATAAGCTGTATAAAAATAAAGGTTATCACAGCTCTGTATTACTGTGTGTACATAGCCGTTTTGTGATGATTCATCAGTGCATAAAAAAGTGCTCTAGAGCAACTAAGATGAAACGATTAATAAACTGCAAGTCATACAGGGCAGCAGCATCTGTAAATTAAAAGCTCCAAATTCCCAATTTAAATATTCTGTACTGTATGTAAGGTGCAATATCTGCTGTTCCAAAATAACTGACTTGATGCAAGGTCCCATATTTTGCTGCAAGTCTTGGAGATTTTTAGTAGTCCACTTGTTCCATTGAAGGTTGGACATAATTGTTCATGCTTAGTAGAAGGTTAGATATAAATGTGCACTGTTTAACAGTAGTTGAACAAATCATCTTAGTTTTGAAGCTCATGAAATGGTTTTATTTTCTAAGCATAACATCCACTGTAAATAACAGAGACTTTGCTTGTATTTATATTTGAATATATTCCTAGTATGTAAGTAAGGTTAAGCAGGCTGGCTACAGAACAACATTATAAACAGTATGATTGTTAAAGCAGAGAGAAATTGTGTTGATATTAAAAAATAAATATAACAATTTGGCTTCTTAGAAAGTATCAAAAGGAAGTTGATCTTATCATACATAAAAAATACAACATGCAAAGACCTGCTTGAAATAATAAATGAGATTTCAGGTTGTATTATGTGTGAAGTATCTGTGTATTTGTGTAACAAACAGCAAAAGAATATAAAGAAATATTCACATCAGAGTAGTTAGGTGGATTTATAATTGTTCTGTTGGTAAAATAATTGAAATAAAATTTGCTTCGTAAGTGCTTTCTCAGAGGAATTCAGGAGGAGGTTATATACTGAAATCTGATTATTTTGCTTTTATGCACACTATAGCATTGAATGCTGGATTGTGTATACTCCAAAATATCATGCGACATAACCTCATTTCTGGTATACTGGTACAACAACTTATCAAGTTGTATTTATTATCTGATTAATTATAACAAATCGTTTCTGTACGGTTGATTTCTAGCAGATAGTTATTGACTAAGAAGCATTTAACATGATTTATATGATTGAGCTATCATAATATCTGTTGCTCACAGGTTAACTGCTGTAATTTCACTTGAAATGCATCCGGTATTTATAATTAGCATTGAGGCTTAACCAGTTACATAATGTTTCACAGAGAGAAATTGAATTAAACTGGACTTCCATATAAGAATTATTTCAGTTTGAAATTCATTTTTATTTTTGCCTTACTTGAAAGTAAAGTATAGGAATGTGTGTTCCTTTTGAACACATTGTAATATGAATATTACAGACCTTATCATTTTATTGGATTATTTCTTTGGAATTTCGTTTGGCATGAGATCAACATCCCAAATTATGGAAACAGCTAGTTAGCACTGTATGTACCTACTAATTTTGCCAAATATCAGTTACTTTTCTTGGAATCAGTTTGCTTATTATGAATTACCATTTTAGATCAACATTTCTATTTGTAATTGGGTATGGATATTTTTTAAAATGTTCATACTATCCCATCTAATAATATGCTGTATGCCTCTGGATTATTTTCTGTTGCTTGTCTGTCTAGGTGAGAGTTGGGATAGCACATTCGGTATAGCAATGGGCTACTGGTTGGAGAGCCAAGGTGCAGTTCCTGGCAGGGGCAAAATTTTTCTCTTCTCCAGCATCCAGACCAGTTTTGGGATCCACCCAGCCTCCTATCCAGTAGGTACCAGAGCTCTTTCCCTGGGGGTAAAATGATTGGAGCATGAGGCTGACCACTCACCTCCATCTAGTGCCGAGGTCAAAGAATGGTGGAGCTATACCTCCACTTCCCCATAGGTCTTCATAGCATAATGCTTAAATAATTAAGCATAGGGACAACTGTACCTTCTCTCTCTTTCTGTCTGTCTCAGCATTATTTAACTTTGTGTTTTATCAAAGCCACCATGTAAATTATAATCCATCATATTTTTGTAACTTGGAATTTCTCATGTGTGGAAAACTTCTTAAACAGAGAGTTGCAAGATCCCAGGTACTGTTCCATCTGATTAATTAAGTGGATGTGAAATCAGGACCTTGTTATGCTATATTAATATCAAAATAGTAATGAAAATGAAACTGTTATTGAATTGCTCGAGATTGAGTGGGTTATGGAATTTACTACCCTTTGCCCACTTTTATATATATATAGTGATGTCACAAGTGTTTTTTCTGCCCATCATAAAATCAATGACACCATTCATTTTATAAGATCTTTGTAAATATTTTGGTATATTAATATGTATAGAATTATTTAAAATTAAGAAGGGTTAGAAATTGAATCTGGATTTTTTTTATAAATATTTAAAAAAATGTAGAATTGATTTAGTTAAATATGTTTCTTAGCATTGAATTGTTTGCCACAATGACGCTTTTCCATTACAGTGGATGTTGTGGATTATAATTAAGAAAAAGCTGTATTTTCTTCCAAATGTTTGACTTCGTGAAAAATGTGCACGGTGATGAGTGTATAAAACAATGTTTTGTTTTCTGTTTTTATTTTTTATGTAGTATTATTTAGTTAGCATTTGAATGTCCTGAATTTTTTATATGAGAACACTTTCCTTGTTTTTGTGTGTATGATATAAGTTTAAGTATTTTTGTTTAATTCATTAATATGTTGAAGATGTGTAACATTGTAGAAAGTATGTTGAGTGGGGGGAGGGAGGGTATGTCTTCTATTGAAAATTTGACTCTCTGGGTTTCAATATTATTAAAAGAGTTTTAGGAATATATAATTTAAAAGATAAAGACTTGTCATTAATGATTCTGTAAAGAAAAGTCCCACAAGATAGATTATGAATGTAATGTTTTATATAAGAATATGTAATATGATAAAATAGGACTAGTTCATTAACTGTATGTAAACTCAGTATTGATTTGAAGAATAAAATATGATTAAAGAAACTATGCAAGTATAACATGATTGATAGTGAATGTCTCTTATATCAAAGTAAACCAAATATGAGTAGATGGGTCTAGATGTAGCGCCCTAGACTTGTTTTCAGAAGATGCTTGATTTAGTCATGGCAAGTTGCTTTTCAATTGTCATCCGTCTTATCATCCTACCATCCAATGCTATACAGTCTGGATACTGCAAGTGTCATTAAGTAACAAAAAAATCAAATTGTGTACTGTAATTGATGAACTGTCACATTCATTTTTTATACGGATTTTGTGACCGCCACTGTGGTATAGTGGTCAGAGTTCCTGGCTACAGATCCAGAGGTCCGGGTTCGATTCCCGGTACTACCAGATTTTCTGAGAAGTAGTAGGACTGGAACAGGGTCCACTCAGCCTCGTGAGAATAATTGAGGAGCTGTTTCAAGGAAATAGCAGCTGCGGTCTAGAAACCCGAAATTAACGGCCGTGGGGTTTCATTGCGCTGACCACACGACACCCACTATACGCTAATGTTGGCACTAAGTTCGCTTGTGGGCTAAAACCATTTTTTTTAACAGATTTTGTATCTATATATGGAACATGCCTAATACTTAAGAATGGAAACTCATGACTTTCTGTACATGTCAGATGCGGGCCAAATAAAAATTACCCTCTTATGCTTGTAATTAAGAGAGAAAAATTTATTTTGTTATTTAAATGTTCTTCACATTTTAAGGGTTTATTTTTTATATAGTATACCTTCTTCACACCCTTAGCAACTGTAGGATCTTATTGTGTTGGAAACATTTTAAACAGAGACTTTAGTTTCCTGTGACTTGCAGCTGAACAATTTGCTTCTATTGATAGAAGTACAACACCCCTTTTAGGTTATGGAGCGATTTTGATCCTGCTAGGCTCATCTGTGGCTTCTAACACCATGTATCGATCATACTGACAACTACTTCTATACTGGGATTTGTATGAGCCTAAAAGTGCACTCTTTATATTCCTGGACTGTGTTCCTCACATCTTTGTTTCAGGCTCTTTGATAATTATGGCAACAAAGATTAATGTGACCTCAGACCTCTCTGAGATTGCCCTTAAATTAATAATTATATGTAGCCCAGCATTTATATGGCTTCTTGTTAAACTTACAGCTGTATTCATATTAGAGGCTTGTCACTCAAAATAAATGTATGTTTGTACAAGTGAAAATGCGTCTTGTAGTCATATTTAATCTCACTCAAGAAACCTAAAATGTTGACATGTGCTTCTCTCCCAGTGTACCTGTAGTGGAAGGGTGAGTAATGGATGTTGAGACAAGTGGGGAGGAAGACACAAATGCACAAAAATTTTATAAAGACATAATATGGGGCCATTATCTGACAACTTGAATGAATGGAACAGTCTTGCAAGTGGAAGGCATGACATTACTATAATAAAATAATGGAAGGAATTTCCATGGTAAAGTAACTGAACACTACAGCCCATGCAGAAAGGGCCTCCATGAATTCCTTGCAACCTAAGCAGTTTCTGAGATCCTGAAAGACCTTACATCATGAAAAATAAGTTAGAAATCTGTCAAATAACTTGCCATACTAAATGGAAGCAAATTAGAAGTCCATTAAAACTATTACTCATACACTGAGGCATCACATGGTGGAATCAAGTTTTTTGTTATGGACTGTTACTGTTATGCATATTGTAACTCTTTCTTGGTTGTGCACCCGCTTTGAACGTGGTATGGTGTAATTGCACACAGAGTGTAAGCTATGAACTATATATGAGATTAGCCCAAGTAATACTAGGCCACCTATTAATATATCTGTGAATTTCTTTCTGACTAGAAGTGCTGGAATGGGCTGAGACATTGAAGAATATTTAACTCTTGTCAAGACAACTTGTGCAAGAAAGTTCGGCAATGCATATAGTAAAAAACAAAAATATCGGTGTGGTTCAGAGGTTCATTCCCCGTGAACATTATAGAAGTTGAAGAAAGCAGTCTTCTGGGATTTGGCACTGTGTATATGTGGTGTTAACCGACGTTTTGGAGGAACATATCGCTGCCATCTTCAGGGTAGAAGAAAAAATATAAGCAATCTGCAAGCGAAGAGACCGTGAGAACCGGTAAAAGCAGACTGTGTTGGAAATATACACAGCTATGTGAGAGCAGAGAAGGAAGGGGGAAGGGCAAGTATACAAGTGAAAACAGTAGTGTGGGAGGGGGGGAAAGGAGCTGGGACAAACATGGTTTTTATGTAGGGGGGAGAAAGGCAAGGTTAAAGGCTGGGCACTAACCCGTAAGCTGAGGGGGGGGTTGTTATGTTGGTTGGCCATGGCCTGTGTGGCCTTCTGGATCTGGCGTCATATCCCGGTGGGGGTTTTTAAGAGAACAGATGAGAGGTTTCCAAGACTTTCTGAGACAAAACCCCCCCTCTCTGTTCATATTTTCTGGATGCAGTTCAATCTCAATTGCCTCCCTAATGATGCGATCCATATAGCGGGTCTTGGTGGCGAGGATGGAGGTATTCTGAAGCTGAATGCGGTGTCCCAGATCGATGCTGTGTTCAGCTACGGCTGACTTGTCCGGTTGTTCGAGACGGATGTGCCGCTGATGCTCCTTCAACCTCATGTCCACGGAGCGGTCTGTCTGCCCAATATAGACCTTCCCGCACTCGCTTGGGATACTGTATACACCCGGTGTCCTTAGGCCCAGGCTGTCTTTAACCGGCCGGAGGAAATTGGATAATTTGTTTGGAGGCAGACCCACTGTTTTGATGTTGTGCCGGAACAGCACTCTGCTGATACGGTTGAATATGGTCCCGACATAGGGAAGGAAGGCGACTGAGCCCGGTTTGTCTTCAGGCTGGCTGATGTTGGGCCGACGGTTGAGAACTCTGTAGATCTGCCGGTTGTTGTATCCGTTCTTCTTGAATACATCCTTCAGGAGCAGCAACTCCNGCTTACGGGTTAGTGCCCAGCCTTTAACCTTGCCTTTCTCTCCCCTACATAAAAACCATGTTTGTCCCAGCTCCTTTCCCCCCCTCCCACACTACTGTTTTCACTTGTATACTTGCCCTTCCCCCTTTCCTTCTCTGCTCTCACATAGCTGTGTATATTTCCAACACAGTCTGCTTTTACCGGTTCTCACGGTCTCTTCGCTTGCAGATTTCATATATTTTTTCTTCTACCCTGAAAATGGAGGCGATACGTTCCTCCGAAACGTCGGTTAACACCACATATACACGGTGCAAAATCCCAGAAGACTGCTTTCTTCATAGTCACCGCCGTGAAAGCCTCAAATCTTACATTATAGGAGTTATGTGTTTCTTTGTGAATCTCTCTATCATGATATACTTGTGCCAAAACACAAGCTGCTATTCATCATTGAGGTCGCCGTTTCATTCACGCTAAGCCCATGTGAAATAATTACAGAATTTTGGAGGGAAAGTTATTGAAGTTCAAGTTCTGAAAATTTGTATCCAATTGTGAAATCGAAAACAATCGAACTTCCCACTCGAGACGCTCGAGACAACCAATCTATCCCTGCTCTAAGTTTGGTTACCAAGGTAACAAAGATTGTCGTTGAGTCAAAGTAATTTCATTTTAAATATATTCGTCAGTTTTATACCTTAGAAGATCGCTAATATGTATGTTCAATGATAAAATAATTAATTGTAGCGACATTTATTCAGCTGTCAACTAAACAACGCCAAGTTATTTATAAATAATTATTTTTGTCTTCAATAACACTATTGATGTCATTTCCGCACATAGTGCGCACAATAGTTGCGCAGAAAACTCGTTTCGTCGACCATAAATTTCCTGGTACGGATTCTGGCATTCTGCTAGAAAGTGAAACGTAAGTAAACATTGTCTGAATTTGAGGGTCCTTCTTCGCTGTAAGGGTTCACAGTAAGTGTTCTCTGATAAGTATAAGAATCCAAAATTGTTGAAGAATTTTTGAGCGTGTAATAAAATTCGTTAGTTTACGAGATTTTGAGAAGTAGACGTCCAGATCATTAAGACAGTAAGTTCCAATTGAAGTGTGTAGCTTGTGGAAAACAACATAAGAATACAAAAACCTGTATTACGTAGCATTTTATTTAAAGAATTTAGTAATCATTAAGAAGTTTTAAAGAATTCTGGGCGGAGGTCCAAAGCGGAAGTGTATGGCAAAACGTACGAAATAACCAACATGGCAGTTGACAGGCCCTGAAGTAATAGAATATGCCACTGTTTTTAGTTTTGCGTCAGTTTTTAGAAGCAACTCTGGTCAGTAAATTCACAGGAAGAATTTACTAATATGCAGCTACCATCCAGCATTCATGAAAATAAACGTATGTCAACTAGTTGTTTGTTGCCATGATAATGATGAACAGAAAAAAACGTTTATATGCAAAGAACTTTCGATAAAAGAGTTTTTCTTTCAGTCAGGAATGCGTGTGTGACATGAAATGTTAGAATATTTTGATTATGACACATTATTGTGTCTGGTTATTATGTGGTAATGATCCCCTCATTTTTTGTGGAAGTAGATCTGTTGTGATTTCCAAGCTGAAGTGAACACTGTTTAATTTTTCTTGTATCATTGTGACTTAGTCTTCGTCACCTGGAATGGAAGTAAGTTCCCCAAGCAGCAACATGGCAAAGGGGCGGCGTGGTGGTCTTGTTATGGGCTCCATCAGGCAATGAGAAATACCTTAGTTTGGTGGGGATAGATGTGACATGTTCACATCACCCCTTCTCGAATATAATGTACCATTAGCACATCAGTTACGGAGAGTAATCTCCCAGTTTTCCATATCTGTTGTTCTTTAATTTGCACTCCATTGTTGGCTGGTTTAAAGGATTTGGCATGGTTGTAGGTAGTGACCTGGGGGTGTAACTGCTTAAACGTTTTGCTTTAAAATGTCTTTTAAATTGTACAGTATATCCTTTCACTTCACACCACCTTACGTAAACAGTTTCTGTATAGTTGTATTATAGTAGAATATATTTACATTCTGTAAATCCTTTTGTCTAAGCCAAGGATGTAGAACATGCCACAGCACAGTATAAATACAAAATTGTGACAGCTGTATACAAATTTACAGACATCTCAGATTTCATCTATTTGTAACTGAGAATTTTTGGTTAAGGTAAATTGTTTTACAGAGGAGGAGGAGTGAGATAACTTCAGCTTGAACAGTTTTATATCATGATTCAAACATCTGGTTGTAGGAGGAAGATTACTGAGTAACTTAATTCGAGTACTGCTGACATTTACTGAGATTAATATTTGGCACATGGAGATTATATTTGTATCTTGGACTTAAAGTTGTGTATATTTGAATTTGTTTGAAACTTTTCCATGTTGTCCACAACAAATAGTAACGATAGTAACAATTTGCTAGCTATCAGAATAGTATTAAGTTTCTTAAATAAATTTACAAGAGACTTGTTTTAATTTCATTTCATTTTTATTTGACATTCATAATTGCTACAACAGTAACACTTGAACAAGTCACATCATTAAATACATCATTCTTGAAATCCTTTTGCCCAATTGCCTAAAGGATTAGAAATTGTCAGCAATATATAATCATACTTGACATGGTTAACCTATAATTAAAATATAACACTGACAGACCAGATAAATATATCAAGTTAGGTACAATATGTATATCAAAATGCAAGCCAACCTTATGAGTTCATCAAGAGAATGCCCACCATTCTTCTGTTGTTTTTTATATTGAATGCAGAACTTTCAAATTTCCTGAGAAAATTGTTCAATTTGACATGATGGAATTGAAATAAACAGAGTATCCTAATTTTAAAGCTTCTGTTTTCATATGTGATGTGACTCTTCTGATGGCAAAACATGATGAACTTAGTTTAAGGATAATGTATTCACTATGTTTTTCCCAGTTTGAAGTACAAGAAAGATTTTTGCTTCTGCCATTTCAGTTACTTTATCATCATACCCTATATTTTTAATTAGTACAAATTTTGCTGTTAGTACAGAAGTTCATGACATTTCTTTTGTCAGACGTTTTGTGCAAGTTTATTGGCTTTCAACCATTTTTTCCAAGCTAGCAAAGGCATTATTCATGCAGCTTTTAAAGTAGTTAGTTTCTGGAGGAGAAATAATAATTCATTTATATTGCCTGGGGACACATTGTTGATATATGTGAGAAAAAGGAGAGGACCAGGTACTTGTCCTTGAAGAACACCATGTTTTTCAATGCCTTGATGTGAATAGGTTTCATAATTTAATATAGATGATTTTAATTATGTTTGTTGCTTTCTGTTATGGAGATATTATGGTTTAAACCACTGTTTGGCTGTACCTCAAAGTCAGTAAGAAACTTAGTTTTGGTAGTTATATTTCATGGTTAGATGCTTTTTAGCAAGATCACAAGTATTGTGCCAGGATGCATTTTATTATTAAGAGCATGTAAGATTTTGTATGTGAAGTCGAAGGAAGTTTTGTCTGTTGAGAGATCTTCCAATTTCCAAATTGTTCATCTGCAAGGTGATGTACAAGATTATGATATCATTTACGTATACTTTTTTTTTCAGTGCAGTTTGGTAATTATTTATCAAAAACATATTTCATTGACACAGACTTTAACGCGTTATGATTTAGGTGCACTTCTGTTTGTGAACATACAGTTCAACATCTTTCTCCTCATGAAATAATGGAACATGGAAAATTAAAAAGAGCTCTTCCTTCAGCCATAATATAATTTTCTATAGAATTTACATTCCCAGAAAAGAATGGTTAATTGCATCTCACAGTAGTGTGTGGGAACTGCCCACATTCAAGCAAGTGTGACAACGCGAGCTTCATTGCTTAGCAACGACGAGTAAACAGCGGTTGCTAGGCAAAGCCTACAACAATACGGACAGTAATGTATCTTCCTATGTAACCTAGAGTCGGACATACAGAAAACACATCACTGTCCGTATTGTTGTAGGCTTTGCCTAGCAACCGCTGTTTACTCGTTGCTAAGCAATGAAGCTCGCGTTGTCACACTTGCTTGAATGTGGGCAGTTCCTACAAGTGTTTTGAGTGGTTTGAACAAAGGTGAAGGTAGTGGAGTTTAGCTTAGATAATTACTATTTTTTTATTGCTAGTGGGGTGGGACTAAGTCCCTTTTACTGCAGTCACTTCTGGCCTACTATACCAGCCCCAGTTGATAGATGAGGGTGATTGTGGAGCAATTGGTGGAATGAAGATTGGCAGGGGAAACTGAAGTACTTGGAGAAAACCTGCTCTAGCGCCACTGTCCACCACAAATCCCACTTGACCAGACCCAGGATCGAACCCGGGTCGCCATGGTGGGAAGCCAGTGACTTACCGCTTGAGCTGTGGCACGGCCCTAGATAAGTACTAAGTATAATGCTAGCAGGGTGATGCAGGAGGGAGTTAGTACTCTCTTTTGTAATTTTCTCTAATGTCTTACCATTTTTTAATCATTTCCTCTTAAAGATGCTGCTGTCTCATGAACTGTGATATTCTGTCACCCCTATCATCATGGATTGATAAATATTTAGATATGGATGTATTCCATAGTTCCTGGCATATGTGAAGTCAGGTACACAGAAAATGATATAATGATACAAATTCCGTCCCAAGTGCAAACAATATATTATGTGTCCTTGATCTTGTTCACCCACACTACATGTTTCGGCCACAGACGGCCATCATCAGGTGTGTAACACTCACGTCGCTGTCACACTGCACTCAGCCCAAAATTTAACATTTAAAACACTTTCCTTGTTATTATCAACATCTGCTTCGTTGATATCTGTCTGGATGTAGATCACTTTACACATGTTAATTCTGATGTACCTGTAGTAGCACTATAAAATCTTTAGTTCTAATTTTAATATCCTTTAAAATTTTTCCCCAAATTCCAAATTTAAAATTGTTAGGGTTACTCGCCCTATGTCTAAAGTGCTGTAGCGGCTAGTTCTTGTTTCCACACTGTATAGGTGTTATCCTGTGTAGTCTTCCTGTGTGCGTGCTGCTGTTATTCTTTACTACATGTGTAGTAAAGATTTTATAGTGCTACTACAGGTACGTCAGAATTAACGTGTGTAATGTGATCTACATCCAGACAGATATCAACGAAGTAGATGTTGATAATAACAAGGAAAGTGTTTTAAATGTTAAATTTTGGGCTGAGTGCAGTGTGACAGCGACGTGAGTGTTACACACCTGATGATGGCCGTCTGTGGCCGAAACATGTAGTGTGGGTGAACAAGATCAAGGACACATAATATATTGTTTGCACTTGGGACGGAATTTGTATCATTATATCATTTATCGTATAGAGTGCAACAGGATGCTTAAATATAATATTGTAAACACAGAAAATATATTTGTGGTGCATATTATTACCCAAGATGAACCCAGTGTGTCACAAATAAAAGTACATTTCTGACAAAGCTTTAATGTTTTTCCCTCTTAAATATTAATAGTAAAACACACATTCAGTCCCTGATATAAAGCCCAGCATTTGGGATCCATTTCTTGAAATCTCCATATGTAGAGGTCCTTGTGAAATTGCTTGAATTGCAACCAGCTTTTCGATAAAATAGACTTTAGTTTCATGAATTTAAGCTTACTGAGTTTGAAATGGGTTCTGACACCTACTTTGTTCTGTTTACCTAATTTATCATGCTTGTCCATAAAATGTTAATTGTAAAACTATTGAACTGTACGTACAGCAGATAGTTCTGTATTGACATACTCAAGATATTGTCAACTGTATGGAGTGTGACTAGAAACGGGTTTTGGATTGACGATCGGATTCATTGAACTCTTACCACTTGTAACTACGAGTAAGGATTATGATGTCACTGTTCTACACACTTCAGTAAACCACTACAGGACATTCTAGGTCTTCTCAGTCTGTTGCGGTCTTCATTAGCCCTTGCTTGGTTGTGACTTAAAACTGTGGATGCTCGCTTCTTGTGGGTTCCCAAACTGTCCCCAGCCTCAGTTAGCAGCATTTTGCAACAGCTGAACCCCAACAGGTCTCTAACTCATTAACTCCTCACTAACTACTCATAACTTGTCATGCTTAACAGCATTTTGGCACGGACTACACGGAAAACACCTTCCTCTGTTGCTGTTTACTGGCAGTTATCTAGTAACATTCACTGTTTGCAGAGTCATTACCTAGCAGCAACTGTTGTATAGTTGCTTATTTTGTGATGTATAGTTACATATTTTCTTGACCTCAGCACTAGCTGGAGGTGAACGGTGCACTCTATGCCCTGACCACTTTACACCTGGGGAAAGAGCCCCCAGTACCCATTGGATAGGAGGAAAATTCTTGACCCTACCAGGACTTGAACTCTGACTCCTTGATCATCCAGCCCATAGCCAGTTGGTACAATGACTGCTTGCAGTAGTTTCCCACATCAATTTTGTATTTATTGTTCTTTTCCTGTTATCCCTATAGCTTAACATTTACTTTGTCAGTAATGGGATTTTGAAGGTATAAAATGCCATGAGTGCCTAATCTGGATCTAGTAATTTTAGCCTACTTTCCTTATTTTGAAGAAAATGAAAGTAGGTGTGTGAGATCACCTTGCAGTCTGTGTTTCTGTATCTGTGGCATCTGAGCCCATCTCAGTGGC
This sequence comes from Cryptotermes secundus, assembly GCF_002891405.2. Lineage (NCBI taxonomy): Eukaryota > Metazoa > Arthropoda > Insecta > Blattodea > Kalotermitidae > Cryptotermes > Cryptotermes secundus. The sequence continues at coordinate 1,833,404 of NW_019739943.1, forward strand.
AGTCTCCATAAATCCCTACCATCAATAATACCAGCCTCTCAAATTGCTGAACATTCTTAAGGAGGGAACAGTGTGATATGACACCTGAAAGGTGGAATAGTGGAGCCAGTAGAGATGCCTGTTTTCTAGGCAGTGGCTCAGTAAACGCATTCCCATGGCAGCATATACAGAGGCAACAGTAGAGGAACAATTGGATGTGGTGTTTTGTAGCCAGTCCATGTTCAGTATGTAGTGAAAGGAAAGTAAGCAGTTAGCGCTTCCCATAACTTCTTGTTCTTAAGGAAATTGAGATCTGAAGAAGTGTAAAAATTATTCATGCATAATGTGGTTTTTTTCCAAAGGATAATTCTACCAGTTTTATAACTGTCTCACTTATCTTTGAACTATTCAGTTGGGACCACACTGCATCAGTTGTAATGCCATTGTATGTTTATATTTCTACAGATAATCAGTAGATGAAACAGATTTTGAAGGTTATTGTTCTGGACGTAGCAGCCTTCAAGGGAATGAATCCCATTCTACCCCTCCAGAGAGTCAGGGATGCATCAAGGATATATTTTCCTTGAGTCTGTAGAGGCTGTTAAATTTTATGTTGTATTTCAGAATTGTATTAGTTTGAATAATTACTTCTTCATTCAAGTTTCAGTTTCATCATTATATTAAAGTCATGAAAGCATTTGTAAACTGCCTTGTAATATATACTTACAAAACGCTAGCATGTCAAAAAGAAAATATGTACTAAAATAGGACCTTATTCTGAGTATCCTGTGTATTCTCATAAGCATTTGTATAGTAACACGTGAAGTTCATCACTGTCAGCATCTTTCCAGTTCAGAACCTTGGTTCTTGGTTTTAGTTTATCCTTATGTGTATCAGTTTTGCAGCATACCAGTTCGTTTCTGTAACTACGTGTATATTGTCCATTATGGAAACATCAGAATGTAACTTGAAAGGCCCCAGTAAACTTAAGAAAGACTGTGGGGTCACTGATTTCATAAAGCTGAATATTGCTAGGATGGTAAGAACTGTCAGCTTTTTTGCATTGCCGGTGACCCTGATCTTTCAATCTAGTCCTCGTAGCTCTTTCATCATGCACTATTTTTTTTTAAATTTCTTCATTTTTTTAGTTTATCACTGAAGAAGCGCTGTCTTCAGATTCAGGAGTATCTGTGTCACTTTCACTGTCATAATTGCGCTCATCACTAGCCTGTTTCAAAACTCACAATATGTCCCAAGTTTCCAAACCACACAATGTACTAGACAAGTCATGATATTATATACAGTGGCCATCTTGTAGTGCACTCAGTTTCACCTGTTACTTCATGACATGTTTCGGCAACATAGTGCCATCATCAGGTGCCCTAATTACGCTAATCTATTGCATTGCTTACCATTATATGTCTTTATAAAATTATTTAAAAAGTGCGTATTTGTCAACTATAATAAATTTACACACACTAAAACTTGTTAAGATTATTCATCTTATGTGTCTTAATTAAAACTTGCCTGTGGTTCTTCCACTATGGGGGTTGTTTTTCTTATATTCTGCGTAAACCGTGTCTTGTGATGTGTTGTTTCCTTTTTGGGTGCGAGTGTTGTACTAGACAGTGCCATTTTGAAACCACTAAGCAGCTTGTTGCAAGGTTGCAAAACTATGTATAGGTCCTGTGAAATCATCCAGATGAAGGAACCAACTAGTATAGTGAAAATTACAATTCTTGGAGGTATATAATGCCACAGGTAGCTTGGCCTTCATCATAGAGGTACCAGAGCAGTGACAGTGCTTCTGAGAGCTTGCAGTCAGTGAGGACATATTCAGACTGCTGCTAATAGTGTGTTGTAAAGGCTGGTGATTATGCACTAAGGTTACCTGCTTGAGGGGTTAAATACCAGGAGTTATGGTTGTGAGTTGTTGCTTCCATACAACGTTTATTGTGATATTAATGGTACTTCAATCTGAACAAACTCTATTAGAGAATTAGTAAGTTTTCAGACAGTTTTAACATTTTAGTAATCATACTACATCCTGTAGATGAGTTTGTTATTGCTGTCAAGGTAGTTTGTCTGGTTAACACAGGTGCAGAATTTTCCCAGGAAACCTAAGAGAACATCTGGAAGAGAAGGTCAGTGACTTTGAAACAAAAGAGTTAACAGAACTGTTCAAAATCTTCCATAGGACCAATTTGACCACATGAGAATTTTAATCCACCCGCATATTCTCGTAGTATTTGGATGGGTAAAATATTACTTCTTCTTCTTCTTCTTCTTCTTCTTCGGCGCAACAGCCCAATGTCGGGCCTTGGCCTCCCTTTTCAAGCCCCTCCATTCCTCTCTATCCTGCGCTGCTCTCTTCCAGTTCCTTATGCCCATTAAGTTCTTTGCATCTTCTTCCACCGCATCAATCCATCTAGTTCTTGGTTTCCCAGCACGTCTCCTACCACCTATTGTACTATATAATATTTTCTTTGGGATACGCTCCGTATCCATTCTCTGTACATCAAAGGATATACACCGAGCGATTAAAACAGAATATTACTACAGACAGGTATTAACTGTGCATGGGATTAATGATGATGGGAAAATTGAAATATGTGCGGAGAAATCAGGATATGCAGTAAACCCTTGTCCAACATGGATTTGCTTATACATGCAAAAACTAACGGGAACAGTTGTTTGCTGAATGTAGAAAATGTAAATTTACACAGTCTGCCCATAACCCTGAAGCACAGCTGTTTAATTGCCGTTGCTAAGCAATGATACTTGCGTTGTCACATTTGCTTGAATGTGGGCAATTGCCACATTGTCATTGTAATAAATCATAACCACACCTATTTATAATGCTTTTGCTAATTTACATGTTTTGCAGTTAACAATTGTCATTACTAGGTGTTGCCTGCCAACAGATCCCAATAGTGTCCTCTGCTTCATGCTTACATATTTGCTGGCTGGCTGCCATCTCGCAACTAGTCGACTGACTACTCATTGGCAACGACTGATTCTGACCCAAGTCAAAGTCCAAGTCATGTTGCAACTGACGGTCAGTCAGTCGGTCTCTGGGGCTCATGACCAGGTGTTTTCTTCTTTATGAAAGTTGCTGTCCTGTCCATTTGGGATGCCCTCTCTGATGAGAGGTCGGGTCTGTCATTTGTCAGTCTTAGTCAGTCCATGTCAGTATTGACATATATTTACAACTTAATTCTAGTCCAAATTATTATTTTTCTGTACAATATATACAAGGCCTCTGTCAATCCAGGCATTGTACAGCAGATTATGCCCCTGATTCTGACTCAGCTGGTGGCCTTGTTATATAACCACAGCACAGACAGCATAGAAAACATCATTTCCAACAGTTTCTCTATTCTTGAATGTTGATTAATTGCTGTGGAAATGTGTTTACATGCCATTGCCTAGCAATGGCTCCATCCATTCATTCCACTGTTCTGGCATTCATTTGTCCTTTCGCAATATTCAAGAACACAGAACAATGCATATGTATTACGTTCTGTAAAGAGTTACAAGAAATGGACACAGAAATTTGGCGGTTGGCGCAAGTAGCATTTGGAGGTGCAACAAGAAGCCAAAAGCCCATCATTCTGAATAGGAGCAAATAGTCATTATAAGTTACAGACATCCTAGACATGCTCCATCAAGTAGGAAAGATGTATCAGTAGTTTCAAGTGCATGATTTAGTTTGCAGTGAAGAAAGACTGACTCTAAAATGGCTGAAGGAGTAGGAATTTTTTATGTTTTTCTTGAGGTTATTTTGACCATAGATTTTGGACTGGAGCATGTCTTGCCAAAGTTTGTTTCATGACTGCTAACACAGGAGTAGAATGAAACCGGTTTTTCCCTGTGCCTTCTGACTTTGAATAACCGTGAACTAATGAACCCTTCGTACAGAAGAAGGTTTTCTGGTGATGAACTGTAAGGTACTGTTTCTGCTTGAATCTAAAAAATTTCATTTCCATTCTGATGGAATAAAGTCCCCAAGTGTCAAAACAGAAAGATCATATTGCTTTCAAATTTGTATTGCAAAAGAAACTTAGTTTTCCCAGTAAGTGTTCAGTCCATACTCAAGGACATATATTGGAGTGTCCTTATAATTGAAGCTGTTGTATGATCATTGTAGAGGGCAGTATAGACCATTTCTATGGGCAGGTCATTTATAAGATAGTATAGGCCTACACAGCAGCATCTGTAGTACCAGAACATGCTGGAGACACACCAGACCAGTGATGGCGGCGAACATTGCTGTCAGGATAGAGCAGCAGAATTTGATCTGCAAAGCAGTTAGTGTTTATGATACACATTGTCTTTATGTTACTCTCATTTTATTTACACTCCGTTGACTAAACGTTGACAAAATGTCTGTGAACTGTTAGGTACAGTGAAGTCTTGAATGGATCACAGGTGACTGCTACAACATGGAATGTTATTAATCTTATGAGTACCACACATTGCTTACATAGTAACTGATATAATTTGTAATGAGGCTAATAATAATTCTTAAAGCACTTACCACTTTTCTTTTGGCATGTCATAGTGATTCATTGATTTAAATGGAGTCATACAATGGTTTGTTAAGACATGCCACAAACACTCATGGACAAGGTACTGAACTTGGTCATTTAACCCTTTTCACCTACAAACCACTGTTAGTAGGGTTAATTATGTTACAGAAACGTAATTGGCATTTTGAACAACAATAGAGTGTGGCGAGTAGGGTAGCATAGTTGGTTGAGTCACAATGCTGCAAGCTGGAAGGTCTCAGGTTCGATTTCTGAGGTCATCAGATTTTTCAGTTGATCTAATCCTTCCAGCTGCACTATGGCTCTGGGGCCTACTCAGCCTCTAATGAAAAATGAGTACCAGGCATCTTCCTGGGGGGTAAAGTGTAGCAAATACATAAGGCTGACAGCCTCACCACCTTCTGTTAGCCAATTGTCTAGAAAATGTTGGGGTCTCAGTGGTCTGTTACAAGGATAGCTTTACCTTTATGAGAGACTGTGATTGGAACTTGATACAAGGGTGGGAAATTTGTGGACCTACAGACCTGTAGATTGCGCATAACACCCTAGAAAAAGCAGACAATAAAAAGGCTCTTTTTTTTATCAGTAACTGAGGTGGATATTAAGTCTGAGAAATTCCAACAAATACATATGTTTTTTAATGTTTGACTTTATGCTACTACACTGGCCGACAAAAAATTCTGGATGCATCTTATTAGCCCATCTGCATCCAAGTTTCATTGTTCTTCACAGTAGACAATATTTATGTTCATGCAGGCCAATTCATTATTAATTTATGTTGGTACCAGATTGAACATATATGTGTATCCCATTACAGATTCACGACATTAAAAAATGTATAAAAGCAAAGATGTAGACCGGGGGGGGATTTTTGTGTAATACTGTCCATTTTTTGTGGGTTTTTTACAGCACAGTAATATCTGTCTCCCATCAGTTAGAAATTTGGAACGTGGTTTAGTTGTAAGAGTTCCTGGCAACAGATTTCGATTCCCGGCGCTACCAGATTTACTGAGAAGCAGTGGGTCTGGAACAGGGTCCACTCAGCCTCATGAGGATAATTGAGGAGCTATTTCAAGAAAATAGCGCCTCTGGTCTAGAAAACTGAGATTAATGGCCATGGGGATTTGTTGTGCTCACCATGCAACACCCTCTATCCCCTAAAATTGTCACAGACTTTGTTGACAAGCAGCGGGCGCTCTGTTGGTATAGTTTGCTTGCGGACTCAAGCCACGGAGTTTTTTTTGTATACGTTATGAACTTTTGTGACAATATTTCTTCGTATAAGAACCAGAATTGTCATAATTGTTCTTTCAGTATGTTTTAATATACGTACGTTGTTGACAAACAGGTGTGTACAAGAGGTGAGCCAATTAGCAGTGTACAGCTGTGGTCATCATGTCAGTACTGAATCAGAGCGGTGAGGAGCAGGTCGAATGTCCACTATGCATGGAACCACTTGAGGTTGATGACCTCAATTTTTTCCCCTGCACATGTGGCTACCAGGTGAGTATACCCTCTTGCAGCATTGATTTCAGTTCTCTGTGCTCATTGCATTATGGGTCTCATACTTTCATTTTCCAACATGAATTGCTGGACATACACTTGACAAAATCAGTGAACATGTATGGCAGTGCAATTAAGCTTTATATTTGTTTCTTCAGATAGAAGGAAGAAATTGATGAAGTAAGAGTAGATTAAATGTTGAGGAATGCTTCCTATCAGTTTGTTTGGTACCATCTGTCTTCCTGTCTGCTGTGTAGGAACCTGATTATTTAAATATACTTCCAAAAGCTTTGATGCTTTATTCCCCACTTCTAAACGTGCTGTTGATCCTTCCTCCTCATCCTGCCTTCTTGAGTCTCTTTGTTATCAGGAATCTTCATTGCATTGCTGCTCTTTGTAGATCATATGGTGGTGTCCGTTACACGTGTTTCATCAGTTTCTGGTAGTATACTTCCTAATTTTGTGGATCGTACTGTCTTCTTGAAGCTACTGTTGAATGTTTTCTATTTTGGACAGTGCTTGTTCTTACTGCTGCAACTGATGGTCTTAGTATTCTGACTTTCACAGCTACAATACCATATGTAAACATAATTTGTATGTCCAATTTTGTAATACCGATCATTGCAGAAAGAGTGTAATCAATATGGGAAGTAAAATATTTAATGGCCTTCCCCTTGAATTGAAAAGTGTTAGTAATTTTAATGTTTTTGAGAGGATACTAAAAAATTATTTGCTGTGCAGCACCTGTTCTCTTCAAAGAGTTTTTCAACTAGTGTTAGATTGATGACTAGTTTGTTGATCATCTTTTGGTTTGCAATTTTTAATATTGTGTTTACATGTTTTATATTATTGATATTATTCTTTTGTTCCCAAAAATCTATGAAAGAAGCTTTTCTTAGTATGGAAAGAGCAACAAAAAAGATGAATCTACAAATTAACCAAAATGAAACAAAATACATGCCGGTAACCAAGAAAGACTGTGCTAATGGACCTGCATATATTGAAATTGACTCATATAAATTTGAGGCTGTGTGTAGTTTCACTTACCTTGGATCAGAAGTTAACTGTAAAAATGACATCAGTGATGAAATAAAAAAGCATGTACTTGCAGCAAATAAATGTCTCCATGGCCTTAGGAAACACCTGAAATCCCAATTAATACCGAGGAAAACCAAAAGTATGATGTATAAAGTACTTATAAGATCAGTGCTATCTTATGCCTCTGAGACCTGGCCACTGTCAAAATTGGATGAAAGACTGTTAAGTATATTTGAAAGAAGGATCCTGAGATATATCTTTGGACCAGTGGAAGACAATGGAATATGGAGGAAGACGTATAACCATGAGCTACACAAACTATTTAATGAACCAGACATTATTGGATTTATAAAGGTGAAAAGGCTTGAATGGGCTGGACACACAATACGTGCCAGCGAGAATAGAACGATTAAGAAAATACTTAATACTAAACCAGAAGGAAATAGGAAAGTGGGAAGACCAAGATTGAGATGGGAAGAATGTGTGTGTGGCAGGACATAAGAATTTTGGGTGTAAAGAACTGGAAGGAATGTAATATCAAATGGAGAAGAATGGTGAGCAATCCTGAGGAAGGCCAGGGCTCACAAAGGGCTGTCGTGCCAGTGATGATGATTCTTTTGTTCTTATGCATCTTTTATTGTTATGTACCTTATAACTGTTGTTATATTATCATCATAGATCATTGTGTAATTTTAATGTGACTTTGACATGTGATGTATTCACTGTTATATTTTGACATATCCAATTGTGTTCACTTCAGTTATGGACGAAAATAGTTGAAGTTGAAGTCAATGTGTCATTGAACATTACACTCATGGACCTTTCATAATAGGGAATGAAGGGCACAGATGTTTACCAGGGTATAATTTACAGGGTGTCCAAAGAAGGTCAGGAGCCATAGGTAGCACTGGAGTTTAACACACGCACGTGAATATTTGCTCAGTATATCTGTCATTCACACAACGAACACACAAAAATGTTATCTTTATGCCAGGCCAAGTGAATGGTATGGATTATTTGTGGTGTGTTCTCACTGCGTACAGTGACAGTTCACTCTTCAAGAGGCCCAGTATTGCATACTTTTTCATCATTCACATTGCTAGACTTTCAGATTTCCCCACAGATAAAAGTTAAGAGGTGTAATGTCAGGGGTTCATGGTGGCCTTTCCACGAGTCCACTGCCTTTCAGTCCATTGCTTAGGAAACTGTTCATCCGCCCAGTCTCACGCTGCACAGTGTAAAGAGGTGTGCCACATTGCTGAAACAATTTTGGGTGTTCCACCCTCCTCATTGAGAATGCTTATAAAAGTGTTGCTCATAAGCATATTGTAACTCCTTTCTCTCACTATGTTGTGGAAGATTAATAAGCCAGTTATTCAGTGTTTCCAGAGACCGCACCTTACCATTACATGACCACCAGTATTCTCCTTCCATGGTCAAAACCAAGTAGGGTTACTGTCCAGTAATCTGTTAGCCAGTACCCTTTCACATAACTCCATTTGAATATGAGGATCCCCATCATTCAGTGCCTAACATTCATTTGTAAGGATGCCACTGATTTGTCTTCAAGGTGTGGTGAAATCTGGATTTCGGTACCCATTTTCCACAGCTATGTGGCATAGTCATTCCTTTAAACTGAATGTAAACCTTCAAAGTATTTGCCATCATTGTCATATCATGAGAAACACAGAAACATATTATAAAGGTTCGATATTTATCCATCACTAACCCCTGTCTCCATGAACTTCGGAAATCCAGCAGGAACTTTCCCTGGAGACAGCTTGGAGATGCTCCTAATCCATCCCCCCCTCAAACCAGGATACAGGGATTGAGCAAGGTTCATAAGGCTGAGTCTAGATGCATTAAAAGTGCAGTATTGGCAGTGCTTTTTGTTGCATAAATTCTGTGGACAATGTATAATTCAGAATCAGTCTTATAATGTATTGGGGTCCTAGGTGAGTTCATTATGTTATGCAGTTCATCTTCTGTAATGAAATGCAAGTCAAGTTACTGAGAGGGAAATGTGATTTATTAAAACTGCAGCAATATCTTTTTGCTTTTTTTATTGTCAGATATGTCGTTTTTGCTGGCACCGAATCCGGACAGATGAAAATGGCCTGTGCCCAGCTTGTCGTAAGGCATATCCAGAGAACCCAGCAGATTTCAAACCACTGTCTCAGGAGGAAGTGGCTCGTCTGAAGGCTGAAAAGAGGCACAAAGATCAGCAAAGAAAGCAAAAAATTACAGAGAATCGGAAACATCTTGCCAATGTTCGGGTTGTACAACGAAATCTTGTTTTTGTTGTTGGGCTTCCGATGAGGTTGGCAGATGCTGAGGTTTGTAGGATTTTGACCCAATAGCATAAGAACATCAATATTGTGATTTTTGTAAATGTGGTCTTGAATTCATAAGTGTTGTTTAAAGGTGGAGCACTGCATTTCATAGTCCTCATTTGTATCCACTTGGGAATTAGTTATACAGTGACTTGGCAGAATTGCTTTTAATATTGACAGTTTTGAAGCCACTTCAATTAAAAATTTGCAGCATGTGGTTCCTATTTAGAAACCTGGTATGAGGACACTAAATATATGTCACTGTCTCGTCACCAGAATCCAGGGCAAAATCATGACGTAAAGATTGCCAACAGATCCTTAAAAAAATGTGGCCGAGATCAAGTATTTGGGAATGGCAGTATCAAATCAAAATATGATTCAAGAGGAAATTAAGAGAAAGTTGGATTCAGATAATGCTTGCTACTGTTCAGTCCACAACCTCTTGTCTTATCTGCTGTCTAAAAATGTAAAAAATAGAATATACTGAACTGTAATTTTACCTGTGGTTCTGTATGGGTGTTGAACTTGGTCTTAACATTGATGGGGTGAATATAGATGGAGGGTGTTGAGAATATTTAGACTAAAGAGAGATGAAGTGACAGAAAGCTGGAGAAAATTACATAATGAGGAGCTTCATAACTTGTACTCTTCTCCAAGTATAATTAGAATGACCACATCAAGGAGGAAGAGATGGGCAGGGCATATAGCATGAAAGTGAGAGAAAAGGAATGCATATAAGATATTGGTGGGAAAGCCAGAAGGAAAGTGACAACTAGAAAGACTAAGACATCATTGGTTGGATAATATTGAAATGGATCTTACAGGTATAGGATGGGGTGGTATGGACTGGTTTGATCTGGCTCAGGATAGGGACGACGGGAGGGCTCTTATGAACATGGTAATGAACCTTTGGGCCCTGTACAATTTTTGGAAATTCTTGAATAGCTGTTGGCTTCTGAAGAAGGAGTGTGCTCCTTGTATGTCTTAAAAAATAAAGTTAACACATTGAAATACTTGATGTTTTCTATAAATTCTATAAATAATTTGTCTGTTTAAGAAATGTGAATGGATTCTCTTTTTATGTTTGTGTCCACGTATATGTGAACTTATGTATGTTAAAATTAATTAAATTCACTTAGTGGGGGGTGGAGTCCATCTGGGCCCACTCAGCACGGCGGCCACTGATTGGCGTATTGTAGCCTGTCCCGAGTGATTATGATGATGGACAATTTGGTGGGATGAAGATTGGCAGGGGAAACCGAAGTACTCGGAGAAACCCCACCCCAGTACCACTTTGTCCACCACAAATCCCACTTAACCAGACCCGGGATCGAACCTGGGCTGCCGTTGTGGGAAGCTAGCGACTAACCGCTTGAGCTATGGCACAGCCAAACATATATATGTTAAAATTGTTACAGAATCAGAAGCTATATTTTGCAATTTGTATGTTACTCCAGTACTAGTGTCTTAGGTTCTGAGAATATCAGTATAATTAGAATTAATTTAAAAATATTAATATTCTTTGTTAGGTTCTGAAGAAACATGAGTACTTTGGCAAGTTTGGTAAGATTCACAAAGTTGTCATCAATCAGAGCACATCGTATGCTGGTTCTCAGGTATGTGTACACCTGTGTTTTACATTATTCCAGTTTGCAATACAGAACAGAACTCAAATAATGACATTAATCTGCATAAAAAACTCCGTGATTTTAGTCCGCAAGCGAATTATACCGACCGAGTGACTACCGCTTGTCGACAAAGTTTAGTGCCAACTTTTGAGGATAGAGTGTGTTGTGTGGTCAGTGCAACGAATCCCCACTGCCATTGATTTTGGTTTTCTAGACCGGAACCACCATTTCCTTGAAATAGCTCCTCAATTGTCATCACAAGGTTGAGTGCACCCCATTCCAGATCCACTACTTCTCTGAAAAAATCTGGTATCTCCGGGAATCGAACCTGGACCTCTGGATCTGTAGCCAGGAACACTGATCACTAGACCACAGAGGCAGTCCATTAATCTGCATATGTTAGCATAATCTGGTAAAGATGTCAGTACTGCTGTAGCTACAGCGCTGTACCAGTAAGTGTTTCAGTGAGCTACTGGTAGTAAAATATTTTCAACGCTTGGTCTCACATTCACTGCATGAAGACACATATAGCTAGATTCACTGTCACTCTTCTAATGACATTACAGAAAATAGTTATTTGATTGACAAAGTTTTAAGGTAACTCATACAGACTTCTGCTGGTCAAATGAGAAAATTAACCTCAGTTGAGTGTTTTAATAGCAAACAGAGATGTAGTGGCTTTGTTGCTGCTACATTCAGCAGAAATGCCTTGTATTTCAATTTTGAATGATGGTTTAGATTTTTGAAAACCAAAAATGAATTGAAAATGGCATAATTTATAGGCCACAAGGCAACTTTCTTTGTCCACTTTACTGTTTTCCAAGGAAGAGAATAATAGGCCAGGTACTGATCAGCTCTATCAGCTCTCTTCATAAACATAATATACTTGGAAATACAAACAGGTTTCTCTACCTGTCCATGTCTCCTTTGAACATCAACCATGGTCGAATTGTGAATTGTGGATTTGGGTCCAATGGAATTTGTTTCACCCCTGGATTTCCAGTAAACTGTCCCAAAGCAGGTGTTTTGTCTACTTTTCCCCACGTGGCTGTCTCCGCAGTGTTGCTACCCGCACTTTCGTCGGAGCTACTGTCACTTTCACTGTTTGTGGCCACAATTTTTTGTTCATCCCTGCCACACTCACTATCAGGTTGTGAGTCGCTATCACTAGCAGACTCACAAGGGGCGTCAGATAGCTCATCGGAGAACAAGTCAGATATTTCTTGTTCTCCAAGAAAACGCTTAGATCTCAACCTCTTGCGACCTTGATCCATTTTGCACTAGTCACTTCGTGCCTGGTGCACACAGCTGGAAGATGAACAAAGGCATTTTCTTTTGGAGTGGGAAAGGAAAACAGTGGGGTCATGTTACTGACTACGAAGCAAACATTCAAGAGGTCTGTCATGCACCAGTCATGCGTCTGCCTGGCACCAGTGCAAGGTATAGTGTGTTTCAACATAACGTGTCCTAAAATCATAATAATATGCCACTGGTCTGCCACATTTAAAAACGCTGGGCATAAATATATGCCACCGGTCTGCAAAGTTATAAGGTAGTAATTTTGATTCTGATGACTAGGAAATGACAGAATTGTTGTTAGTTTTGGAGTCAGCATTATTTGACAAGTCTGAATTTAAATCCCCAGTGGAAACTCCTTCCACACTGGGTTAGGGGCTGGGATTTAAACCCCCCCCCCCTACAGGTGGGATAATAGAACAGGTTTCTTTCTGAAGCACCAGTTTATAGATCTGCTGACTTGTTCATAAAAATTCATAATGTGACTAGTAAGAGACTTGAGGATGCTGTGAACATAGGTCTTTATATGGTACTAATTGTATTCATGTTGCAGGGTCCCAGTGCAAGTGCCTATGTAACATATCACAAGGCTGATGATGCTTTGCGGGCAATACAGGCAGTGAATAACATCTCGGTTGATGGACGGACTATCAAAACCTCATTGGGAACAACAAAATACTGCTCTCATTTCATGAAGAACCAACCATGTCCCAAGCCAGACTGCATGTACTTGCATGACTTGGGTGAGTCATTTCAATCTGTATGAAGCATGCTTATGTGTTAAGTTAAAATGGTAACTATTCTGCTGCAAAAACTTATAAACTTTCTGTGTATATTGTGACCTGCTGCCTTTAAGCTGGACTAGAAGACATCCATCGTTATGCAGCAGGCAGCGAGAAAGCATGCTACCTAGGAAACCACTTGAAGAAGAAGAGAACCTAACACTGCGCTAGCATTAGATAAACAGTGAATTGTTTTGAGACAGTAAACATGTCTTCCCGTGGGAACAAGAAAATCGTTTGCATAGCAGTGTGAATAATGTATTCTTATGGCAACAAGAGATTCATTGCATAGCAGGGGGAGAAACCGAACCCTTCGACAAGGTGTTCGCTATTCAGGTTATAACAGTCCAACTTCAGCAAGAGACCAGTTCTTATCCAACAAGGGACCAGTAGAGTTTGTATCCGACTAGAGCAGAAGCAAGTTCGTATCCGACGAGACCAGTAGAGTTTTAGCCAACGAGAGCTAAGGACAGTTGAGCTCCAAGCAGAGCAGAAGACACTTCACTGAGATTAGCAGTGTGAGAGTGTATAATATTGAAAAGGAAATGTCTGAAGATGTTATAAGTGCAAATACAGTAAAACTTGGTTATAGCAACATCAGTTTCTGCGACACCTTGTCTATTGTGTCAAATATTCAATGGTACGAACTAATTCGTCATAAAGCAACTGTTTTTATACCTTGCTTAGTACGACATGCACAAATGCATCAACCTCGTATGTAACGTCATTTTCATTCCTGAATTTCTCTGATATGGACATTGAACGTAATTTAGAAAGTGTGTATTGGGCAAGTAACAGGAAACAGATGAAGATAACTGATTACTGTACTCGTATCTAGGTACAGTAAGGCACAACAATTGATGTAATCTACTGTAATTTGGTGAGTAGGCCTACCTTTAATATACAGTATTAGTGCGGTGTGTATTGTCAGTGAAAAGCGCTGTAATATGTCTTTGATATTACACATTTGGGCAATTCCACGTTAATGTTACGTTAGTCTGTACTTAACTATGTATTCACTAAAAAATGCAACATTTTAACTCGGTTTTTGGTAGATTTTTACGTGACTAACATAAGGCTACTGTGGAAGTGCCCATTTCAGTTACAACGACATTCGTTTATAACGACACTATTTTTAGGTCCCTTTGATGACGTTATAACCAAGTTCTACTGTAATTGTATTTATGAGTGTAAAGAGTGATTGTCCAATAAGATATTCGTTCATATCTAAAACCCACACAATTTCTTGTTGCGTTGCCTAGGAAACGCACAACAGTATATTCAGTTTGTCAATTATTGCTGTGTTGTTCAGTACTGTATTTATATACCACATGCATCTCCATTTTGGGAGCAGAAAAACAGAAAACATGCTGTGGTGTAAGATATGAGATGTATATGTATCCGAAATATACACAGATGATTTGCTGTAGTGTATTGCTAAATGTACCACATTTCATTAATGTACAAAGTGATATTAAATTAATGTAGAAGCCCTCCATAATTTGATGCTTTGTTAAAAACAATTTAAAAATGTACAGCATAGGTCCTGAGAGCTTAGTTTCCAAGATATGTCACCATCAAACGGTGTAACATACTTCTCTATCATGGTATTTGTCACAATACCCACGTGATGAAGAATACAGTGACATGCTGTTAACTGTCGGAACCTGTAATAGTCGAGTTGGTACTGCCGTACAAGAATATGGGCCAGTTATCCTGGTCAGTGTCATCCAGACTTGGAGCTGCATCTCCGTGTGACAGGAATTGTAATTCCCTCGGCATGATATGAAGGCAGGTTGCCCTCGGGCTCTGTGGACACCAGTTATTGAAGATGCCGTAATTGTCACAGAGAAGCTCACATGATGTCACACAAGAATTGTGGCCATCCAAACCAAAGGTCCTCGAAATACTTCATGGTTATCAGTTGCATCCATACCACTACTCGTGGAGAGCACACCAGTTCCTGGATAATTGTCCCCTATAGATGCAGTTTTACAAATGGTTACAACACCACACTGTGGATGAGCTCTTTTTACATAACATTCTGTAGACAGAGAAAGTACATTTTACCTGTGTGTTGACAGCAGTCACCTCTGGGCACAAGACAATCCTCATGCATGAATGTGGGTATGAATTCCACTTCAGTATCAGTGTTTGAGTTGGAATTGTCAGGAACATTGTCATGGGCCCTCTTCTGCTACTTGTCAGGTTGACTGCTGAGCAATATTGTGGGTTTCTGGAAACTACTACTGGGGCTGCATGGAGATATGCTTCTACATGTGAGGCAAAGTTTGTGGTTTCACTATGATGGAGCTCCTACCCACTGTGAGGGATATGTCTGGCAGTGGTTGAATGCAACTTATTGAGGAAAGTTGATGGGACATGAAGGGTAATTTGCATGGGCCTCAGTGGTCCCTGGATCTGACATGATGGATTCTTTCCCTATGGAGACATCGGAAGGAACATGTGGTCCCTCCCAGGACTATTGAATATCTTGTGGTAGGATTCCAAGCAGCTGTGGCAGTGGTAAATGGCAAAATTATAAGGCATGTTTGAGAGAATGCCATGTGACACACTGCTGTCTACCTTGAAATGAATGGACACTTTTCAATGGCTATTGTAACTACTACGTGCTCATGGTTTGACCATTTGATAGCTTGTGCCATTTAATGGTGGTGCAATTCTGCAGAACGAAATGTTGCAGGGCATATGCTATGCAGTTTCTTCAAATTGCATTTTTAACAAAGACTCCCTCTATGGAGAGCTTGTGCACAAGTTCCATTTTATCCTGTATACCAGTAGTGCACTTTCAACGTTAGCCTTATGTAGTATTAGACTTCGTATCAAGAAAAAACGTTGGCAGTGCAAAGTACTTTATTTATGCACCTATAGGCTGCACTTAATTTTTCAAAATTTTACTCAGGAAAAGGTGTTTGGCCAGTATGCAGATCAGTCTTTCATACTTTAATAGAAATTGGTGCTGTATTGTAGGAGACGCAGAGGCAAGTTTCACAAAGGAAGAGATGCAGCAAGGTAAACACCAAGAGTATGAGAAGAAACTGCATGAACAGCTGCTCAATACATATAACCACAGTTCTGCCAGCAGAGATAGGTAAGCCAAGCCTTAGGAGATGAACTGTAGAATTTCTGGGATAGGAGGGTAAGTGGCAAGGTGAAGTTCATACGAGTTCTTCCCAAATACTTTGTTCTTTAATTTGCAGGTACTTTTGGTTTTAGACTTCAGTTGCGTTTTTGCATCATGTGGGTCTGAGTGTTGCTAATGTTTCATAGTATGTACTGCCCCCATTTTCCGGATTGAAATGAGTAGGATATATAAGTACTGGTGAATATATTGGTTCTTGTTCCAATATAACCATAGGGGTGAATGTGGGGGATATGTTCCTCATCCAGCCAAATGGGGACATTGGACAGGGAAAGGTGGTTGTGAAACGGGTCGTACAAGGGCCACAGAATTCATGAAGCAGCTGTCAGTCACTGGTGTTCCCAAGTGGTCACTGTTCAAAGTGCTTACCAGACATAATGTTGCTTAACCTTCTCTGCTGTGTGTCAGGCAACATTGACAGAGGAGGGGAATTGCTGTTACTGAAGAGTGGGAATGAAGGAAAATGAATTGTGTATCATAAGGAGAGATAGAATGTGGAGGAGAATTGTCTGTTTTGACAATGTGGGAGGGAGAATTTTTGTCAGACAGCCCTTTTCATGACACAGAGGACACTAAAAGGCTATTATCACTTAGTATTCCCAACTGCTCACACAACAGTTGCATTTTGTGGAAGGACACATTTCTAAAGACCCTGCATAATTCGAGACAAATTTTGAAACACACATGATTTTTGCTGATTTTTTTGGGATTCCCATTATTTCAAACTTCATGCATAAAGTGAGGCTTTATTATTTTTTTTATATCACACTATTTCAGATTCATGTTAAATGCAACCACACTGTATAGGTTAACTTCCTTTACTGTGGGTTGAGCAGCATGGAAATTGGTGGAGACACAATTGCTTGTTGAGGGTTGTTTTTGTGGGAGTGTGATGGAAAGAAAGTTGGGAATGGTTTTATGGTAGGAGGAGGGTTGCCCATTGGTTGAGGGTAAGGCCAGTTTCCTTGTATGGCAGTTGTAGCCATTGTTCAGTCTGTTGTGGGAATTTTTAGGATGATTCTAGTTGTAGTATTACTGTCCTCTTATCTTCTTCTCTTCTTGAAGTCACCTTTTTAACAGTCCTCTCGCCTTACCATTTGTTAAACTCAATTATTATCTTCTCTCTCCCACACACGTTGGTCGCACTTGTAGGTACTTCTTTCTTGTACTAAATTTTATCTCAGGGTTATTTAATTTATAAGGAGGTGAGGTTGTTGATTCGGTAGAGCTGAGGGTCTCTTTATCTCAGAGCCTTGAACAGGCCACAACTCTGAGGAGCAAGAAATGAACACAAACTACAAAAGCACATATCAAGTTTAGACGAATTATATTATTGAACACTTGTTGAGCCACTTCTTAATACAACTTCAAATCAGTAACTTTTATGTCTTGTTTCTGCGAGATCCTGTGTGTAACCTTGACGTCTGATTTCTTCAAGGGCCGGTGTGTGACTGACTTCGACAACTGATTTCTACTCGGACCTTCAAGTCCTTGTTTCCTCAGCATCTCTGCTCTGTCACACCCTTAAATTTTAGTAATTGGTTATATTTGAAAAATAGGAGTATCTTAATTAGATATTCCTCCACTCCATTTAAAGCTTACAAGGGTTTAAGGATTTCTGACTCCAACATATTTCTGTCAGAATTTTGACAAATGTGAAGCATGGCGTGGGATCATACAAACTTCACTCTTTTTAAGTTACAGCATGCACAAACTGCCAAGTATTGAATTCATGAAGAATTCTTTAGCTGTTTTTTCACGTAACTTTCCTCTAATAAATCCTCAACGGGCGTCCTCCTGTTTCTGCTGTAAGCGTGGGAAGACGCTAACTCTTACATACAAGAATGGACCTATGTCTCACTACACTTGTTCGTTGCATTTCATTTTGAACAATTAAGTTCCAAATTAATAAAGTTAATTACATTCAAATAAGTTGCGTAGCAGTGGGTCGGTTACAGTAGTGTCCTCTCTTCTACTTAAGCATATGGATGTTGATCTTCCAGATGGCTTAATCAGTAGCCATCTTCCATATTGAAAATCTGATGTGGTATGAAGCCGTGTCAGTTGCCAGGACAAAGGAATGTCTAGCAGAACATATACTGGCATCCAGACAAGGCTTGGATTTGAGTCCAAAATAGTTACTGCATTCATTGGCCCAAAGAACTTGTATTTCTAAAGCACCCCTTCTTCAAGCTACACAAATACTACTTTTACATCTGACAGGATATTAATATTGGATCTCATATCCAATATTTTATATTTGATGCCCATCTTGCATGATTTTTTTAAGAGAAAGTTTAAAAAAATGATCCAATCACATCAGACGGCTTGTAAATTAAATCCAGAATGTTATTATAGAAATAACAGAAACCGAACTTTAATTAATGCCATGAATGAAGGAAGGAACCTTTGTATGTGTTTGTAGATTTATGCATGCTGGTGTGTATATATATATCATAATTGCATAATAAATTGTCTCATAAATGAAACTTCTTATATGTATCAGTTATGTCATTTTGGATGGAGCAGAATTTTTTTATAATTTTTATTATCTTTAAAAATGGTAACCGAGGTGTTCATTTGTCATTACGTTTATCAGAAGAAGTAAAGAAACACTGCAATGGTTTTGCTCTACCAAGTTAGGTATGTACTACTTTTTTTCTGCAGAATGTTTACTGCCTGAAGAAGACAGGGTGTTCATGGACAAGAGGACAGTAGTAACAGTTTTAAAACTCACATTTCCATGGATGTGTCTTTGAACTTAAAGACTTGATTTTTCTTAAGTATATCATGCAACTGAAAGGTTTATATTGCAGAATATTTCACTTTCAAATAGAGTGACAGATTCTACAGACTTTGACCCCCAAGAAAATGAATTTGAAGTCATAGATATATAAATGTGAATTTCAAAAGTTGTTAGCTGTACCTTCATTGAAATTAATGAACCCTATGAATTTTAAGACATGTGCATAATCTGTATAATGAGACAGGACTGAGGAATGAATTCTAGAAATACAGTAATTGTTTTGTATTTCAGGAAACCGACACCATCACCTCCAGCTGTTGCTTCCAGCATTTCCAGTTGTCAAAATGTGTATCAGAGTGGTAGCAGTAGTACAGGTTGTAGCAGTACAAATTCAAACTCAAGTTCCACAACTTGTATTCAGGGCAGTCAATCTTGTAACAAAGAAGCATGGCCTTCACTGCAACCAGGCCTGACAACTAATAGTAACAATAATGGTTTGTACAACGTAACTGAAGTTCTGTTATTAAAAGAAAACTAATCGTTGCTGTATTTACCTAAATGGAAGACAAGTCTTTTCCCTACGAATTTCAGTACTGTACTGTGCCCACAGCTTTGCAAGTTAGAGACAAAAATTTGTTTCAAAGTCAGGATTTGCTAAGAGTTTTCATGAAGTACCACTGAAAGCTGTATGAGAAAGGCATGTATCAAGATCAGGAGCCATCAAAAATTTATCTTGAATGTGTCTGATGGATGAAATTAAATAATTGAGATCAGGTAGAATTAAATTGATTTAATAAGTGTAACCCTTCTCTCGAGGTTAAGTCTATACACACACAAAATTATTAGGGTTCGTCAATGCGTGTTTCAACATAACATTGATCAAATTTTTTTCATTAATCAGATAATTGAGGAAAAATGGGAATACAATGAGACAGTACATTGGCTATTCATAGACTTCAAGAAAGCCTATGAGTGAGTAAGGAGAGAAGTATTGCACAGTATTCTTATTAAGTTCGGGTTACCCATGAAACTGGTTAGGCAAATAAAAATGTGTTTAAATGAAATGTGTAGCCTGTATAGGTAAACATTTGTCTGTTAATTTTAAATTGTTTCATTTTGGTCCGTTACACTATCAATCACAAAGTTAATAGAAAGTCCGTCGAGTGTAACAATTTGTAGGTCACTTTTTATTATTATTTCTGCCTCACACAGCACACAGGAACACATCAAACCATAAGCCATACAACCTCAAGCTGATGTCTCCCATCTTCGGGATGAATTAACAAGGAGGAGTTCAGCATTTATAGCAAATATTTTAACATTTTAGCGTTTTAACTTAAAAAATAAGTTCGGATGAAAAGTGAGAACTTGAGAGTATACTCAACTATCTTAGCATGTTTTGTGCTTTTACACATCAACATATCATAGCAGCGTCCACACGACAAACATAATTGTGAACATCAAAAACAGTGACAGTGTTTCCATAATTGTAGCAAGTGCCTCTGATGATGGTTGTGTCAAACCAAAACATGTAAGGCAGAAATAATAATAAAAAGTGACCTACAAATTGTTACACTCGATGGACTTTCCGTTAACTTTGTGATTTGTCTGTTAATTTTACTATCTGAAATGGTCTACCACTTTATTACCACTGCTTTTCAACTTTGCTTTAGAATATGCCATTAGGAATGTCCAGTAAAACCAGGTGGGACTAAAATTAAATGGGACACATCAGCTGCTGGTTTATATTGATGATATGAATCTACTGGAAAATAACATAGATACCATAAAGAAAAACATAGAAACTTCATTCAGAGCCCATAAGGAGGTTGGTCTTGAAGTAAATCCAGAGAAAACTTTAAGTATATATTGCTGTCTCTTTACCAGAATTCAGGGCAAAATTTGGACGTAAAGATAGCTTGCAGATTCTTTGAAAATGTGGCATAGTTCAAATATTTGGGAATGACAGTAACAAATCAAAATTTGATTCAAGAGGAAATTGAGGACATTAGATTTGGGTAATGCTTGCTACTGTTCAGTCCAGAACCTCTTGTCTTTCTGTCTGCTGTCTAAAAACTGAAAAATTAGAGTATGGGTCTAGCTGGGACCACGTGGGGACCATCCTGTCCCTGTTATATATATATATATATATATATATATGTAAAACGGTGACTGAACTGCCATAGTTGTCAGTGCTCCAAGGGGCTTTCCCTGTTTTGAAGGGGCTCAGAAACTGGGTCTTCTACTGTTACTGTTTTGCAGTCATGAAATGTCTGTCAGACTCACAGCAACTCATGACAAGGGTCCTCTGAGGAGGATACTGGAAGAGGTCTCAACACATGTGGACAGCCTGACTACAAAGAAGAAGGTTAGCAAAGGAGTGGTGTAAGTGGAGAAATGTTCTCAAAGGAACAGGTACCATGACTGGAGCTCTGTTGCAGGCCCAGCTGGGACCAGCAGTGAAACCTTTGCTATCCCCATTGATGAATGATAGTGAGTTACATGCTGCCAACTGTCAGTAACCTAAAAGAAGCAAAGAAGGACTTATATCACGTAGAATGAGCCATGAAATCAACATCTATACTGACCAAGCGACCGCCACTTGTCGGCGAAGTTAGTGCCAACTTCACTGGATAGTGGGTGTCGCGTGGTCAGTGCAATGAATCCCCACAGCTATTAATTTCGGATTTCTAGACCTGGAGCCACCATTTCCTTGAAATAGCTCCTCAGTTATCTTCACGATGTTGAGTGGGCCCCGTTCCAGGCCCACTACTTCTCAGAAAATCTGGTAGCTCCGGTAATCGAACCCAGACCTCAGGGTCTGTAACCAGGAACTCTGACCACTGGACCAGAGAGGTGGTCACTTAATTGTATATTACTATTACAAATATATACATTGTAACTGTCTTAATTTAACATTTACTGCACCCCTCACACCCACACACACACACCTGATTTTATGTGGATATGCACTTGCACACACTCTCCCCCCTCCAATTCTCTTAACTTGCTAAGTGTTTCCACTCATGTAATATCTTAGGAATCTGTTTTTTGAATTTGTAATTTTTGTTTATAGGTAATAATTTTGGATTGTTGTCTGGTGGAAGTGGAAATACCAATAACAGTAATAACAATAACAGTTCAAAAGTTGAAAGCAGCCAAAGAAGGCAAAGGTTTGATCAGCAGTCAGCAAAAGTCACTAATAATAATCACAAGAAAAGACATACATCAGGGGAAGAGAATAGAGGGTAAGTGATTTTAATTTTAAGAACTGTATTGTAACATGTAGACCTGTTGCTAAGTAATGACTGTAAACAGCTCCTGTTGCTAGACAACAGATTCTTAACACCAGTGGACTGAGAAATGTTGTTCTCTATCCGGTCCATGCGACAACTGTGTGATGCAACAGTAGAACAGTTGGAAGCATCGTTTCATATGTGGTCCATGCCAAGGTGTTATAAGCAGGACATATCTAGAGTTTAGTTAGTTATGAGACATTTGCCAGCGAGTAAGGTACAAGCATGGAAGTTGAGAGATCTTTGGTGTTAAAAACCATTACCACGTGACAACTGGTGAAGATACAGCAGACTTAAAAGACTTAGTGCGTGCTTTAGTGATTTGCAGAGTGTACAAATTAGTGATAGTGCTATAGTTACTTGTAGCTGTGTTCTGTAATAGTTCAATAAATCCAGTTGCCAATCTACACCCTGTCTGTAGTCACACTCATACACATGACAACATGCTCTTTGTTTGCTGTACTGACATTTTATTCTCTATTTCCTCCAGACTGAAAGAGATTAATAGTCATGCTGATTTTCAGTTATGTAATCTTGAAGAGGCCATTGTCATATGTAAACAGTATGATATTTTGGTAGTTGCCCCCCCCCCTGGAGTATTGCTACAGGGATATCTGTAATGTAATTTTACTCAAACATATTTCATGGGCATTTATGTCTTCAGAATTTTGGACTTTGTTGATGCATACAAGGCTTCTTTTTTTCTCATTCTTATGCAGATCATCTTTATTTTCAGTCCACAGAGTAATTAGTATGTAATAAATGTTAGCTGTTTACAAGCAGTTTGATGATACTTGAGCTCTAAGCTGCACAAGACTCTTTGTTTTCGCTCTCTGCATGAAAGTCCGTCTCATTTTGTCTGCATTCTCATATCTGGTGCTATATACTCTCTTCGTAGAAAAAGGTAATCTCTTGTTCACTAGTGGAATCTCTGGGAAATAGACCATTCATCCTCACAATTCAAACTTCCCCTGTAACATACTTTGCCATTTCCAGTGAAAAGAATTTTGAGATCATTTTGTGTGCCTCACTATACTAGACCAGTCCAGAAGGCAACAGGGTTAGGTGACGTACTGCAAATCATCATGAAGCATCAGTAATATATATGTATTACTGAAACATAAATCATTACATGAAGCCATGATTGATAAGTAAGGCTTTCTAAAGTCTGCAGTTTGTCTGCATCATGGTTATTGTCGGTATTCTTGTTTTAGTTAGGGACAGAGGAAAGCTAGAATACTGTTAAATCTGGAAGATTATTTAAGAATTACTGGGTATTTGGACATTGTTCATTGTCCAGTATTCTAGAAAATAGAAAACAATGTTTCGGAAAGTACATCTGTTTCTGTCCTCAAGTGAGTATGGGGTGGGGGGGGGGAAGACACCTACTCAGTTGTGTTTCTTAGAAAGAGTTAACCTCAGCTTCACTGCATTACAGCCTTATTCTTGCCATAATGGTCTTTTCTTTCTTGGATTAAAACGCTATTCTACCCAATACAATAAAAAGAGAACTGGTAAACATTTTACTACAACAATTCAGAATGCAGCTCCAACACAATAAATATTAGTCCCTGAGTTTTCATGGCTGGAGCTTAATGTTGACTTCAGCTTTCAAGATTAGGCTGTGTAGAATGTTGAAGGTTGTTGAATAAGTCAAGAAACGTTGTGGAAGCCATCATCAGGGTTAATACCTTGAGGAAGGGGGGGGGGGGTTTTGCAGCGCTTGCCTTTGGCAGTTTGTCAGAGAGGAAGCCATGATTGGCTGAACAGAGGAACAGGATGCTCACAAATATAGAGTTATGTGGTTAATGAAAATAAGTAATAAACAATGTTATGGAGTTCAGGTGAAGTTGAAAAAAGTGAAAAATGTTTCAGTGACCATGAGGTTAATGGAGAAGAGTGTTCTGGGAACCAGATGGTCCTGTGAAGAGATGAAGAAAAACAGTATTTTTTTAATGACCTGATGTGTAGGACAACAGGTGATGGAAGAATTTTTATATATTTCCCTTCTCCTCCCAGCCATATTGATATGAAAGGGAGTTCAGTGATTGTTGGGTTTGAGGGAAGAGGTGAAGCCAGGTTTTATTCAGTCTGTATCCAGCTTCACAGTTAAAGTTATTGGGGTGTTAACGCTATTACAGTGGCTTCCCTGATGTTGTCTATGACAGCTGTTCTGTCAAAGTTGTTGCTGTGTTTACCTGCAGGCAGTTTTACACCATGCACTGCCTCATGAAATATTTGTCATTGTCACTGTAATAAACGGAATCAATCTGTGATGAGTCCGACTGGGTCGCCAAACTACACCGTGTTAAATGCATTCTCCAAGCCAGTGGCTACTTCTTTGAGGACATCAGCAGAACGACCAGGGCCAGATACATCAATACAGATGTCAAGAGAGACTACAAGGTTCTATCGGAAAGTTCGTGGACTAGGTCAAAAAAGAAATGCTGACTTAACTTGCTCAATTATCAGTGCCATCTCCTTGGGAATGTTTGCTGTGACCCCATTGTTTTTTCCATGCTTCAGAAGCACCATGGAAGTCATTTTTCTTAATGCTGTTGAGTGCCGCTTGTGATTCCCTTTGGATGTTGGACACTGTTTCAAAATGTCATCCATTCAGTTTCCTTTTCAGTTTGGGAAACAAAGCGAAATCACAAGGGGCTAAGTCAGGTGAGTAGGGAGGATGGTATTGTTAGTCATGAACTCTGTAGTTTTCAGGGACGTGGCTGGCATGTCATGATGAAAAAGCAGTGTGGTGCATATTTAAATTTTCCATTAAGATCTCCTGGCAAACTCCATAACTGATCCTAACGGTGTCAGTGAGCTCATGGATTGTTCGGTGACGGTCTTCATGGATGAATTCTCAAATTTTTTCAACATTTTCTGTTGTTTTGCTGGTTCTTGTTCACCCTGAACGTTCATCTTCAACTGACACTCGACCAACCTTGGAACTTGAATGCCATTAAATAAACGCTGTACAGCTTAAAGAATGTTCTTCAGAAAACTCACAAAGCATTTCAGTGGTTTTGGTAGTGGATTTACCAAGCTTCATGCACTTTAATGCAGACACATTGCTTGATTTTGCCATCCATCACAGACAAAACAAAACACAAAGTTGAAAATGCACTCATGTTAAAACAGTGCATGTTCACAGCACGGGGTCACCTGGCAGGCTGATGCAAGAGGCTTGCAGAAGTATTGGCCTCCCATCTCATCTTCTTTCACCGAGGCAGTTGCAGCAATAACAGTCCCTGAACTTTCCGATACCACCTCATATATATAGCATGTACACCATGCGTTCATGGGCACCACTGATTGTATATGCAGGCTGCAGAAGAAAAAGCATTCACACAGTCCAAAAACCATCCTGCTTCCTGTCTTCCAAGGACAAACAACTCCTGGCTCAAAAATCTGCAGTTTACAAGATGCAGCAAGATGTACCTCAGCCAAACAGGTCACCGCATGTCCACCTGGATATTGTAATACACTTCAGAGATGCTATACTGGAGAACTAGTGATCATTGATAGCCAAACACTTCTCAGCGACAGTAAATGGCACCAGCTTCAACAGAACAGAGGTCACAGCTAGTAACCAGTCATTCATTCCTACATTATCAGGGAAGCCTTCAGAAAAACAAAACATCCATTTAACATTGACTATGAAGATGGATGTAGACTAAGTAGAGCCTGGTTTCACCTCCAGACCCACCACCAATTAAAAAAGTAAAGTTATCACCGTAACAGGCTGTGAGATGTTGAGGTTCCCACATTTTCTAGACCATCAGCTCATAGATGGCGACAAGGTTGTTAGCCCTACGCGCTGGCCGCCCTTTACCCCCATGAATATTCCTGGTACTCATCTCTGTTAGAGGCTGAGGTGACCCCAGGGCCATAATGCGGCCGGAAGGATTTGGTCGATTGAAAAAATCCAATGACCTCATTGGGACTTGAACCCACAACCTTCCAGCTTTTAGCATAGTGCCTCAACCAACCACCATCATCATTTCTCCCCTTCTTCTCAGCACCACCTGGTTACCAGAACATTTTGATTACCTCTTTTCAAGTTCACCTATGCTGCACAGTTTTCATCCCTTCTTTTCACTAACCACACTCTTCACTCCATATTGGTTAGCATCCCACTCCTCTGATCATTCTGCGAGAGCTAAAAGAGCTAATCCCCCCTGGCAAAAGTCATTAACTGTAAATGTAGCAACTGTATGGATTACCAAAATGTTTGAAAAGTCTTCACATATTGGCACAGCGTAGTCCTGAAAGCTGAAGCCACACGAGAGATACTGTTTGTATAATCTAAGAAACTGGTTCTTATAAATGAAACTCAGTTTGAAACAAAGACTGGAATGACAGTTGTGGAAAATTTCAAGAATGAAGAAAATTTTCTCTGGTAATCCAATTTTTTTGCTATAATAGTTTATGACACAATTCACTTTTCCAGCATACTGCGATGTTTATGGTAATGGAAGATGATTCTGAATGTAAGACAGTTCCACACTAGAAACTAGCATTACTTTCAATGTGTATAGGAAAAGTTACAGTTTTTGTTGTTTCTGACTTAAGACACATCGTGTTTTCTTGCAGCTTCACGGTTGTTTGTTCTGCATATTTAATCACCCACAGTGTTCCCTATCATGCTATTACTTGTTTCCTTAACATTATTATGTGCCTTTTCAAGTTGCATTGGCATGGAGACATGTAGTGTGTGTTGGTGAATTGCTTTGTTTCATAATTTTGGTGGTACTTCAGGCAACCTCATGACATAAGACCTTGAAACACATTTATGTCACTTTCTTCCACTACTACTTATAAAGCACAGTAGTGTGGACTATGCCATGAACATGCTAAAAGCTGAAAACAGTTTAAAATCATCTAACACAAACAAAATTCAAATTTATGACCATGACCCGTGGTTCTTTAACACTTAAAAGGGGAAAAAGAACTTGTCTTCCATTCAGACAATGAGGTTACTGACCCCTTTCAACATGACACTGACATGCAAATTGAAAGTACTTCAGAAAACTCGAGTTCAAGAATGAAAAATTAAAGTTTGAATCAAGACCTACTACTACTACTACTACTACTACTACTGCTACCGCTACCGCCACCGCCACCGCCACCGCCACTACCACTACTACCACTACCACTACTACTACTACCACTACTACTACCACTACTACTACTACTACTACTACTACTACTACTACTACTTTTCTTTCCATTTCTTGGTTTAATTTAAAAAATTTGAAACACATACTAAAATGAAACAGAAAAGTCTTTTTGGTAAGGTTGTGTGAGTGGTCTGAGTTTTGTACCATTTGTAGAATTTGTGTTCATGTCAGTTTAAGTTTTAAACAAAAATGTCATGTTACTATTCTGTGTAAAAGAACATATTCTACTTTTCCTGAAACAAGCTTAATGAAAGTTGAACTTTCTTAATGTTTGAAAAATTGTGTTTTGATGTATGTAAAAACTGTTCCACACAGCACGTTTGTAACAGTTCCTGTATTGTACTTACTCATGGAGCTGAGCCCTTCTTGAGGAGCCTCCAATTCTGCAGCTACTGAAGAATTTCCCAGCAATTTATGGAACCTGAAGGTTCATTGCTATGTTCACGAGAGCCCTCCAGTGATCCCTATCCTGAGCCAGTTCAGTCCAATCCATACCATCCCAACCTTTCTCTCCAAGATCCATTCTAATATTGTCCACTCAACTACGCGTTGGTCTTTCCAGTGGTGTCTTTCCTTCTGGCTTTCCTACTAATATCCTATATGCATTCCTCGTCTCCCCCAATCATGCTACATGCCCTGCCCACCCCATCCTTCTTGACTTGATCATTCTAATTGTACTAGGAGAAGAGTACAGGTTATGGAGTTATTAAGAGGAGATTGAACTTGGGGAATGCTTTGCTACCATTCAGTCCAGAACTGTTTGTCTTCTCGTCTGCTGTCCAAAAACATAAAAATTAAGAGTATACAAAACTATAAGTTTGCCTGTGGTTCTGTATGGGTGTGAAACTTGGTCTCTGACATCAAAGGAGGAACACAGACTGTATATTGTAACAAAGTTAAATTTTGTTTCATAATTTGAACTACAATTTGATATGAGACCCAAAATTTGGATGACAAAGTATATTAATATGTTTAGATTTAATAAAATTGGTTTGTACTTTGTAATAAGATCCAAGGACAATAATGTCATGTTGATGATCTCACTTGAAGATGAAGCTCTGTAAAATATCTTTGTCTTTTCTTTGATGCAGAGTCATTTGTCAGAAAATGGCTTTCTAGTTCTAAAATATAAAATATTCTATAGTGTCAGTACAATGAAACACACTCAAAATGTGTTACACACTGATGGACTTTTCCATTCAAATATATAAATAAATGGGCATTTCAAATCGAATATAAGCTGAAATTGAAGTAAAAATAGGCGTTCACTTGTGTGTGATTATATAATTGTGTTTGTAAAGCTGATTGAACAGTTTGAATAATCTTTTTAACACTTCACTTTTGTCTGCAGGAAAGCAAAAGAGAAATTGCAGAGCAGCCTACAGGATGAAGCTGGGAATAAGTTAGTCCATAGTAAATCACAGCATTCAAATTCAAGATCTTTATTATCACATGATATGCATCAGAATTTGCAGTATTCTGCTAGGTCATCCAATAATTCCAGTTCTTCCTCATCAAGCGATGTGGCAAATGGACCTGCTGTAGAAGCAGACTCAGATATTCAAGAAAGTGATGACAGTTTAGTGAATATAGGAAACTCTTGTACTGTGTTAGGCACAAATGGAAGACAACAGTTGGGCAGTCGGATCCTGCCAGCTAATCACAGGACCACATTGTTTGAACCCGACAACAATTCATTTTTCTCTACTAATAATTTCACAAAAGTGGCTGCATCATCAACCGGATCAGGTGAGGACATCTCAGTACAAGTTGGATAATTCACGTAGAAAGTACTACCAGAAGGAGAGCCTTCATAGATGTTTAACACTGAGAGGAGTTTTATATTATTTCAACTAAAAATATCCGAACACTTCAGATTTTGAATTCTTTGGTACTTGCATACATGTTCAGTCCTAGTTTGAAGTTTTAGTTTGTGAGAATAATGTTGTTAAAAGTGAACTCATGTAGTATATTACAGTTGTATTTGTAGTAGCATATTTCTGCTACTGATTACATTTATTTTGTTAAATAAACAATGTGTGTGTGTGTGTGTGTGCATGTGTAGGGGGGGGCGCGTTCATGTATGTGTGAGAGACAAAAAATTCTCTTAAATCTGTTGTTACATATTTTTGTAGTACAGTCAGAATAGCGACTGGCTACAGCTGGACCACTGAGGATCTGGAGTTTGAGTCCCAGTAGAGACAAGATTTTTTTTCCTCTCCACACCATCCAGGCCAGTTCTGGGGTTCACTGAGCCTCCTATCCAATGGTTACTGGAGGCTCTTTCCCTTGGAGGTTAAGTGGCTGGGGTGTGGAGCTTACCACTCAGGGATTTATACATCCAATCCCCCATATGTCTTCATGGCATAGTGCTTGATTAGTTAAGCACAGGGACAGCTTTAAAATTTACCTTTACTCCTTGGCTGCTGTTTTGTTGTTATTGCATGACTTTCATTCTCTGTCACTTTATAGTTTCAGTTTCTTAAGCTGGACTTAATATATATTTGTGTAAATAGCAAATGTTATGAATGAACAGTACATGTTATTGTTTTTACTTTTAGCTGCAACAGACTGGCCAATCAATGGCCTTACTCTAACGCACATGCCAGATGTTCTGCCGCCTGTTCACTCATCAGAAGACTGGCAAGCAGCGTTCGGTTTCTCAAACTCAAGAAATCCATCAAACTCACAACACCAAGAAAATGATTGTATTGTCTTAACATCTAGCAGTCAGCAAATTCAGTCAGATGGTTCTAGGCTAAGCTCCAAGGTAGACAGCAGTGATGTTGATCATGGTTTTGATTCAAATGACCAGCAGCAGTCTCAGAATTTCAAAAAAAATCTCGAAAATAAATCATCTTTGGTGGAAAGTGTGGTTACTCAGTTTCCACCTCCTGCAGCAAACATCAGTGAAAACTTCAGAGTTAATACAAATAACAGTGGGCATTTGTCACAAAATATTGATACAGATAGTGGTTTTGGACCTGAAGAAGGAAATCCTGAAAGTAACTCTCTTCTGGCAGTTCAGAATTCAGTGAATCCTATCTTGACTTCAAATTCTGTAGGTGGATCTCAACAGATGTTTCCACATTCGCCATCATTTGTTCACCAAGATGCAGCAATATTAATGATGCATCGCCATCAGATTCCGCCTGTCAGTAATCTCATGAACCAAATTGTAGGCTCACAACATATGATTGCAAATGGCCTGCCACCTTCACAGTCAACAAGTAAATTTCTTGCAGACTTTCATTTGAGACAGCAGCAAAATCAGAACATAATGAAACAATTAAACTCACAATCTCAATCAAATTTTCACTTCCAAAATCATTCTTCGGTTCTTGATGGCAATTTTGTTGACAGAAATAAGAGTAACCTGACAAACGTAACTTCTGTTGGGGGCAAGTTCAGCGTATTGGGTGGTTCCGAATCTGGGAGTGAGTGTAAAGCAAGTAGTGAAAATAATCTTCAGAATGGTGTGGACATTATGGATGGTGATTTGGGCATTTCGGATGAAGAAACGTATCTTCCAAGTTTTCTCAACCATCAGCCAAAAAGTTTGGAACCAAGTACGGAACTGGAGTATGAAAACAGGGACGGAAATTCTATGAATTGTATTAATACCTCAGTGGAAAACGGCAAAGAAATATCGATAAAAGATAGTGGTCGTTTAACAGATGATGAACTGGGCTTTGATCCTTTCCATGAAACTCAAAAAGCCTTGGCAGAGATGATGGAAAAGGAGAACATGGTGGTGATGGTACAGGACCAGCACAACAAGCAGCAGCCTTCACATGATTTCTTAAGCCAGACACATCTACATAACCAGCACAGTAACATGAGCCATCTGTCACATCATGTTTACCAACAGTACCAGCTAAATCAGATGAACCACTTCAGCCATCAAGTTCCACATACATCTGTTTTTGATGGCAGCAAAGTTCTAGGCTCATTCGCCAGTCGCAGCCAGCAGCAGATATTACAACAGCAGAATCACAGGTTTGTTTTGATATAACACTATGCCCGACTCTTAAATGTGGTCAGTCAGGAATACAATACCAGTTGGTGTAGTGCTTGATACAGTCTTCACAGGTATGTATTTCTTTGTGTAGTCTTAATATTCTCAACCTTCTTACAGAAGTAAATACAGTACTGTGTTAGGGGTAGTGTTCACTTTAAACTGCCTTATAAAATAATACATAAATATAAAAAGCTTAATTTTGTGACAAATAAAAGGAGCCCTGTGCATTTAAAAATAACAAAAGATATTTGATGTAGTTGTGCTTGCTCATTCATAACCCAAAAATATTTTCTTTTAGCTGTGATTGAAAAATGAAAATGTTCTAATTTTTTTCAGATTATTTCTAACCTTAATGACACATTGATACTGTTACTTTTTTATTAGATTAAATCAGTGATTAGATATTGTTAATACATGTCGTTATATTGCCAGACTATAGAAATGAAATATACTTGTCTTTATTGAAT
The DNA here is from genome assembly GCF_002891405.2 of Cryptotermes secundus. Lineage (NCBI taxonomy): Eukaryota > Metazoa > Arthropoda > Insecta > Blattodea > Kalotermitidae > Cryptotermes > Cryptotermes secundus. The sequence goes on from NW_019739943.1 coordinate 1,865,389, forward strand.
GAATATAGTGTACATAGTTAAGAACTGAGTAGGAAGAATACATATTGTCACATGTTGGGTACGTAACGCAACAAATAACTTCACACCATATTGGATCTTAGCAAATTTATTGCACATTCGCTCTTACACTTATACAATTCAGAATTTCCCAATTACTGCAATCCGCAGTATCACAATTACTTCTCCTGCTGGAGTCACTGCCATTCACTCGATACAACTCAACTCGTAGCTGCTGGACTTCAACTCATACTGAATACTAGTAACTGGATCAATACTCACTACTCAGTCCTCCTGAATAGTGTCGCTGCTCCTTGCTTAGGCTCGGCACGGACAACATAGAGAACACATTGCTGCTCGGCAACAGATATCAGGTATTGTTGTCAGGTGTTTCTACCTGCGCATTGGCTAGCAATAGTCGCTGCACAGACTCGCCTGTTGCGTGATGTCACAGCCTCGTGGGGAGGGGCGTTTACTGAGTGTTGCGTAATGATGGGAGGAGTGGGGGTACGTGACATCACTCGTGGAACCGCAGAGTTCACGTGACCCCTACTTTCTATTGCGCCATCCACATTACACTATGATTCCAATTTAAATAGATATGTTCCTTAAAAATTATGCGTAAGAGTGTGTATATTAGATCCTTGTAGTACAGAAGTGGAAACAGTTTGCATGATTGGTGGGGTGCATTGGAAACACAATAAGAAATTGTAAATGTTTCATTTTAAAGACATACAATATCCATTAAAGGAGCCCATACCAGAATATACTCTTGCATGTGACACCACATTGCAGAAAGGATTTGCTGTTGAAATGTTATCTGAATTGTGAAAATCTATAACAAAGACTTGATATGTGCATTGATTCATATGTGTTAATTTGTGGAAATTTTTTGGTTTGCAGTTTTAAAAAAAAACATGGTTCAAGTTTTATATCAAATGCATTTCTTGTCCACGCTCTTTTCAGCGTACTACTTGCACTTCATGGTCTTTCCAGGCATGTTAAATGAGGGTAACATGCAGCACAATCTAAAATAGGATCGTAATATCCACTTCCTTATCAGACCTCAGTGACACATGCACATAGGCTAGCCACTGGCTACCTACATCATCAATGCATTCACACATTTGTATGTACCTTGAATTTCTCTATAGACAAATTATTCATCATTATCGGGGTCAAGCGGTAGCGTAGTTAGTTGAGGCACTATGCTACAAGCTGGAAGGTCATGGGATTGAATCCCAATGTGGTGGATTTTTTCAATTTGCCTAATCCTCTCAGCTGCACCATGGCCCTGGGGTCAACTCAGCCTCTAACAGAAATGAGTACCAGGAATATTCTTGGGTGTAAAGGGCGGCTAGTGTGTAAGACTGACAAGCTTACCGCCATCTGTGAGCTGAGTGTCTAGAAAATGTGGGAACCTCAACATGGCACAACCCTGTGGGCCTCCACAGCCTGTTACAGGGACACCTTTTACTTTTTTTATCATGAATATTAGGGTCACATTTTACAATGTCTATTTGAGGAAAATTTCATCACCTGAATGTTCACAACCAGGGTGGGCTTCACTATACATTGAAATATAGTGAATATCTACTGATGTATGAAGAAGTTGTCTTTGGCAGTTCCATTCCACTATACAACAAAATGCAATTGCAGAAAACTTCATGAGACTTAAACAGTATTTTTTTTATAGAAATATGTATTCAGTCTTAAAGACTGCATTCTCGCTTCTAAACATTTGCATGCAACATGTCCTTGTAGATTTTGCATACACATAAAGTGGAGACATCACTTCTGTCCTGTTTGCTTTGTACAGAATGGAGAATTGTCTGTAGAGACATTTAGAGCTCATTACAGAAACTGGGGACTAGGCAGGAACACTGTTCAGAAGTTAAACGGGTGATTTTTAGAGGATGGAATTGTGCTCAAACCAAACCAACCGAGGAAACTCAGTACACCTCTTGAGAATATTGAAACATTACATGTTGCAGTGACAAGGAGCACTAGGAAATCAACATGGAAAGCAAGTCAGCCATTCAGAATTTCAAGGTTATCACTCTGATGAATGCGAAATATGAATCTGCATATATTACATTTCAGAATTTATCAGACAGAAGTAAACACTGTTTCTTTAATATACACAAGCTAGAGTAATGACAGAATCCAGAAGCATTATGTGACATGGTTCACAGATGAAGGGCATGTTTATGTGAGGTGTGTCATGAGTAAAGAAAATTGGAAAATTTTGGTCTCTGGAAAATCCTCACCAACTGCAGGTAACTTACTGCTTTGTGGTAAAAGGGTAATGATGTGGTGTGCTCTTCCAAGCCATGGCTGGCCACATATATTCTTTTAAGAAATCAGGAATTCAGAGTGATATCTCAACATGCTGAGAAGTGGCTTGGCTTTGGTTGTGGACAGAGGATTTGAACATGAGCACGGTGCTTCATGCAAGATGAAATTACACCCCATAGTGTCAAGACTATGTTGAACTTTCTTCGCAATAAATTTCAAGACTGTAATTTCACACAAATTTCCTGAAATGCATACTTGTAGGCATTTGTGGCCGTCCTGCAGTCCTAATTTAAACTCATGTGATTATTTTCTGTGGGCAACCTGAAAAAGGAAATCTTACATTGGCCATTTAAGCTTGTTACAGCTCTCAGGAAAAAAAAAAATTGTGGAAGTGTGCAAGTCCATTAATGGAGATCTATGTTACAGAGTTATTAATTTGGTGCATCATTTCCAAGCGGTGAAGGAATTCAGTGATGAAATAATTAATACGTCTTTAATGAATAAATATTTCCTGAGAGACTGTATGTAGGAGAATAATGTAGCCTAATCAGATTTAATAAAATTATATTTAAACATCAAATATATATGTCACCATTTCGTGTACTTGCTGATTCTGCTGTTAAAGTTTTTGTACAGATTTCTTCTCCATTGTGATAAGCTCCAGTGCACAACAAATACCAGATTTTCAGTTTGTGGAAAGGATTGTTTGCATTTTTACTCAGAGTTTGCAGTCTATACAGAATGTTTTGGAATTTCACATTAATGTGAACAGGTTTTTATACAGGAGGGAATCTGAATAATGTTTGCAGTGAACGAAGTGCCATAATAACTGTTAACAGTAATGCCCAACAATAAAAATAGTCCAGCTGGTATAAAAATGAAAATATCGCTGTATGAAAGTAGGGCCTGGATGTGTGGAGATGTGGTCATTCATGCTTGGAAAGACAAGAGGATGGTCCTTGCATGTTCTGCTTGGTACACTACTGAGTTTTCTCACCAAGGAGAACAAGAATGCAAAAGAAGAAATTTCTGAAATCCAAGTGTCATTACCAGGGCCCGGATTTTGATGACCTGAAAATATTTTAAAAATCCAGAAAAAATTACATAAAATATGACCCAAGGATGTAATATGCAGGGCCCGGATTTTGATGACCTGAAAATATTTTAAAAATCCAGAAAAAATTACATAAAATATGACCCAAGGATGTAATATGCAGGGCCCGGATTTTGATGACCTGAAAATATTCAAAGAATTACCGAAAAAATCCAGAAAAATAACCTAAAGGAGAAGAGGAAGAACACTTCGCTTCCATGTTATTCACATTTCAGAAAACATGAAGGAAAATTCCCTAAAATCGCCAAAAACGACAAGAAATACCCATTAAAGTAAAAAAAATTACCTATAAACTTTACATTTCTGTAACCAGCAGCTCATATCCGAGATTTATACATTTAAGAGCATCGCATAGGATACAAGGGAAAAAAGATGACATGTCATCAAAATCCGGGCCCTGGTCATTACCAACTACTTAAAGAATGACGGGAGAATGGACACAGCAGTTCATTGTTTTCTTTACATAAATATCAGTAGGTGGCTAAAACCGTTTTTTTGGGGAGCTAGTTTTTGTTCTCATAGTATACTAAAGACCTATCATCTGTACAGGCTTCAAACAAAATAAACTAGCAAAAGATGAATACCACATTTTCATTTCAGAAGAAAGTAGGTTCAGGAGCTGTCTATAGAGCAATACAGTACAAGGTCCAAGGACTGGGATTTTCAGCCAAAAGATTTAATTGCAAACTACATATATTTATGCAACTATGAGCAATAATTCAGAAGACTGTGCAGAGTATTTCAATAGAAAAATTAAGAGTGCACATTGTGGAATTGTATTACTGTTAGGCATGTTCCAGAAATCCAGGCATACATCCTTGTATTTGCTTTGAATTTACTACATATGGTGAACTACAAAAGTGATAAACCATGGCTTACATGAGATAGAGTCTATGAGTAAGGTTAGAAATAAAGAAAATTTATTCTTATTGTGCTCTTATAGAATAACAAACATCTTTTGTAAACTTGTTAAATTGTTTGGCCCCTTGAATTGCAGGGTGCATACAAGTCCACGTCAAAAATTAAATTAAACTTTCGGAGAATACAAAACCGTGTGCCTGTACAAAATGTGCATTTACCTTCATGATAGCAGTGACTAATGAATCATTGCACCTAGGCAGATGACACCATAGGGATATTGGGCATAGATGTACTTACATATTTTTTTTAGCATGTGTGTGTATTACAAATTGTAAGCATGTAAGATTTCAGGCTTTCACGGCGGTGACTATGAAGAAAGCAGTCTTCTGGGATTTGGCACCGTGTATATGTGGTGTTAACCGACGTTTCGGGGGAACGTATCACCTCCATCTTCAGGGTAGAAGAANGCACATTGATGTCAACTCTTTGATGGTACAGTTCTCTACTGTTTCAAATTTTGCACAAAAATAGGTTACTGAGTTTTATAATTATTAATTTGTAATGTAGTCCTGCTTCTCTCTGCAGTTGAAAATCTTTTAAATAAGTTTTTCTCTGTCAGTATGTCAGAGGTTTGCATATCTGTTTTACTGCATTGGTGCTCATGTTGCTACCTCTCGTCACTTAAACTGAAGCTGCTTCTCACTAGTGGTATGATGTTACCTAGTGCCATCAACCACAGACCTAGTTCAGTACCCAGATTACTTATAGAATTATACATAATCTCATAAGGTGTATAAAATATGACTTGTCACTTACTTTGCATGTCTCACATGCTGAGAGCTCCTATTTTTATTTTTTTTCAGGTTACCACCAAATGTGTCTGGATGTACAAAATTGTTGGACGGTTTGGTACTTGGGCCTTCAAATGTAACACCAATGGTTTCTTCTGCACATACAAGAACCAGATTGCCACCACCAGGTTTCACAACTGCACCAAATCACATGAATGCTTTTGGCCTCGGTATTCCAAGAGCACCTTCAAATAACAGTAAGGATTGTTCCTATATATATACTTCATCTATTCTGAATTGGTACATTTAGACTTAATAAAATATAATTATGATTGTAGTTGAAATACTCATTGACACTTCAGCAGTTCATCTGCTTGCTTGCAAACATGCTACTTGATTGTGTTGTACTGTACAGTAATTTTGAAAGTCACTTCTGAAGGGTTCAGATGTTGTGTATAAACATCCAGAATTACTCAGCTTTTGGACATTGTCCATCATCCAGTATTCTAAACCTCTGAATAATGATTGAGGTTAGGTCATTCTGATGAACCTAACAGAGTAGGTGCCTCCCACCCTTTCACATGAGGGTGGAAAGAGATCCAGTTTCTCAAAACATTGTGTTGCATAGAATACCAGACAATGGAAAAAGTATGAAAGCTCACTCTTTGGAAAATTTTGAGAAGTATGCTGCTGTGTGCCATAGTACATATTCTGTGATAGGAACCAATATTGACGTTTTCTTAAGTTAAGTAAGTGTTTTTTGCTCAGAAGCAGTTAGATTAGATTAGAGAAGGAGAATGAAGCTGCTCCTTCCATTGTGCTACATCACAGTGTCAATGATTTTTGTATCTGATTTCTTGGCTGTTTGAATGCACTTATTGCAGGTATCAGTTGAAAACATGAAAAACGAAGGTGCCATTTCTTATTATGCCTATGAACTTTCACCTGGCTTTGGCACAAATCTCTTTCTACTCTCAACAGAATACACTTTCCTCATGTTCTAAATAAGAACTAGAAATATATAAAACTAATGAAAATAAGTGGTATGACCTAAGTTACATATGTAAAGAATCACTTACTCACACGCTCATGGAGCTGAGCCCTTCTTGAGAAGCTGCCAATTGTGCAGCTACTCAAGAATTTCCTAGCATTTCATGGAACCCAAACGTTCGTTACCGTGTTCTCAAGAGCCCTCGACTGGTTCCTATTCTAAGCCAGATCAGTCCAATCCATACCATCCCATCTTATCTCTCGAAGATCCATTTTAATATTGCGCACCCACCTACTCCTTGGGCTTCCTAGTGGTCTCTTTCCATCTGGCTTTCCCACCAATAGCCTATATGCATTCCCTCATTTGTGCTACATGACCTGCCCACCTCATCCTCCTTGACTTGATCATTATAATTATACTTGGAGAAGAGTACAAGTTATGAAGCTCCTCATGCAGTTTTCTTAGACCTCCTGTCCTCATACATGAGCACATTTGGTTGCTCTTAATAAGTAGATTTAATTTAGTTTTTACAACTTTAAAAATGTGATAAACATAGCCTGTTTTCAGAAGTATTACACTTTTCAGCAGGCCAGCACCACTTAATTCAGACAGTGAGCTTATGCACCTGGAATATATGTATAATGTATATGGTAATATATATGTATACACACACACACACACATATACTTTTTCTTTATTTTTTTCCAGGTAGCAAAATTCTCCCTTTCATGAGTCTTGGAAACAGTTCATCAAATAATGGTTCCTCATCTCCAGTTCCTCAAACCATGTCCAGTCATCCCAATAATATTGCACATACCTCTTCATTAAATCCTCAGCAGGGAACCGACCAACACTCAATCGTATTTTCTTCAAATGGTAGTCACAGTGCTGCAAATAATCACACTTTTGGACTACAAAATGGTGGTATCATCAATACTGGTGTTCCTAAGACATCAAGTGACTCTTTCACTGTTAAGGAGTGGCCAGAAAACCTGAGATCATTGCTGCCAAATTTGAATGATGTTTCACACAATCAGGGTGTGCAGTTTGCAGCCACTAGCACTCCTCCACCCCCTCCTGTTTTTGGTGCCCGCCATACGCCTATGCAAGGAAACGCACAAAAGGGTAAGCAAATGTAAGGAAAGCTATATTGTGAATATTCTCTCCTGACAACAACAGTTTTAAAGCATAAAATGAAAAGAAACTTGATACAGAATTAATTAGATTTCATCATAGAAGTTAGACACTGAATGTGAGTTTGATATCCAGATGTTCCTATACTTTGTTTCTTTGCATTCCAAAGGGTGCTGCATCCACTTCATGCAGAAGTATAGATTAGATGACATTTTTGTTTCTTGAAGTTAAGTTATTGTGGTTCATTCATTCATTATTGGAGGGGGTGGGTTTCCCCATGCACCGCGACCAGTTGTTGATCTATCGTACGTCCCCCTTTGATATTCTACCAGTCACCGTACCCTTCCAGTACTGGTGCTCGCTATCAACCCCGTTCAGCCAGCGAGTTCGGCCCCCTCTACTGGCAGTGGTACCTGATACTTCCCCATCAACCGGAGGCATTGGAAACTACTTGGGCAGGAAACTTTTTACCTATTTTGCTCAGAGGTCTAGAGACATGAGGATCTTTTACATGCCGTAAATCTACGACATGGGACCCACAGCTTAAAGTCCCTCCCGGAGGACTTGTCCCCTGAATTTTTCCACCCTTAAAAATTCCACGACCTCCGCTGGGTTTGAACCCACGTACCTTGAGTCTTGAGGTGGGAACGTTACCCCTAGACTACGGAGGCCGCTTATTGTGGTTGGTTACCTTTCTAATTGTTCTATTAGTGTGTAGGCTGCATGTTGTCAAATAGTAGGATTGGAAAGAATGTAGAAGGAGCCAGCTATGACCAAATCATTGGTATGATCCAAGATTTAGCTTGAGAGACCAAAGAAAGTAACAAGAAGCTTTTGTTAGGATAGCCAGTATTCCAGCCAAGATTTGAGCTGAGCACCTCCCAAATATAAGTCCAGAACCATACCATTTCATCAACCTTAACTGTTTTGGTGATTTTAAAAATAGGTATTGCATTAGAAAGGTGTGTATATGTATACTTTTTGCATCTTTGTACACAGTTACACTTGAACATATGCAGTATTTTGGCAACATATTTCAACTACTCTGGTCACTTGCACATAACATTACATTTCTTTAGTGAAATAGCTGTTACTATGTTTGATATTGGCCAGTATCTATGTTAGTTTGATTTTGAAACGCAAATATATACAAAGTTAAAATTACTGTAATAAAATTGTTACGTAGGTTATTATACAATTAAAATTATTGTACACTGCACTGATCTTCATTTCATTATTAAATATTAATGTCAGTTAGCAGTTCCAAAGGTTTTCAGCTTGGTTCTCTCTTCATGTGTTCACTGATTGGTTAATGTTGCTGTTATGTGTTGGTTCATTTGATGCTGTATGCTGACTTTTCTAAGATTTATATCCAATTTGTGCATCAAGTTTATGTCATGTCCTTTTCTTCTTATTGTTTTGGAGATGATGGTTATGACAGTAGAGATTTCCAGATAACTAAATATGGTATAACGCTGTCTTAATTCTCACTCTTACTTCATGTATACAGTTTCGTTGTGCCCTGATATGGAATCTTTTCATTTTGTCCCAGCTGTACAGTCTGAAGTTTAATTGCCTTAACCCGAAAACCAATAATTTGAAATAGATATAAGACCTGGATCGAGAGCTATGCTGTATGCTTCAAAATTACCATTTCCCAATAGATGGTTTAAAAAACTGGAGAGAATTCTGAAATACACTAAAGCACAACATTTTACATGACCTGCCTGAGAAGATAGAGAAGCAAAAATTGTGACCAACAGCAGTTACATTTAAGTAGGATAATAGCTTGAATAAATAGGTAATTTTTTTTCCGTCACTGGGCCACATCATTGCCACTGACATACAAAATAACAGCTATTTTTTCACTGTGCGATACTGTCCACCTTAGACTTATGTCACACTTAATTTCACAGTATTAAAAGAATCATCTATGAAGTCAGTACCATTTATTTTACCATCACCCATTAAATGGTGGATCTTTACTTGTTGCACTTTTTTTCATCCATCTTAGATTCAGTCTTAATTTAGATATTCACTCCTGTATATAGATTAATGATCTATTTCATTAATGCAGGTTTTAATGGTGTTGGACCTTGTACAGATTGGACGACGCTGGATCCCGCAATTGTGTCCAGTTCTCGCCCGCATAACTTCCTTGCAGCAGCATCTTCAGCAAATCACCATCCACCTATGAATCCATCAACAAATCCTGGTCTTCATCTTCTGCATAATACAAGTTCGGTCCTTCAGCAGAACAAACCACCAGTGGAGCAGCAGAACACAGCCATGTCAAGTGCAAACCCACCCTCGACACCTGTAGCCATGCCACACCTCCATCAGTTGCAGCAGAATAACGTAAGCCACTGGTTGAGGTCATTGCCATCTGAAGAGGGAGGTTGTGTTTTCTACAGCTCAAATGTTCTGGGTGGCAGCTCGGCGGATTGGGCTGCCAACAGCAATCATTTGACCAATGTAAATGGACAGCAACAAAATCGTGTTTTCTACAGCTCAAACGTTCTTGGTGGTAGCACAGCGGATTGGGCTACCAACAGTAATAATTTGGGCAATGCGAATGGACAGCAGCAACAGAATCGTGTTGTTGGGTCACCAAACTCAGGTTCAGTAATGATGACAGCAGCACCACCGCCACCTGGTTTCTCTTCTATGAGACTTGCAGCCATGCAGCAGGGAACAGCCAGTGCCAACTCTGTTCAGAAGAAGCAAAGCCCTGTGTTGAGCACAGAAATGGGGAAAATTGAAAGTGAGTTAATTTTGTTATATTTCTCTGTATTTTGATACTCTTTTTAACTTTGTAATGCCCTGAAATACCATTTACAGTGAAATTACAAATACAATATTGACAGAGGTTTGAATCCCACAATATTTTCATTCTCCAGTTAGCTCCCTATATAATTGTTGTTGCTGTTGACATCGTCATCATCATCATCATCATCCAACGACATTTCCAAGACGCTGGGTCATCCTGTGTCATAACTGTTCTCTAATCTCCCATAAACTTCTGCTCTATTTCTTTCCACATTTTCCAGACTCCATTCCGTACATCACCCATGGTATCTCCGTCTTTGTTGTTGACGTTTTCCGATAGTAATAGTCCAGTATCTTTGGTTTTTATACTTTCAGAGGAACTCTGATGTTACCGATATATGTCCATATCACTGTATCCTTAATTTGACCAAATTTCCTTGTAGTCATTCAACATTTAGATTTACATTTATTTTCACTTCATAGATCCAAACATCTCCCCATAGGGCCGGATATAAAACATGTCACACATTACAGATTCATCATGACTACACATCATACATCCTTGGTCCAATAAAATATATAAAATCAGGCCTCACGCAGACAGCACAAGTTGTCAAGACAACACCCACAGGCCATGGAAAAACCACTGTTAAATTCACACCTTCCCATTCCACACACACTGGCAAGCTGTATCATCGATACATTCAGGTGTTGTCTATTTTATTGGTTTCAGATGTTGTCCCTTCATACTCATTTCTTAATATTCAATTTCTTATTTTATCTCTCATTCCTGTCTCAGTACTCCATAATAATTTCATCTTTATTGTTTGTAATCTCACTCTGCACTTTCATGCACACACACAAATTTCAGTTAAAGGTACATATGGTACAGTTTCCTGGATATGCATTTGTGACCATTTCATTGAAACCAGAAATTTAAATATAACTACTAAAATTTGAATTCTTACATTTTTAACTCCTCATATGCAACTTTTGGATTATTACTTTGTGGTCCGTGTAACTTGTGCGTGTAGCAGTAAGAATTAAAAATCATACTGAAGTGTGAACTCTGCTGGAGCTGGGAATGCAACTAGTAGAGAAAAGCAATAAATTTTAAGGCAGGTATTCAGCTGGCTGCTCAGAGATTGGTTATCATAAATATGAAGCAACTTGCAAGAGCCATTTAAATTAGTTTTTTTTTGCTAGTGGGGTGGGACTAAGTCCCTTGTACTGCGTCCACGTCTGGCCTATTGTACCAGCCCCAGATGATAGTTGAGGGTGCCTCATTTCTTATGTTTGAAAAACACCTCTTTTCTCCCTTTTTTATGAATTCTGAAAATAAAATTACTAATAAATATGCCATGAAGTTTGCCTTTCCATATTCTCTCAAAAATAATTGTGTGGTTATTAAGAGTTAGTTGATATGCTTACATTCCTATCAGAACCATCTGAAGTAATCACAATAATTATTGTAATGTTGCATGTTTTTGGTTTGGATCATAGTTCACAAAGGTCAGAAATGGATTTACATTTCATGCATTGTCTCAGATATCCATGTCGTAGGAGTAGTGCAAGTTCCCCCTTCATTGGAAACTTCAGGATTTTTTATCTCTGATAAAATTTTGATCTTAATTTCTGTGTGTCAGATATTTGGTTATATGTTCATTTTAATAAAACTTCATTGTATTGAGAGTAATGGACGAATTATTGGTGTGCTTGAAAATATGTTTCAGGAAGTCCTTCAGGTACCTTTTTTGCTTGCATGGGACATAAATTTGGCTCTTTTCTTTACTTTGCAAATGAATTTAAACTTGTCCTGTTACTTCTTTAAATTTAAATTAGGACTACATAAATACCCATATTTTCTTTATTTAAATCACAGTTTGGGCTACATGGGATCGAACCAGAAGACCACAACTAAGTCATCATTGTCTCAAAGCTCACATATTCTTGTAATTTTAACAAATACTGAATGTAACTTTATTACAAATGATAAAACAATTCAGTCCAGTGTGACTGTTGAAGCTTTTACTACTTCACTTTTTAGCACCCTGACATGTTTCAGTCCCAACAGACCATCATCAGAGGGAACATCAATACTTTTAGAAACTACTATTACATTGGGTGTTTTGATTTTTAAAATACGTAAATATACAATATTTGTAATATACACTTGATACAAAATCCAAATTTCTTACAGCTACAGCAATTGTCTTTGATGCATTAAAGTTTTTTTTTTTTTAACTTTTTGTTATTTAAGTTAAAATTCTTTAACCAAATTGGTTTGTGTCCCTTGTCCTTTGTTTTTCTTGATGGGGCCGAACTTGTGACGGACCAGAATGAAACAAATCAAATGTAACTTTGGTTCACACTTATTTCTGTCCCCTTTAGTGGGAGGAACATATCTACTCTACAACAGAAATTATATACCTTTTGTCTTACTGTCGCTCTTAGGATCATTTATCACTCCAGTTTAGACTTTCAGTGCCATTTTCTCGAAAGTGTGATTATTCAGAAATTATACATGAGGGATGTTCATAAATTAATAAGGCTACAGACAGAACTAGTTATTTTATAGAACAGAAATGACAACACAGAGAAAATGTGCTAACAACATTGGACTCTAACCTGCTTCCTATCAGTGTTATTGTCACGTGAGTAAGGGGAGGTAAAAGCATTGCACAGGCAGCTCTTTTGATCAACACCTTGGTTTCCGTCCTTCTATATCGTTGTGGAGGCTGAAACTGAGGTTAGCCGAAATCCTCAGTGAAATTTGGGAATATACTACATGGAAGACGGTTGCAGGAAGACAGTGCATGTCGTGTTCAGTGATGTATAGTGAACAAAAACAAACTGACATCAATACAACAAACTGAAATACTGCTCCAAAACAAGGAACGTTACAGTATTGACAATTTGAGTAAATATCAGAGAAAGGCAATTGTGTTTGGTTTTGCCTCTAAGAGGATAAATGGATTCAGCTAATGAAGGTGTAATGTGGCTTTTTGTTCGCTTGAAAATGTATGCAGAAACATTGCCGTGTTATGCAGGAAAGCATTAAATGAATGAGTGCAGGAATACCATCAGTACTAGGCTGATCATTTTAAGAATTCCAATTTCCAGATGTCAAAATTTGAAAAATGTATCTGCACAGACGCTTTGAATATGAGGGACAGACCATTTTAAGGCCAGAACAATCCAGATGACTTAATCCTTGATTGATATATTGACCGATAATAATGATTCAAAAAGCATATGTGAAGGAAACATGAGGCATCCTGGTGTTGCTATAAAATGCTTTCTGCAGCCAAGGAATTTATAGTGATGCTCACAGTAACCTAAGGAATGTACTTACTTCTGCTGCTTGAACTCTAGGATGATGGGTTCTGATCCCACTTGGGGTTTAGATGTATGTCTGCATTTTTGTTGTTTGCAAGTAGTCCATGAGCAGTTTCATACATTGAGTTTTTCTCATGTTGGTACATATAACATTAACACACGGAGAAGTCTTTCTGCATTTATTGATTTTCCTGTTCAAGTTAAGTTGGCATAATATACGTAAGATAAATACCGTCTTAAGTGTAACAATTTAATTTAGTTCTTTCTTCTTTCCCCTCACTCCACACTACATGTTTCGGCCCTAAATGGCCATCATCAGGTGTGTCTTCTCACGTAGCTGTTACACTGGTTGTTAAAATTTAAAATCACCAGTCTTTGTAATTGTATAAATTGTTTGTTAACCTACACACGTTAATTTTGATTTCTAATTAGCACTTTTTTTAAAACTTTAATTCAAGTTAAAATATCTTTAAAATTTCTATAAAATTTCTGTTCTTTTCCTTTTTGAAATTTTAAGATTAAAGTTTTCCTCAGGGTACATGCCCTGTGTCTAAGTGCTGCATCAGTGTAGCAGCTACGTAAGAAGACACACCTGATGATGGCCATTTANCACGTAGCTGTTACACTGGTTGTTAAAATTTAAAATCACCAGTCTTTGTAATTGTATAAATTGTTTGTTAACCTACACACGTTAATTTTGATTTCTAATTAGCACTTTTTTTAAAACTTTAATTCAAGTTAAAATATCTTTAAAATTTCTATAAAATTTCTGTTCTTTTCCTTTTTGAAATTTTAAGATTAAAGTTTTCCTCAGGGTACATGCCCTGTGTCTAAGTGCTGCATCAGTGTAGCAGCTACGTAAGAAGACACACCTGATGATGGCCATTTAGGGCCGAAACATGTAGTGTGGAGTGAGGGGAAAGAAGAAAGAACTGAATTAAATTGTTACACTTAAGACGGTATTTATCTTACATATATTGTGCGAGTGTAACAGGATGCTCAAATATAATATTGTAAGTTGGCATAATTATGGCTGGAGAGCAGTGCAGGATTACTGTGGGTTCTGCACTAGCCAGCAGAATTCCAGGAAACTCCTTTTTATACTGTAACAGATTTTAAAGCTTCTAGTTAATTTATTTCATACAATGTCACTGGCTAAGGGCACTTTTCAAAACTGACATTTCAGGCATGTTGACAAAACAGACCACAGTTGTGTCTTTCTGAATGTTATGGAGGTTAGAATATATAAAGTCATATAAAATCTTTTATACAGAATGACATTTCATAAGGTATTACTCACTCAGCCTGTGCTAGACGTGCTGGAAAACTTTTGATTGTATGTTATGGTGGTTTAGAGAATACGCATCGCAGAGTGAATTGCCTCAAAGTCACCAGGTGGTGTAGGTAGAGGCGCACCAAACTACCCTGATATGAAAATGTTCCAAGACTTTCTGTGTACAAGTCTGCATGGTTTTGCAACAGAGTCACAGTGGGAAATGCAAGTGGTACCAAAAATACTGACCTGGAGTTCAGAGATACTGAATAAATATGGCATTAGCATTGAACTTCCATGAAAGCTGAAAATTTCTGTTCGCAGACTTGTAAATGGAAACCCTAGTTTGAGGCAATGGGTTGATGTAAAGGGAGTTAGTTCTTTTGCAGTTCCATTCTCAGTACCAAAATATACTGTGTTGTGTCTCTCTAAATATTAATCTATAAAATTCCAGAATTGTTTCTTAAATGTACTGTAATTTGTCACTTGTAATATACTGAACTTAAGTGGTTCTATTCTAATGGATGTTTTTTGTTCTCTCCAGATGTATAACCTGGCTCCCATGGAAGTAAATCTGATTGCCAGCTCCTCCTAAGGGTAATATTTGGAAGTGGTATGAAAATTACAAAAGAAAAATAGTTTACCAATAATTTCATTTCCAGAAAGAAATAACAGCAGCCAGAGTACTGTTAATATATTTGATGTATCAAATATCAGTTTATATTTCTTAATATTTTTAAGCAGAAGGAAAATAAGGAAGAAGAGACTGAGCTAGTAAATTGATTGAGTTTGCAGTATGTTTTCAAAAGATATATTGATTAAAACTACAACTATTCTTTTGCAGAATCAGTTAATTTATGATTGTGGTTCAATGAACTTGAGATTTGCCGGGATAAAGTAACAGGAAAATAAGGAGACAGTGAACTTTGAGGTTAGAGAGATTAAATTGACCAATAGTAATATATGTATGTACATACACATACATATACATAAGTTATAAAATATTTAAAAAAGATCTGTACTTTTCATGGAACCAGCTGATTTTGTAATTGTGGTTCAGTGAATATAAAATTTTGTCTGTAGTAACAGAAATATCAAAGAGACAGCGAATGTGAAACAGAAGAGATGAATCTACAAATATTAATATCATGTAAGTTATTTTTGCTTGTTTTGTCATGTGACAGATTATGCATGGGGGTATTAGTCCAGTAAAGCCTACAGTTTAACTTGTTTGCCATATGTGTCTGTGGCATGGCTTTTTGGGAAATGCTCAGTTTAATTATCAGAATTGTATTAGAATTTTGAGTGGTTTGGATATTAAAAGAGAACTAAATACAGGATACAGTGAAAATGCAATCAATGAACTGGTGTTCTTTTCTGGTATAAAGCTTTATTAGGTATATAAAGTATGACAGATTAAGGAGAATACTTGAGGAGAGAGAAAATCAGTTCTGCAGTTTTTTATCTGTAGTTGGAGCAGTTAATCCAGTTCTTGTTCAAAAATATTTGAGAGGAAATGTGATGACACATGAGCTCATACCATAGCTTAGGAAGAGGGATGATAGTGGACAGAGAAAGGGAGGTCAGGAAAGACAGCAACTCACCTCTAAAACTAAATGTCTCATGTCATTTGAACAGGAGAAGGGTGTGGGACTATAGTTAGTGCCTCGTAACTTTAGCCACACGGAAAGGTAAACGCTGTTGTGGAGCATGCGAAGCTGTACGCTTGCTGTGGTGATGTTCAGAGCTACTCCCCGAGCAGAAAACATTGCCTACGGAGACCAGGAGTAGATACGCAACGTACTATACACCTGACCACACTCCAAGATGCTACATTCCAAACTGACAGTAATCACTCTGACATAAGCTGATAAGACTGCTCCCACAGCCCCGCGAGAGATGGTATGACCCCTCTACCATGGCTAGAGTTCCGAGGAACTAACAGTAGTTTAGCTGCTCACACTATGGTGGAGTTCACTATAACCAGACTTATTTAGTAGACATTAAAAAATCATTGGTTGATTTGTTAAAAATACTTCCTTCAGTGTTTTATTCCTGTCATCTAATATGCAGTTCTGTTTACTGAATGGTGCTGGTTTTTACATTAATTAAGCTTAAAAGTGAAATATTTTTGTTATCCTTATTTTGCAAGTTGTCAAGATGTAAATTATATTACATTATTTGAAATGACCTGTGGAAAACTGTGTAGTGAACTTTGTGATTTTTTTTTTCCTTATGTGGCGCAAATAACATTTCTTTTTAAATCATGGCTGCCCTGTTATGTTACACATGTGAATAACTGAATATGTTAAGTGGAATTTAAAAACTCTGAAGTGTTGAAGATAAGGTCCATATGAGATTTACGAAAATGAAATGCGCTCTCCTTCCTGTAAACTACATGTTTTCAATTTGCCCCATTAATATTTCTCTGAAGAGATTACGAAAAAGGAAGTAAAATGGTTTTCCCTATGTAAGAAAACGAAAATAAATGCAAACTTAAAGGCGGTATATGGCGTATTTTTTTCCTACAAACCCTGCTTATCCTTCTGTGTATTTTTAATAAACATTCTCATTTCACTGTCAGCTCAGTGGAACATCAGTGTATAATTGGCAGAGGTCTGCTGTTGGGAGTGGGTTTTGGGAGATGTTTCTATGGTCTGTACAGTGCTTGTTAAGAAGAAAAAGGGGTAACTTTGTCACTGTGCTTAATTGATGAAGCACCTTGTCATGAAGACTTGAGAGGTAGTGGAGGTATAGCTCCACCATTCTCCAC
Organism: Cryptotermes secundus; assembly: GCF_002891405.2. Taxonomy (NCBI): domain Eukaryota; kingdom Metazoa; phylum Arthropoda; class Insecta; order Blattodea; family Kalotermitidae; genus Cryptotermes; species Cryptotermes secundus. Next base: position 1,882,729 of record NW_019739943.1, read on the forward strand.
TTCAGCAGTAAATAGAGGTGAGCAGTCAGCTTCACACCTCGGCCAGGGAAATCTCTCGTGGTACCCATTAGATAGGAAGTCGAGTGGGCCCCAGAGGCAGTATGGATGTTGTGAATTAAAGAAAAATCTTGCCCCTGCCAGAATTCGTACCGTGTCTGTCCTGCCCTTGGTCCATCACTATATTGACAGCTGCTTCGACTCCAAAAAGAAAATGAGTCTGAGTTTCATCATTAAAGTAAAAATAAAAATAAAGGTATCCCTTTAACAGGCTGTGGAAACCCATAGGGTTGTGACATGTTGAGGCTCCCACAGTTTCTTGAAAATCGGCTCGCAGATGGCGGTGAGGTCAGCCTTACGCACTGGCCATCCTTTAGCCCCAGGAATATTTCTGGTACTCATTTCTCTTAGAGGCTGAGTCAACCCCAGGGCCATAGTGCAACTGGAAGGATTAGGTAAATTGAAAAAAATCCACCTCATCGGTATTCGATCCTGTGACCTCCCAGCTTGTAGCATAGTGCCACAACCGACTATGCCACCATGCGCATCATTGCTTAAATGAATAGGGCCAGTAATCCATGTCACAGTTCCAAATGTAGTAATGCTGTGTAGCCTATCAGGATAAACATTGATAACTGTTTTCTATAAACAGCCTTGAAAAATGATACCATCTGTATAGAATGAATGACCTTGTATGGGATGATCACAGGTTACTGTTTGGCAATAGTCTTATGTCAGTGATGATGGTATTTAAAGAGTACATCATACAATGCTATTCTCCAAAATTTTTCATGAGATGTAGAGAAAAACATGACATTTTGGGCTCCAAAATATTGTAGCTGTGACTTGTCAGCGTATTATGAGAGTGTGGCTGGGGTAATTACCACTCTCTTCCTATAGGCAGGACATGTTTGCATATAAATCTGTAAAGGGTACCTTAGAGCATACAAGCAGAACCCATTATGAAGGTCATGAAACCGAAGTGAACTGTGTTGATTGTTGGCTGCAATATTTGTTCTGACACTGCATCCAAGTAAGTTAAAAGTCTTGTGCTTAACTAATTAAGCACTATGCCATGAAGGCATATGGGGGAGTGGTCAACTTCACGCCCCTGTCATTTTACCCCTGTGGAAAGAGCCCCTGGTACCCATTTGAAAGGAGGTTTGATAGACCCCAGAGCCAGTCTGGACGATTTGGAGAAGAGAAAATTCTTGCCCCCACTAGGACTCGAACTCTGACCCCTAAGTCGTCCTGTCCATAGCCCTGCACTATCCCAGCTCCTCTGCACCCAAGTGTATGGGTTAAATTCCAACAACTTCCTGGTTGAGGGTGTATGCATGCATGTATGCATGTTGCACATCTAGAAACACAAGAACTGATATGGAAGCTTCATATAACATAATCATATTTCAATTACCATTATTAAATAAGGAAACATGCTGCCTAGGTGAAGACTGATGTAGTGACTAATGGATCAACTAAATTCCCCACTTCATCGTCCTACATGTAGCTTGAATAATTCGGCTGTTAATATAAAATTGTCATTCAATATTGATGTTAGCAATAGTAGTATCAGACTCCTCTGTCAAAGCTACTGTTAAAAAGATGATTATTATTCAATTGGTCATGTAATTTCCTGAATTTTTATGAAACTTGAAGATATGGTACTCTTCATAAAAAAAAACTCATGCCCAATATCTTTCAAGCCCCACTTTAATATTAATTATGCTTACCTTTCTGAAGTGGTCTTTTTGACACATCATTTTTCACAACATACTACTGGATGCTACTAGAAGGCAGGCCATACCCTCACACCCAACCTCTTTGAAGAACCAGTTTAATAATGCATGCATAATTCTCTCAAGTAATCATTTCCTGCAAGGTTTTCTGACCAAGCTTCATATGCATATCACATTCTCCCCATGTGCAATACATGTGTGAAACATCTCATCTTTCTTGTATTCGTGAACTGCATCATGAAGTAAACCTGTACTGATTTACTTGCACGGGATATCTTTGTAGCCTTGTTTTGTATAAAAATTGCAGGGGTTGTAAATTGACTAAGTAAAAAGAAAATGTAAAGCTATCCCTGTAACAGGCCGTGAAGGCCCATAGGGTTGTGAGATGTCGAGATTCCCAGGAAGATTCTTGGTACTCATTTCTCTTAGAGGCTAAGTCGACCCCAGGGCCATAGTATGGTTGTAAGGATTAGGTAAACTGAAAAAAATTCCACTTCGTTACTCGAACCCACGACCTTCCAGCTTGTAGCAGAGTTCCTCAACCAACTGCGCCACCGCGTGCCCCATGTGACTAAAGTATAATTGTTAAAACATTCCTGAAGGCTATATCAGCCTTTGAAAAATAACTCGATGTGAAAGAGTTAAATTACAGGCCCTATCCTGTGTCTACACAACTTTGTATATTGTGTCATATCATGTAATTGACTAATATTCATTTGAATAAGATGCTAGGTATGGTTCATATGTATAATTATTCAGTTTTCCAATAATATTATGAGATTTACTCCCTGTAGATGGGTGGATAATAATAAAATGGTTCTTAGAGAGAGAGGATGAGATGGTGTAGATTGGATTGATCTGACTCGGATAGGGACCAGTTGAGGGCTCTTATGAACACGGTAATGAGCCTTCGGGTTTTTTAAAATGCTGGGAACATCTTGTAGCTTCAGAATTGATGGCTCAAGAAGGGCTCAGCTCCATGTATAAGTACTCTTTTCAGTAAGTGCTGTAGACATGAACATTAAAGTAAAGTGCAAGTATCAGAGTAGAGTTTCCAGATGCATTTCAAATACTCACTCAATACATTTCTTCTGATTACATGAGTATATTTTAATTTCGTAGGTTGAATAATATTTATTTAAAATTCCAGCTAATATAATATATTGCAACAAGACAAAGAGAGTTATTACATTCCAGACAAAGAAGGCGGGATGTTCTCTAGTGAACGATTAAACTCTTATACAATGAACGAATTCTCTAAGTTTTCCTACTTGATCTGAATTAAGATAAACAGATTGCATATCAAGTTATCACAATTGAATTGTTTAAATTTGATTTGGTTCATCCTGATCCATCACTCTAGCAATATTATAAAAGGTTATCAACTCCATTCAGTGTGACTGATGAATTGGTTCTAAATTTTAACAAAATCATTTTAAACCACACTTGTAAACAAACTAATTATAATAATCTACAAATATATTAATATATTGTCGCGTGTTGGGTAGGTGACGCGGCAAATAACTACACGCCGTTCTGGATCTAGCGAACTTATTGCACATTCTCTCTTACATTTACACAATTTACAATCTCACAACTACTGCCATCGGCAGTATCACAGTTACACGTACTTTTCCTGCTTCTATTCTATTCTATGCTGCTAGCCTTTGTCAGTGCAGCCTTTCTTGGGTCGAAGTCCCTTGGGACTTGCGACCATATTTTACTGTCTCAGATTTGAGACTTCCCTTTTCGTCGCCTCCTACGACTCGCAGGGTCACGGTGGGGGTATTCGTGGTAACTCGTTCCACCTCCCGTTGCCCAGGAACGGTTAGAGATGTCACAATATTCATGCAAATCACTGTAGTTTTTAAAGGATCACATTATGTATTCATGACATTGTGATGATATTGTATATATGTATTGATATTGACCAATTATATTGTAATAATAGTTTTTCCGCCTGTATTGATATTTCCTTTTGAAGATGGTCTCTCAGACGGAAACATGACAAGAATGAAAGATTAAAAACAAAATTATCAGTCACAATGGACAGAGTTAATAACCTTTTATAATGAATTTTTTACTTTCATCTGTTTTCCAGATGATGCCACATCCATAAAATATGATTTAAAATAGTCGCCGTGAAGGTTGTGCTTGAGGTCATTTTAATTTCATAACAAAAGATATCAAAGGAGTCGGGATAGCTCAGTCAGTTCCCAACAGGGGCGTGAAATGTTGCTCTTCTACACAGCATCTAGACCGGCTGTCAGGCTCATCCACCCTCCTGTACAGTGGGCACCGGAGTTCTTTACCTGGAGGTAAAACGACCGGGGCGTGAAGCTGACAACTCACCTGCATCTATTGCTGAGGTCAAGAATGGTGGAGCTATACCTCCATCCTCACATTCGTCTTCATGGCGTGGTGCTTAACAGATTAAGCACAGGGACAAATTTACCTTTACCAAAGAAGACAAATCAGATTAATACATTCGTATTTTTTTCTTGCTCAGTTTTAATCAAAGTAAAATAAAGAAGTTTTGTGTGAAAAACGAACACAGGTCTTCTTGATAAAGGAGTTTTCCTAGCTACTGAGCCACATAGGAGTCACACATGTGAACATTATACCAATATTTTGCAATATGAAGGCATTTCAAATAATTATTTAATCACCGAAGTAGAAGAATGGACAGTGGTTTTAAAAATTGCAGTTAGCATTGTTGCCACGCTGTCCAATGGCTCTTTATTTGAAACAATTCACATTCTGATAAGCCCCCATCTCACATTTCTTGTATATGGGGTCCACCAAAGACTCCTATCCAATCTATATTGGGGGTATTATCTCCTGGGGTAAAGCCTAGAGCACTGTGAAACTGACCACTCACCTCCATCTACTGCTGAGGTCAAGAATGGTGGAACTATACCTCCAATCCCTCAAATGTCTTTATGGCATAATGCTTAACTAATGAAGCAGAGGAAGAACCATTTAACTTGCAACTACATCTGACACATTTCAGTGTTGAAAATAATAATAGACTTTGGTGTTCTGTTTACATGACAGCTAGATATTTATTGAATTAAACAGATTTATTACATGATTTACGTCGAACAAAATGGTGTCTGTATGTCCATCTTGTACTGCTCCCGTTAAAGTGTCATCATTATTTGAATCACATTTTACATTGAACAAAATGGTGTCTGTATGTCCATCTTGTACTGCTCCCGTTAAAGTGTCATCATTATTTGAATCACATTTTACATTGAACAAAATGGTGTCTGTATGTCCATCTTGTACTGCTCCCGTTAAAGTGTCATCATTATTTGAATCACATTTTACATTGAACAAAATGGTGTCTGTATGTCCATCTTGTACTGCTCCCGTTAAAGTGTCATCATTATTTGAATCACATTTTACATTGAACAAAATGGTGTCTGTATGTCCATCTTGTACTGCTCCCGTTAAAGTGTCATCATTATTTGAATCACATTTTCCACTAAGTACCAGTGTAACCGAATCACCAGAAACAATTCTGTTTTCTTTAAAACTATAATCTGATTTAAAACGTCTCTTCCTTCTCTGAAACATAGCTTCTGAAGTGTTGCTCTTATGTTCCGCATCACCAGAAACAATTCTGTTTTCTTTAAAACTATAATCTGATTTAAAACGTCTCTTCCTTCTCTGAAACATAGCTTCTGAAGTGTTGCTCTTATGTTCCGCATCACAGTCATTGTTAAAATTCTTTGCGCTTACAGCAACATGAGCTTTGGAGTTAGGGTGGGCTGTCTTGGATAGGATCAGAGCTCGAAGACTAGTGACTGCGCCTCTGGCCCAACCGGAAGCAGCAGCCTTATGCTCTGGTTTCCAAGGTTTACTCTTTTGGACATACGCAGCTGCTTCATCGGGCTGAGAACACTTCTGCGTGCGAATCTCCAAGATTTTAAAACGCAAGTCCTGCTGGTTTTTGTTCTTCATAGCGCGGGTTGATGTAGTCGCCCATTTTCTGTGTAGCTGTGCTTTTCCCATGTCAGATATTTTGGGCGGTACACAGGGGTTTTTGAGATGAGACAAGATTTTAAAACGCAAGTCCTGCTGGTTTTTGTTCTTCTTAGAGTAGGTTGATGTAGTTTCCCATTTTCTGTGTCGCTGTGCTTTTCCCATGTCAGATATTCTGGGCGGCACACAGGGGTTTTTGAGATGAGAGAAGCATCCTTGTTTGTCACCGCCACGAGGCCGGTTCTCCCAACGACATGGAATTTTCTTATGGTATGTTACCGGTACCCGATGTCGGAGATCAAAATGTTGGTTCACACTTTCTCCTGGCTTCCAGAAGTAGTTCTTGTGACGGCCATAACCTTTCCTGGGTGTGTCCATACTCCTATTTCCAGGTTCCACCTAAAAAAACAAATAAATATGTAGGATAAGAAATTGTGAATTAGTAATAAAATATCGCTATTCAGGGAACAAAAATTCAAATTAGAAATTTCGTGACTTTGGTACATTATTAAAAATACATTTTTTTAAATTCGCTTAGTGGAGGGTGGTGTTCAACTGGGTCCACTCGGCACGGCGGCCACTGATTGGCCTATTGTAGCCTGCCCCAGGTGATTATTATAATGGAGAATTTGGTGAAATGAATATTGGCAGGGGAAACAGAAGTACTGGGAGAAAACCCACCACGGTGCCACTTTGTTCACCACAAATCCCTCTTGACCAGACCCGGGATCGAACCCAGGCCTCCGCGGTGGAAAGGCAGCCACTAACTGCTTGAGCTCTGGCGCGGCCTCTCTGGTACAATAACATAATTATTAACCTTTCTGACATTATCCATTCGACGATGAATTTACAGCAACGAATAGGAGACTCGACTCTGCCTACATCCTGAGATAATTGTTTTTTTTTTTATTTAAAGCGGGGTTAAGGAGACTGGACTCTTCCTCCGCCCTCCTCCCGCAGATTTAATTTGGTTTATATTCCACGCCTTGTGTTTGTTCTGGTAGCCAGAAATATGGACTAAATTTAGGACTGTCTATTTGGCCAATCTATGTAGGCTTCTTGCCTGAGCACGGTGGCAGATGCCATTCTCCGAAAAGTTGTCTTAAATAAGAAACACTGTGATGGATAGTGTCCAAAAAGTCTACAATCGTGGTAAAATGAAAGTTCATAAATATAATTAAATAAATCAAATGTGATGGCATAAGTACCATCTCACTTCCGACACCAAATATGTCACGTGTAGGGTGGTACGCGTGACGAAATGACGGGTTCTAGTTTGGATGTTTGGATCTGTTAACAATTTGGTTGCACACTATCTCTTAATTACTTTTAAATACAGCGCTCTCACTGATTTACACACATTCAACTTCACCGTTGCACACGCACTAGGATTATCTGTCTTGCCCTTGTCGTCTCCTCGCAACGGATCTCCACACAAAAAGTCTCATTTTCCGTCTGTCCGTCTGTCCGTCCGTCCGTCCGTCCATCCGTCCATCCATCCATCGACATATTGTGTTTTTCATGTGCAGAACTGGATTTGGAGTTAGAAAAGACACGTATCGAACTAAGAGCAATTCAACAGTTTAATAAGGCAAAAGTTACTGAAGATATACGGGAAGAGTTTGGTCAGGTTATACATAACTGTTCTAAGTGCCTGGAACTTGGAAACAAATTACAACATACGCTCTCTGAGTTAAAATCATTGCAATTAGTAAATAAACTCTTGTTTAAGGAGTTAGAAGAGATTTCCACTAAATTTGAGGTTATGACTGGTAAAACGCTGAATGAGAAATCAGACAAATCACAAAATGATTGGAGTCATATTGAATTTAAAACATACAGAATACTAGAAGGAACAGTGAACTAAAAGGATCAGATACAGCATACCTTCCTCTCGCTACAAATAACAAATAGGATATTCTATCAAATTTGATAGACCATACAACAAGCGAAGAAGATGCCTCATCCAGCCTCAAGGAAACCTACTCTGAACCAAAGTTGGAAGTAACAAATCTTGTTACGTGTGATAAAGAACCAATCCTAATTTCTGGTAACAATACAAAAGGGAAACAAATACCTGTAATAGTAAATGGTGAAATAGAAACTAACAAATATGACAATTTAATACCAGTTCCAAGTTTCCTTCATAATAGCTTAAACAAAATAAATAACACCAATTATAAGGAATTGAAGAATGAAGGGAAAGAAAATAATAATCATAATATTATAATACTAGGTGATAGTCACTCAAAGGGAATTGCAACTAAGATTGATGATTACCTAGGAAATAAATTTCAGGTTCATGGTATAGTGAAGCCAGGTGCAGGTATAGCTGACATAATAACCCAATCTAGTAGAAAGTATAAGAACCTAACAAAAAAGGACGTAATTGTGATACAGGGTGGATCAAATGATATATATAGTAATAATGCAGAGGCTGCATTAATGCAGATCATGAAGTTCTGTAAGAATTTAAATAATACTAACATAATAGTGACAGACATTCCATCCAGATATGACCTAGTAAAGAATTCCACTGTGAACAAGGGAATTCAGGTCTTTAATCGAAAACTGAGGAAGGTTACCAAGCAACTTAAACATGTAACAATATCAGAGCCTAGATTAAGCAGAGAAATGTTCACACAACATGGGCTACATCTAAATAGGTCAGGAAAGTATTTAATAGCCAAACAAAGAGCAAGGGAAATCTACTGATTAACAGAGGAAAAACTATCAATGTAATTAGCCTGAAATGGAAACTAAGAGACAAGGGTGAACTTAGCAACAATAAATACTTCATACACAGGTTATGACAATATCAAAGAACAGCAAAATCATCCTACTAGTAGTACTGAAACATATAATGAGCATAAGGTTACACTAACACGAAGATACCCTACTAGATCTAGAAAGCTGCATACATCAGAGAGGGGTGGTTTTTTATGAGAGACCTACACCTAAACTTAATTAATAATGATGGTAATAATAACACTACTAAGCTGTTAAATAATACTAACGCTAGTCTAAGAGAAGTTCAGTATACAAATAAATTATACTCTACAAATAATAAATGTAACAGTAAAAAGAATGAAGACATTAAGGACTTATTTATGATTTTTCACCAAAATACTAGGGGTCTAAAAGGTAAAACTGAAGAACTTATGATTTCCTTACATAATCAACTACCAAATGTAATCTGTTTATCTGAGCATCATATGACTGACCATGAAATTGATGCTGTGCATATTCCAATGTACAAACTAGGTGCTAAATTTTGTAGAAAAAAAAAAAAAATGGCGGTGTATGTATGTATATATATCCAACAAGATCTAAAATTTGTGAATATAAATTTACAAAAATATTGTAAGGAATGAGATTTGGAAATTGCATCCATTCAAACAAGAATAAACAAACATAAGATAATGATCTGTAGTATTTATAGAGCCCCATCTGGTAATTTTGATATATTTCTTAATAAACTTGATTCTATATTGAACTCTTTTTTCAGTCATAATCTAGAATTCATAATATGTGGTGATATAAACAAAAACTACATGAAAACTAGAAATCAATGAACCCAATTAGAGGACATGTTAAATGCTTATAATCTCAGGGATACAGTAAATTTTCCTACAAGAATCACTAATAACTCAGCTACCTTGATTGACAACATTTTCATTGACAATAGGAGTTACGATATAAAACCATGCATAAATGGACTATCAGATCGTGATGCCCAACTCATCATACTTAATAACATCTCGGTATCTAATAAGACTCCTAAGATTAACTATACTAGAAACATTAATAACATCACTATAATGGATTTTCAATATTTACTAAGTCTCGAATCTTGGGAAAATATTTTTAGTAATAATGATGTTAACATCATGTTTCATAATTTTCACAATACCTATCTAAGATGTTTCCATGCTTGCTTCTCAAAAATACGAACTAGACACAATATTAACCATAATAAATGGATCACTACGGGTATAAGAAAATCATATAAGAGAAAGAGAGAACTTTTCTTATTGAGACAGTAATGATATTAATCTCAAAATTTATTTTAAACAATACTGTAATATACTAACCAGTGAGTATGCCAAGGACCCTGAGAGCTATATCAGCGGTAGCATAGCTACTGACAGGGCCTCCCTTGCTGGACAGGTCAAAGGGTAGGCATCAGAGGAAGAGAGACAACAAAAACTGATGCTGGAAGCAGCGTCATCAGCAGCGTCTTGAAGCACAGAGCAAATGATGCTCAAGATGGTTCAAGTTCGTATAGCAACAGGCGTGACCATAGTGGTTTGAACGGCTGCTGTACTGCGATGTGGAAAGCAAATGGAAAAACTACCACATTATCACTTTTCCTGGATAGTCTCTTTCCAAAAACAGAGATACCATGTATGCGAGATGTTTCCTCTGGAGACAAAACAATCTGGAGGTAAACTACACCCCCAATCGGATCTCCGGGAGGGCGTTTCTAGAGGAAATGTCATGCAGGTGTTACAACAAGAAAAAGTGTGAAGATCAGAAGGAACATCATAGCTACAAGCTTGGAACATGGAATGTAAGGACCTTGAATCAAGCAGGCAAGTTGGAGAATTTGAAAACGGAAATGCAGAAGAATGAGGTGTCTGTTCTAGGCGTCAGCGAAGTGCGGTGGAAAGGACAAGGTGAAGTAAGAAGTGTTGATTATACAGTGTATTATTTGAAAGGTGAACAGGCTGAAAGAGGTGTGGCAATAGTGGTGCATAAAAGTGTAGTGAGGAGTGTTGTTAAGAAGATTGCTTGTAATGACAGAATTATTGCTCTGAAGTTAAAGGCAGAACCGGGAGATATACTGCTTATGCAAGTGTACATGCCAACATCAGAGTATGAAGATGATGAAGTGGAAAAAGTGTATGACACAATTGAAGAAATTCTTCAAGATGGAAGAGGTGACACAAACAGCATCATATTGGGAGACTGGAACAGCATTGTTGGAGATGAACCATATCAGAATGTTGTTGGATCACATGGACTAGGAAGACGGAATCACAGGGGTCAAATGCTTATTGATTTTTGTGAACGAAATGGACCGAATGTCACCAACACTTGGTTCAAGAAGCCAAAGAGAAGAATTTACACATGGAAGGCACCTGGGGACTGGAAAAGGCATCAGCTGGACTACATCATTGTGAAACTTCGATTCAGAAACAGTGTGAAGGATGTGAAGACGCTGCCTGGGGCAGATATTGACTCTGACCACAACTTACTGGTTGCCAAGTTATGAACAGGTTGAAGAAAATTATAAGATTTCAAAAGCGCAGACCCAGATGGGATTTGGAGAAGTTATATGCTCAAAGACAAAGTGTGCAGGAGACCCTAGAAGAGAAACTCAGTGCAACTGAAGGTGAAAGCAGAAATGCTGAAGCGCAGTGGAACAATACAAAAGAATGCATGTTAGATACTATCAGTGATTTGGTTGGTAAAGTTGAGAAGATAGCAAGAAAACCATGGGTTACACAGGAGATTATGAGTAAAATGGAGGGGTGAAGGAAATAGAAGAATGTCAACAATGAAGAAGACAGGAGGAAATACAGGAGACAGGAATGAATTGAAAAGAGCCACGGACAGGGCCAAAAAGGAATATCTTGAGAAGATATGTAATGAGATTATAGAATTTCAAAGAACAGGACATTATCATTTGATGTACATGAAGACAAAAGAACTAGGATGGAAAGAGAATCATGGGATTCAAAATATTGGCATCGAAGACTACCAGGGGAATAGAATAGTAGATCAGAGGCAAGTGCTGAAAATTTGGGAAAATTATAGTACAGAACTATATGCTCGACCTAATCGGCCAGAAACCTTGGAAGTTGAACCGGAAGAAGAAGTAGATACAGACGAGAAAGGACCATATATGTATTCAAGGCTAATCACTCATATTGAAGCCAACAGTACCTTGGCCCTCAAACAATATGGATTTAGGACACATTCATCTATGGAGAAGGCAGCATTTTCATTGATTAACAGTATCTCCACAGCTATGAATAATAAGCAAATTGTGGGAGGCATTTTTTGCGACCTACAAAAGGCCTTTGATTGTGTAAACCATGGATGCTATTGGATAAACTTGAATTTTATGGAGTACATGGTATTTTTAAAACACCAATGAATCTTATTTGACTGACAGACAACAAAGAGTTGCTCTGGGCCTTACAACTGATAGTGATAATTCATCTAGATGGAAGAAAGTAAAACATGGAGTACCACAGGGCTCGATTCTTGGTCCTCTGCTTTTCTTGCTGTACATAAATGATCTTCCCAAAACGATAAATACAGGTAATAGCATGGTATTATATGCAGATGATACTAGTATCGTAATAACAGAACCCAATAAATTAAGCTATAAAATAAATCTTAACCAAACTTTTAAAGATATAAACACCTGGTTTAAGGCTAATTTACTTAAACTAAATTTCAATAAAACTCAATATATGGAGTTTAGAACCACGAAACGCTACGATACAGAGACCTACATCAGTTATGAACAGAAAAGTATTCCAAGTGCAACAGTAACTAAGTTCCTTGGTTTAACTATTGATGATGTTTTATCTTGGCAACAGCATATAAATCTGATGATCAATAGACTAACTTCTACATGTTATGCGCTGCGCAACATTAAATATGTAGTAACCTTTCCAACACTAAGGCTAATCTACTTTGCCTATGTTCACTTTATCATGAGTTACGGAATAATTTTCTGGGGTAACTCCTCTCATGCCAAGAAAGTGTTTCTCTTACAAAAGAAAATCATTAGAATCATAACAAACACTAAACCTAGGGATTCTTGTAGGAATATCTTTAAACAATTGGAAATATTGACATTATATTCACTATATATATATTCAGTACTTCTCTTCATAATAAATAACAAACATATATTCAATTCCAATAATGAGATTCACGAATATGTAACTTGAACCCATGATGACTTACATGTTCCTGCTGTGAAAACAGCAAAATTTAATAATGGAACATACATAACAGGCATCAAAGTGTACAATCACCTCCCTCAGTCAATAAAGACCTTAGCCAATAATGTTAAAAGTTTTAAATCTACACTGAAGAGGTTCTTATGTCAACATTCTTTTTACTCAATGAATGAATATTATCAGTATACTGAAGACAAGAATGTATAGTCCATCTGCTATTTAAATGTTTAATTTAATTTCCATCCTGTATAAGAATTATTTTTAACAACTAATACTAAATACAAGGTATTAATAATAATATTTTACGTTTGTACCTATGGAATTTTTATTACATACTAATTCTTCACTTTTATGAATTGTATATTTTAGACTGCTATCGAATTGTACATATTATGATTTAGTTTTCACAACATGATTGTGACAATGATAACTGATAAATATTTACCTGCATTAATTATTGCAGTACATATAGTAATCTGACATATTCTACATCCTAGCCACATTGTGACCAGAGAGGATTCATGGAATTTTAAAATGAATAAATGAATGAATGAATCTACCTACCTGCCTACCTACCTACCTATCCATCTATCTACCTACCTACCTGTCTATCTATCCATCTATCTACCTACCTACCTGTCTATCTATCCATCTGCCTGCCTACCTACCTACCTACCTACCCACCCATCTATCTACCTACCTACCTACCTATCTATCTATCTGTCTATCTAATCTATCTATCCATCCATCCATCCATCCATGACTCTGCAGTTTTTTGTTGGACCTTGGCCACTTTTTCAGTTTCTTAATCCTGTACACAGTCGGTAGGAGTCCTTGGGCGTGGGATCAGCCCGTCGCAAGGCCACTACCTACACACAGAACAACACAAACACGTAATAAAGGCAAACAGATATCCATGCCTTGAGCGGGATTCGAACCCACATTTTCAGCGTTCGAGGGAACAAGGACAGTTCATGCTCCAAACGGCACAGCCACTGTGATCGGGTTCACGGTGGAATACTGGACTCCTATTGCTCTTAATTACCAATAATTATAATAAGCTTGTTGTTCTTCGCAATCTTCCTCAATTATTTACAGAGCTTTCCGAGTCTGGAGTCAGTATAGCAATGGGCTATTGTTAGAATGGTTCGATTCCTGGCAAGGGCAAAAGATTTTTCTCCCTACCACAGCTTCCACACCAGCTCTGGGACCCATATCCAATAGTTACTGGGGGCTCATTCTGTTGGGTTAAAGATGACCAAGCATCTCTGTCTAGTGTCGTGTTCAAAATGGTGGAGATACATCTCCATTCCCTCATACTTCTTCATGGCGTGGTGCTTAATTAATTAATTATTTTATTAATCAATCACAGAAGAAACTTACCTCTCTTTTTTGCTTTCCAAATCTCTCCAGTCTCTCCATTCTGCTACGCTTGGAATTGCTTGTTACTTATTTATCCTCCACTCGCGACCGCCCTCGACCGTGTCAACCACCCTTCTGAGCTCGACTGTTGTGATCGCTGTGATGTAATAGCACAGGTGGGCACAGGTTGACGCAGGTGGACCACGCTGCTGTTACACGTATAACCTGTGGAGGGGGGGACAACAGGCGAAACTTGTTACGTAACATTGCATAATCGCATCGTGTATTGCCCGACTGATGACGCAGTCTTAAAATTCATGTCACAATGTTTTGGCGTATAGACCGGTTAACTCCATAAACAGCATCCGTTGCTAGGTTACGCTCGCAACATACACGCACTCAATAACAGATGAACGGTGATATTTTGCGTGGTTCTCGACTGTACAGCAATAGAGGGACTGCGTTTTCTGCGAGGCTTTTTCTGTTGCCGAAGCAGAAAAACGTGTCGTCAGGATGTAATGAAGCACACTGTTTTCATTTCAGCCTTCCATAAAGATTGTTTGACATCTGAAATTTTCATGGATATTCGTAGATCGTTTGTATCATTTTAATTTTATAGTAGGGGAAAAAGTAAACTTCTTCTATGGGTATTCGAAACTCTTCCTTTGTAGTCGTAATCGGTCGTCAGATCTTGATTTTACTCTGAAAAGCAGCATGACTTTTGCTGTGTAGATATTATGACTTAAAATAGATGTAGGCCAACTTTATACGAGAGCAAGTGTGGTTTAGTGGTCAGCGTTGTTCGGTTTTACATTAGTTGGATTCTGTTCGAATCCCGAGTGTGTAAATTGTGCTAGCATTTTTATTGCATGTTTGTTTAGAGTTCATGGGTTTTATTGTATATTTTTATATTTTTATGCATTTAAACTTGTTTTCAAGGAACGAATGTACCGATTGGTAGTGGATATTTAATCCTCATTCCCTTTGAGGAATTAGAACGGTTTCTTTGTTTTAGTTTTTGTAACGCGGCCAAAATTAAGTTACCGAACACTTAACGGTTTTATTACCTGCCATTCGTCATTAGAAGCTGTTGGATATCAGAATTCTGGTTAGAAAAATGAGAAACTTCCATAAATTTAAACTTCGTTTTCACGTAAAGAATGTCTTGCTCGAATATCCTTAGCCGCAAATGAAATATGTATTACGGTGAATAGGTTCAACAGTTACTTCTTTAACGTTAAGCTTCTGACTACTTTGCTTAGTGTGTGCTTACAGTATTCTGTTACAGTTATTGTTATTACAAAATCGTGCTTCTACGGAGTCTAATATCTTATATTTTTGTCCCATATCTGTCCTATCTGTCCATATCTGTCCTCTTTTCGGCCCCTTTCCATATTTTTAAAAAAGAGGAGTAAGCTTAAGGGATCGCTTTGCTGTTTATGTGTGTGTCTGTGTCTGTATATTAATTGCCATTGATAATTCTCCATTACCGGCGTTCATGAAACTTGGCGTACATATCTATGAATCCTGATGCCATCACAATTGAGCGCCTCAAAAACTCTCTCATTAGTAACGCCAGCACTGAAGCCTCTAAGATCGTTGAGGCAATAATCTTAATATGACTTGAATGCGTGGACCGATTGTCATGAAATCTGGCCCTGGGGAAAATTTCCAGATGGAATGGGTACCGATGCTCTTTCCCCTGGAGTTAAGCGGCCGGTAAGCGGCTTCCGTAGTCTAGAGGTAACGTTCCCACCTCATGACTCGTGGTACGTGGGTTCAAACCCGGCGGAGGTCGTGGAATATAAGCTTTCTTCATATGTCGGTGAACATAGCCTCCTTCTAAGGCCCTGATATTCTCGTGATTTTCCTCAGAATTGCCAATATAAGCTTTCTTCATATGCCGGTGAACATAGCCTCCTTCTAAGACCCTGATATTCTCGTGATTTTCCTCAGAATTGCCAATATAAGCTTTCTTCATATGCCGGTGAACATAGCCTCCTTCTAAGACCCTGATATTCTCGTGATTTTCCTCAGAAAGGATTGTCAATATAAGCTTTCTTCATATGGCGGTGAACATAGCCTCCATCTAAGGCCCTGATATTCTCGTGATTTTCCTCAGAATTGCCAATATGAAGTTTCATGTATTGTCAGCTGTAAAATAATTTCATTGTAGTTGTATATTTAGGTTACAACTTTTCATCGACATGCCTTTATGTTTCCGGATATCTAACTTTATAGATATGTATTCTATTGGAAGAAATAAGAGTTTTATACTTTCACATACAAGTATTTTACTCTATTATGTTATGTTTAAGTTACATTACTGTTATGATTATTTGGGTACTGAACAAACGTAATGATTCACCTAACAATACGACATTCCCCCAGAAGTCTAGAGCAGTGTTGCGCAACGTTTTTCTACTCGCGGCACACCATGAAGTATCCAGGACTCAACACGGCACACCAAAATGTTATTCCCCTCAAAAACGCATGATAACAGACAATTAATATAAATACGTAACGTGATCAACTTATTACTATAATATTATTATATTGTTATTTTATTATCATTAAACAAAAATCGACTAGTGCATTTATTAACAATAATGAACTTTAATTCACTGTAGAATGTAGAAAATACACTTCTATTACTATTAAAGTAAATACAGTAATTCTACTCATGCCCTCAATGTGATACTTGCGCCTGCGTAGCTGCATCCGTGGTGGAATCATTGACAACGCAAGTCTCATTTCTTCATCGATGGATATGAGCCGCTCCCTCTTTGATGTCTTAATTTCAGTTAACGTCGAGAAGCCCAGTTCACACAAATATGTAGTTGAAAATGGCAATAACACATTAACTGCCATCTCGGAGATAGCCGGGTATCCACTCCTTATTGCCAACCAAAACGTATCCAAAGGCACTTCGAGAAGTTTTAGTTTCAATGTTCTGTCTGCTTTTAAATCTGTGAGTTCCTCTTGTATATTAATTGGAAGATGTTCTGAATTCACAACAAATGCTATAAGCTGGAAGGTCGCAGGATTGAATCCTGTTGAGGTGGATTTTTTCAGTTAACCTAATTCTTCCAGCCACGCAATGGCCCTGGGGTTGACTCAGCCTCTAACAGAATTGAGTACCAGGAATACTTTGGAATATTCTTGGGGGTAAAGGGCGGCCGGCGCGTAAGGCTGACAACCTTATCGACATCTACAAGCCGATCGTCTAGAAAATATGGGCACTTCAACATCTCATAAACTCATGGGCCTCCACGCCCTGTTACAGGGATACCTTTACTTTTAATTTTTACTTTTTACAGAGCTTTCTCTGCCACTTTTTTCTTTACAAATCGACAGTAAGCCTCCCGTGTACTGTAATCATTCAGTAGGGAAATCCTGTAGGGAAACTGCAGTCATATGTCTGCAGTGCTTAAACATGCTACCTCTTGTACTTGTGCTTGTACTTACTATAGCAGATTTGCTATACAGTTATTTATAGTGTGGCTGCATACGTTGTTGAATCTGTTGTGTTTTCAAATGTGTTGTGTTGTACTCTGACATAACCCCATACCCTTCTTCTAGTGCTGGTGTGATACAGAGATCTATCTATCTGTCTGTCTTATTGGTAAAAATGATTTTCAAAAACTGGGACTCAACTCATTGTCAGCTCATTGTAAACCTGATTGGCTATGTGAGGAGATCTGATGTTTTTGAGGACCCAAACAAAATTCTTTCACAGCAGTTTGTGTTCACTAGCTTGAGCTTCAGAATTAATCATGGAGAGACAACAGAATGTTATGGGGATACAAGGAAAGCATTAGAATTTAAGAGGTGTTTCATGTTGTGGCAAAATAGCATGTAGGGGATACTTTTTAATAGTTACGTGGGCTCATAATTGAATTGGCTTTAATTGTATGTTTCTAAATTTGAATTTTCTTTCTGACACCATGTATTCCAACCTAATGTCAGTGATGGAGGTTAGTTCTTTATAATCAATGCAACATTGCCGTTTTTTTTACAATGTGGGATGACGGGAAAGTGTAAAAACACAATAATTCTGTGGAATAGTAGAGAATTTGAAGGCAACTATGCTAATTCAGAAAACTTAGTCATAGAAATTATGTAACAGAAACCAATGAGCCATCTTCAATTTAATCTTCTGAGTAGCTTTACTGTAACCAACCAACCTCTCAACAAGGGCTGCAGAATTTCCTACCAAAATTTTGTATGCGCCTCTGTTATGTGCCCTACCCATCTCACCCACTTTCTCTCTTGTAGTTCCCAATATTCTCTTCAGCATCCCATTATCAATCACCCCAAAGTCTTCTCTTTACCTCTTTCTTGCTGTATTGAAAAAGGACCCGCCACTAGAATTTTTTTTAAATGTGGTTTATGGGAATATTTAATTTAAGAATGATCTGATATTAAATGGGATAAGTAGTAGCAAAATGCATATTATGGAAACGTGGCTGATATTATGAACTGTAACTGTAGGGAATAAAATGGCTCAGTACCATTCTGTACAGCCGCTTGTACACTTACCCTCCGAGGCAGAACAACATGACAAAACTAACTGTTGTTTCTCACCCAAAACACACCCAGCATGGCCACCACTAAAGAGGTATGGAGGCCAGCAATCACCTTCATGCTTCAGCTGATTTAACTCTGTGGGCAAAGCACCCCAGTGTACCAATGCTGGTCATAATGCCTGACTGAACTATGCTACCAATTTGGCAATGATCGTGGCCATAACACGAAGTATCACAATGACAATATGAACTTGACTGTGCTTCCACCTTCCTTATCAGCCTGCTATCATGACTAGAGATCTTTCAGGCTTTCCTTAATTGCTCTTGGGAACTACTGGATCATTTCTTTAAATTAGGTCATGACCACTGCCTGTGTAATTCCCCAGTCACAGTCATCCTGCCATTTAACACAAACCTATGCATTTGAAACAACGCTGCTAGATAAACCAAATCCATCTGTGAAATGCAGTTCATCACCATTAACGAGGCAGACAAAAAGCCAAGAATATTAAACAAAATTACCACCACAAGAATAGTAATCAGTTAACACTCCCTGGCACCCACTGTTCATTTTGCTTAAGAAACAGACCACCAAATTAGCAAACCCTCTTTTTATAAAGACTGTCATGGATTCATATCCTCAGCCACTTGAACCCAATTCAATACTGTCACATGTTTGGAATCCAGAAGGGTTACTTCCATGGAAACGCTAGAACAGACCGTTGCATAGGAAGTAACAATAGCAGTATTGTAATTCTAACAGCGAGCTGTTGCCTAGAGAACGGCAAATCTCCCCGGAGATGAGTCTCCATGGTTATAACGAGGGTTTATTGCATACCAACGGCCGAGGTTATAAAAAAGTTTGAAAGCATTTGCCAAGTCAGTTGTAACCTAGACGCCATACGATATAGAAAAAGCCAGCAAGAAGTCAGTATTGGGATCATTGGGATAGCCGTCGCCGAAGACGGTTGAGACCCAGCCAAGGCAAAGGACAGTATAAGCACTGAAGTAGACAGAAATCAAGCGATACTGAGAGTAATAATAATTGTAAGGTAAGAGTGAGTGACCAATAAATATTCGCTAAATCCGAGACCCACGTAAAGTTATTTGTCGCGTGACATACCCAACACGTGACAATATTATACTTTCAAGTGAGGTATTGCTTTCAGGTTTTCCAGACTAAGTTTTGTGCGCTTATCGTCTTTCCACCATTTAACATAATGACATACACAACCTATCCAAGTCAACAGAAACAAACTGCGAAATATAATGAAGCTTAGCGAAAGCAGTGCACCCCTGGGTTCAACTTGCATAAATCATAAAACATAATGATAGAATTTACGAGTCCATGAATCCCTCTCCTTCGATAGGTCTGTGACCCCAGTCACCTGGACAGCTACGTTACTAGGGGCATAAGGTCTTGGTTGGGCTATGGACAACAACCTCACCTCGGAAATCAATGTGTGTTAAATAACGTCATGATCGTCATGATGGAAATTGGGTGGAAAACTTAAAGACTAAGGGAAGGTTATTACGCCAATGAGTCATCTTGCTACTTGGATTGCGCTCAGTTCACAAGCAGTCAATGAAAACCGGAATTACACAAATAGTGTTAGAGTTGCAGCAAATCAAAAGACTGGTTGGAATATGAGTGAAACAGCGGCAATAATGAATTTTTCCGCCCTTACAAGAACACGACCGGTACAACGGTTCATTTTTAATTCGCGAAATCACAAAGAACAGCCATTGTGGAAAATACACCTGCCATCTCTGGGTGGAATTGAGGAACTTGATTGTAACGTAACGCAATTGGTGGCGATTGGTGGTAGTGCGATGTATAGTCATGTAGATGATGTAGATCGTAGATTATATTAGATCGCAATGGAGTTTGCGACGATAGAAGTTAAGGAATTTAATATTGTGATTTGTGGTGTATATTTTGTCCAACAATGGATCGTGTGAAATATATGTTATTGATATAGATACACAGTTTATATGATCTTAATATTTTTATGGCATGTGTAGTTTCTGTAGGGTTACAAAAAATGAATTAATAGTATTAATGAGAGGCTTGACGATTTTGACAACTTAGTTAATTTGACGTGGAAAAAAGCTCCCGTGTAATAAACTTTCACAGTTAGTGATTATTTGTGCACTGCAAGTTTGTATGTACATCGTTCATCGGAATTTGTGTTGTGTCACCTTACAGTTCAAGATTGCTCATCGAAATGGAGAAGTTTGCTGTAGATCTGGATAAAGTTTTGGACGAATTTGAGTTCAGTGAAGGTTAGTTCCAACAAAATGAAGATTTTAAGTTACTTATTTTTGTAGGGTTGTTGTATCTCTAAAGTGTGTAAATATTGAACAAAGTGTAATTTTTCTTTGCCTTCGTAGTCCTCATAGGAATGGAGGGAGGTAATTTATGTCAGCACATATATGAAACAAAGAAGCCAGACATACGCTCATCATCGTAATTGAGTGTTAATAATTCGTTTCAGTTCGTTATTACGTGATATCAGTTTCGTACAGGATTCAGAAAGCCATCAGATTGAATCAATATAATGACATAGTGCTGTAACGAAACCGAAGGTTTGAAATTTGGAAATAACTTTAGTAAATTGTTTTTATTGTGCATATGTTTTAAGTAAATAACATGAAATTCATTTCCCTTAATATACGTGGAAGCTATCTGAGACTTTACCACAAATCGTTCAGCTGGTCTCACAAGAGGACCGCACCACTTGTGTCATCTTGCACCACATGCGTTGAAATCTGTGGCATAATCAACAGACCAATTGCCTGTACACATCACATTTTCTCTCAAGTATTTCCCCAACAAATATTTGATCAGCTGCTGTGACGAAAATTATGTATTATATGCCTGTCAACTGTAATTTAAAACTCCTACTGTTTTATTAAACATTCAGCATTACTTCTTGTATCAATGACATATGAAACTTAATACATTGAAAGTAGTGTTCATGTGTGATACTCATGTGAGAATTAAAAGAGAAAATTCAGGCATAAATTTCAGGATGTTATCATTCCAAAAAGAAAAATATTTTTATACAGCCTTAAATAAAGCATCATTTGGGGACCAAAAAGAAATAAAAAGCTGAATGCTCACTGAGGATAAAGTGAATAAAGTCAGTGATAGACTTGAATATTCCTCACAGAATTACTGGGTTTTTGGACCTTTTCCATTGTCCAGTATTCTAGAAAATAGAAAACATGACATTTTGGAAACTGGATCCGTTTCTGTCCTCACGCGAGGGGGGGCAAGACACCTACTGAGTTGGAGCCCTTAGAAAGAGCTAATCTCAGTCACTGAGTAGATATCTTCCCCCCTCACCTGAGGATGGAAACAAATCCAGCTTCTGAAGTGTCATGTTTTCTATCTTCTACAATACAAGATGATGGAAAAAGTGTTATACACCATTGTCAGAACCCTTTTGAATCTACTTGGAATATTCCTCTAAGAAATCTCTTAAGATACCATGCACAGGAGACCAAGGTTTTAAATGTCAGGTTTTGAATTTACTGTTTTTGAAAGGGAACTTAAGTGCGTGCATGATTGTCAACACAATGAATGTGTGCATAACAATAGGAGTTATTTCTTGCTTGTGCTATGATCTGGGAGGGTTTTGTTTGTGATTTCTTGGCTTTTGGGTTTGTCAGTTGTGCTGCAGGTCTGAATGCATGGAAGTAGCATGTGTCCCTCCCTTCAGATTGACTGTTAGGTTTACAGCATGTTCTCGAATAACCTTGTAGTTTAGTAATATATTCTAACCACATACTTTGCAGCAACAGCCTTTCCACCCTGAAGAACAAGGCATCAAAGGGCTCATTAATTGAATTTTCTGTATAGTTTAGTTTATAGTTATAATATAACTTAAAATATGTGTTTTATATGTTAAACAGACTGTGCAGAACAAATGGCAACGACATTAACTAAGAGATCCAGTACAGCCACCCCTCCTGTTGGAGTAAGTAAGATCTCTTTTATAGTGATAATACAAATAAACATGTTACAGTTGTTGGCAAGCGCCAGCAAAATTCAGTTGATGGACTGACAAGATTGATGTCAAAAAGATTAGAGTTAAAATCATACGTGCATAAAGTCTTTTAACTGGAAAAATGTATCCATCAATGACTGGTGTCCTATATCTAGGACAATGAATTCTTTACTTTTGATTTATGGTTCTCTGTGTACATTGTCAAAATAAATGTAATATTTTTTTGACACAGATGAATGTTTTACCATATTATTGCCTAGTAATGTGTCTGTGATATTAGGCGATTCAAGGGCTCTGAAGTTCCTAGATCTGAGTCATTCTGTCACAATACATATCACTGTGGAGAGTTAATTAATGCATGGCAATTAATGCCTAGTGCCTTGAATTTTGTGTCTTGAGGACCGTTCTTCCTGATTCACTAATTTTGTTTCTAGTTTCCATATTTTTTATGATTGTTCTTATTCGAAATGGAATTTGAATTCATTTTTCTTCTGAAATACTGATTTATTTATGCATTCTCTAGAAAAATAAAACTTGAGGTAACATGCAACAGCACTTATTTGCAGCAGTAATTAATCTCTAAAAGTCAGCACAGTGATTTGATAGTGTGTGGAAGCAAATGATTATAAAGACCTAATGACACCAAAACACCTTGTTTGTTCACAAAAACAGGTTAAAGTTTATAAAACCTGATTTGCTTCGTATGTAAATTCTGGAAATTTCAGTACCCTGTGATAACAAAATCTCGCTCGTTATATCACAAGACCGACACATTAAGGAGTTTACCTATTCTCTGTCTATCTGTTGCCCCAGATGGGTGACCAAAGAGCAAATAAGTCAACATCTTTTGCATTCAGTATAAACTAGAATATTCTTTGTAGCCCACAAGTATAACTAAGCCTTGTTGCTGAGAATTACCCTTCACATGTGTATGTTCAGTTCTGTGCCGGTGCTGGTAAGGTTCTTCCTTTCCAGAACCTTTACTAATATTTCCCACAGTAAAAGAAACACAATATAGAATATTCAAGGAAATATAATGGAAATTAATATTAAACACACTGTCCTACCAACCAACCATAAAGTGATATGTAATGGGTTAATGGCACAAGGAACATCTGCATTAGTTTTAGTCAATTACAGAATGAATGTGGAGGTGCTGAAATGTACTGGTATTTTGAAATGCTCTTTCAAGACTCAATTAAAGTTGCAATGTTGTAGTTTTCAAAAGAGCCAAAACTGCCTGTACTAGAATGTAATATACATGTATTGTATTTAAAATATGAAATTAATTCATACGCATTTTTTCCTCAATTTTTTGAATACCATTCATTTCACCTTCCACAAGGATTTTTAATTTTGTATTGACACTATAATTTTCTGGGGCATGTGGTAGCGTAGTTGGTTGAAGGCGCTATGCTACAAGTCGGGAGGTCGCAGGTTCAAGTCCTTATGAGGTCATTGGATTTTTTTCAATTGACCTAATCCTTCCAGCTGCACTATGGCCCTGGGATGGACTCAGCCTGTAACAGAAATGAGTACCAGGAATTAATTAAATAATTTTCTTGGGGAGTAAAGCGTGGCCGGCGCGTAAGGCTGACAGCCTTACCGCCATCTTTGAGCTGATTGTCTAGATAATGTGGGACCTTCACCGTCTCACAACCCTATGGGCCTTCACGGCCTGTTACAGGGATGGCTTTAACTTATCATTTGAAAGATGTTAGTTTTAACTACTATTGTAAGACCCAGTGCTTTTGCAATACATCATTTTGCAGTGCGAACAATAGTGTGCTTGGGCTGTGTTTTACAGTGGTGCCAATGGATAATGTTAAAATTCTCTGTGTGTACACCCATTGCATTTCAGTGATCATAGATTGACAAGATAGCACTTAGTGCAGAACCTTTTATTTACATACTGAATGTTTTTAGAATTGACTTGGCTCATCCTGGTCCTTCACACTAGCAATAGTATAAAATGATTCACTGCACTGTTCAGTGTGACTGATTAATAAGTGAAAGCAGTGGTGTGGGAGGGGTGGGGGAAGGGAGCTGGATACTTGCCCTTCCCCCCTTCCCTCTCTGCTCTCTAGGAATATTTCCACAGTCTGCTTTACCGTTTCTCACGGTGTTGTCGCTTGCAGATTTCTTATACTTTTTCTTCTACCCTGAAGATGGGGGTGATACGCTCCTCCGAAACGTCGGTTAACACCACATATACACGGTGCCAAATCCCAGAAGACTGCTTTCTTCATAGTCACCGCCGTGAAAGCCTCAAATCTTACATTTTATTAATCACATTGGACGGTGCTGTGAATCATTTGGTTCATGTTGATTTTACTGATTGTATATATTTTTGGTAATCATGGTTTTGTGTGTGTAGGGACCTGTTCTCTACCAACCTTCATTATCATGTTACCACAGACCAGCATTTGAAGCACTAAACCTAGCTGATGCAGACTTCGCAGCAGACCCCCAGACTTCCACACCTCGGTATAGTAATGTGTTCTCTTCTGCAACAAATTCCTCTTCTGGACCACCCACTGATGATGGAAATTGCTACTTATCACATTCAGAAAGTCTAAATAGGGCTAATGAAATCAGAGTAAGAAATGATACCAGAATGGATGTAAACTGGCCTCAGAACTTGGCATCCACATTTCATAATCATAATAGGATTGAAGTGAATGTATCAGAACACAGCAATATTCATCCAACACAAAATACAAATTACCCTGGTGAAGTTCATGTCATCAGCAATAGGGATCACACAGACTTTCAGTGGCAACATGATGCAGTTCATAACAGATCAGATACATTGACAGCAAACAAACTGAATGTTAGCGGTGTATTCTCAAGCCTTAATGAGTATCTGAATGCTGGAAAGACTGAGGCAAAGTTTAGTGATGTCAATGTTATCAACAACCAGACATCTTGGAATCCAGGCAGACATAGAGTCGCCGAGACAGAGGAGAATGGTAATGCCATTAATCATATTGGTACTTCATCAGTTGTGGGCACAAAAGGAAATTATCAACATGGTCCTGCTGTGTTGTATCCTTCAGTTGAAACTGATGCAAATAGACAAGTAAAAAATTTAGGTGGACAAAATATCATCAATGATTTGCAGGAGAATAATCACAATAAAGAATTCAGGCTAACAAATGATCAATGGGAAAGTACCATTGATGTTTGTAAAAGAAATGAATGCAGTACCCAAAGCACTGTCGCTGATTTGATTCCTGTTGCTTGTCCAAAGTCTGTACAAGAAGAGGCAAACATTTCAGGGCAGTTAGTTATTGGTGGTCATGCTTCATCAGATGAAACACCAGACTTGCTGGATACAGCGATCGATTCAAATAAATGTGGTGGATTCAATACTGCCAGTTTTCCAGACCCTCAGACTGAGAATGGTTTGCATTTCAGTATCATTAACAATGACATTTCAACAGCTCAGTTCTTGAATGTGGCAACTGGTGAATCAGACCTTCAGACTATTTCCAGAGATAAACACTCTAATGTCACTTTACTGCCAGATGTTGCAACATCAGGAAGAAATTTACTGAAAAGTTCAAGCATTGTTGTCAGTGCATCAAGTGATCTTGTCTCTAGCCATGGTTTCAGAATGATAGGCAGTGAAGAGCAGTCCAGCTTTAACAACACATCACTAGATCTTGTCAGTCATAAAACAGAAACAAATAAAAATTTGGTAACTTCACCTTTGCTAGACTCAAATGAAGATGTTTCAACAGAAGAGGTATTGAAATGTGATACATTTAGACCTTCTGTCTCTTCAGATAGTAATGTTGGAGACAGTAAAGAAATAAGTGTAGATATATCACAACTGCATAAAAATGGGGATTTGGTTTCTACTGAAAGTGTTACTACTCAGTTTCATAATGCTTCCATTTCAAATTTAATAGAATCAAAATCAAGTTTGTCTTCTAACATTTTGCTGAACGAGGGTAATTCTTGTGTAAAAGGAAGAAAAGATATACATGATATACCAAGAAAATGTGTACCTGTTGGTTTCAGTGCAGTGGAGACATTGACTGATGCAGAATTACATCAGTATTTGCAAGAACTGGAGAACGATGATTCAGAAAGTTGTCAGAATGATATGGTGGGAAGTGATACAAAGCCTGGAATAGGATTGTCTTCAGAATGTCAAGATTTGTCAGTTTCAGAGCGTGAAATATATAGCAATAAAGAATTCCTTGTGAAAAACTACAAAGCTGAAAGCGGAGAAGGTGATGAAAATTCTAAGTCCCTGACGAGCAGCAGCACAGAAATTATAGGAACAGTAAATGGAACAGACGTTGAAGGGGATTTGCCTGATGAGTTTAACGAAAGAAAATCTTCAAAAATTTGTTCCAATGCTGGTACGAAGATGCTGAAGTGTCCTATTTCTGATGAGAGTTCAGTAGCTCTTCAGCATGGCAGTTCAGCAAATTATTCACTGGATGAACAGTCAACAGATAGCACTGTAGAAACTCTTTCCTCTCTTGTGGATAGACATACAGCAGATATAATAAGTACAGACCCTGGTTTGACGTCAGTAAAGAAACCAACAGTTCCTATACAGTCTGCTATATCTAGTACAGTGAAAGTTGACACTGCCCCTAAACCCATCTCAGCCACAGATGTACCTCCAAGTGAGGAACCTGTAGTTTCTGATTCAAATTTGCAGTCCGTATTAACCGTGCCAAATGCAACGACAGTTACTTCCACAACCTCTTCAGTTATTACAAATGTAGTTTCCATTGCCTGTCAGAAGATCACGGAGAGCGGTAAACAAAATGGGTCTGCAAATGATGGAGATTTAACAGATGATTCCGAATTATCCAGGAGGGTGGATGATGCAAGAGAAGACATTGAAAATAAATTACGAATTGGAACTCCAGACTTAATAGCAACTGAAATACAATCACCAAATAGCCAGGATTTTATTCTTGGTGGAGAAAGAATAGAAAATGGAATGTTGCCTCTGAATGACTCCACATCTATGCTGGGTAAGTTATCAAGAGAACAGGAAATTAATTATGACTTGGCTGAAAATGGACCATATACCCCTGAAATAATTTTATCATCAAATGAAGCAAGGTCTTTTGAAAAAGCACCAAATGAATTCGTACAAGTTTCAGAAAATGGTATGCTTGAGTCATCCATTGTAGATGGCATATCTGAAAAGAGGATTTCACATAAACATTCAGATAAAATAGATGAGTCAAGCGCTGTTGACATGGGTGTGTCTGACATTGGCTTCTCAGAAGTGCGGAGCTGCCTTGTTCAAATGCCAAGAGATGGCACCACAGTCAATGTTTTAGGAGAAGAGGAGCGCCCATCAAGACCCAAATATTTGTTTCTTCCATCAAAGATAACTGTTGAGAATGAGCAGGAGAATTCTGAGAATTCTGAGGAATCACCACCAATATCAGGAGCTGTTGGTAAGTTTGATTCTGAATTGTGTTATACTGTATAATAGTCACACTGTTGTTTTCAAGGTGTGGCCATGTGTTTCGTATTCAGATAGGTCTTGAAATCAGTACATGTTTATTGTTATGAAAGTATTTACATGTTCACATTTATTCCAAAAGTGGTGTGAATTCAACTGTTTTGTAAGGAAGAAAATGGCTGCCTGCCATTAAATCATACACTTTTCATAGTACATTGTATGACATGTGTGGGAGGCACACAGTATTCTTCGATCATTATGATAGAGGCTATATGTTCTCCAAAACTTGTCCATGATGTGAATTTTTGCTAACCATCTTACAGTGCACACAATCTCACCTTTCTCTTCACTTTTACACTACATGTTTTGGCACTAATATGCCATCTTCAGGTGTGTCTCTATCCACATCAAACTACTGCACTGCATGCCATGACATCTCCATCATAAAGTGACTAAAATGCGTATTCGTCATGTATAACAACAATTCTAAAGACTAAAACCTTTCAGGATTCGTCATCCATATGTCGTATCTCAAATACGTGAGTCACGCCAATCCTCCTCTATGGGAGCACTCTTCCTACATTCATGTGTATATTGTGCTCTGTGTTGTGTCTTGCTCCTGTGACTGCGCAAAGAGAAAGGTGAAATTGTGTGCACTCTAAGACGGTTAGCAAAAATACACATCATGGACATGAATCAGTGCAACAGGATGCTAAAATATAACATTATCCCCAAAACTTGGTTGACTTTCAGTAGACTACATAACATTGTATTCCAGAAGATAGAGCTCTTCATGCATTTGTTGACTTGGCATGGAATGACTCTTAAGGTGTGGACTTGATTTATCTGGTGTAGAATTAACTTTTTTAAGATCTGCACTATGGAGGTAGCCATGTAATAATGTGCCTAACTCATGGATGTGGGGGAGGGGAAAGGAGCTCTCTCATGACTGCATTTTGAAATGTATTTTTCTGGGCATTGTTCCTCTTTTCCCTTTAAATATCCTTCCAGGACCTGGTAGCATTCATTTTTAAAGAGAAGCTGAGAGGTTAATTCAAAACTTTCCTCATTTAAAAATAGGCCCACCAGGAGAGACACCATTGGCTGAAACAGAAGCAGAATATTCAGAGGCTGCAGACAGCATTCCTCTCTCTTCTCCTGACATATCTGAGTCTTCATCTATTGAACAGGCCATGTCACCTGTCCCCTCCCTGCAGATAGCCACACCCATGTCAGACGATGTGTCAGACATACTATCTCCAGAAGAGCGAAGTCTTGGCAAGCTTCATCCTTTCTGGGTACCTGATGCAGATGCACCAAATTGTATGCAATGTGAAATCAAATTCACCGTTCTGAAGAGGAGGCATCACTGCAGGGCATGCGGGAAGGTTAGTTCACACTTGTGCATTTTGTGCTAAGTATTTGGTTATTAAATTAATATTATGTAAGATTTGAGGCTTTCACGGCAGTGACTATGAAGAAAACAGTCTTCTGGGATTTGGCTCCGTGTATATGTGGTGTTAACCGACGTTTCGGAGGAACGTATCGCCTCTATCTTCAGGGTAGAAGAAAAAATATAAGAAATCTGCAAGCGAAGAGACCGTGAGAACCGGTATACTGGTTTGGGATTTGGGACCGTGTATATGTGGTGTTAACCGACGTTTCGGAGGAACGTATCGCCTCTATCTTCAGGGTAGAAGAAAAAATATAAGAAATCTGCAAGTGAAGAGACCGTGAGAACCGGTATACTGGTTCCAGAAGACTGCTTTCTTCAAATTAATATTACTCTTTCAAATTTGTGTTGTGTTTTGGTAGTTGACTGAAATTAGACTGGTCTTGATAAAGTCACAGTTCATTTCATAGGGTTATTGAAGTAGTTTATTAGGTTTATGTTTTTTTTCCCTTAGCTTTACTTTGTCATTCAGTGAGTATTGTCTCTTGATGTAATAACACACTGTAATGCATTGAGTAAAAGGTCAACAAAAATTATAATTGGTACGTAGTGATTAAGAGCTCTTCAGATTTGTCTTCATATCTGAATTCCATTACCCTTGCCATGATTCAGCAGCCAGTTTTCATAACTAGGCTGTAGGCTGGCTGACCAAGTTATCAGGGTTGAATTCCTGGCTGGAGCAGGAGATCTTTTTCTCCCCTCTGCAGCACCAAGAATGGCACTGGGCCCAGCTGACCTATCTAGTGAATGCTTCTACCATTGGTTAACGTTAAACTATCACTGCCACTGAGGGGGGGTGTGTTAGGCCTCACAAACATAATTTCAACAAATGTGTGGAAAGCATCAACCAGCAGTACTTGAAATGTTACAGTTTTATTTTTATGCACAGTATCTTGGAAGAGACAAGAAGAATAAATGTTTGAGTCCAGCAAAGTAATGCCAAAAGATCTTGTTTGGACTTGACCTTTGACCATTACTTGCCTGGACACAGGTATATATTCTTGTCTCTTTTCTTACTTACTTACTTACTTACTTACTTACTTATGGAGCTGAGCCCTTCTTGAGGAGAAGCCAAATCTGCAGCTACTCAAGAATTTTCCAGCATTTTATGGAACCCAAAGGTTCATTACTGTGTTCACAAGAGCCTTCCACTGGTCCATATCCTGAGCCAGAGCAATCCAATCCATACCATCCCATCCTCTCTCTCTAAGGTCCATATTAATATTGTCCACCCACCTATGCCTTGGTCTTCCCAGTGGTCTCTTTCTTTCTGACTTTCCCACCAATATCCTATATGCATTCCTCATCTCCCCCATTTGTGCTACATGCCGTGCCCACCACATTCTCCTTTACTTGATCATTCTAATTATACTTGGAGAAGAGTACAAGTTATGAAGCTCCTCATTATGCAGTTTTCTCCAACCTCCTGTCACCTCATCTCTCTTCAGTCCAAATATTCTCCTTAACACCCTGTTCTCAGACACCCTCAGTCTGTGTTCCTCCATTAATGTCAGAGACCAAGTTTCACACCCATACAGAACCACAGGCAAAATTATAGTTTTGTATATTCTAAATTTTATATTTTCTTACTACACAAAAATTAAAATTTAACATTTTGAGTAAAACTGGTTGATGTTTGATGCTTTTCTCCATATCTGTTCAAATTATCTCTTAAATTTCTGGGTGTATAATAATGATCCCAGAGCATGTTTCATTATCTGTAGAAAGAACCAGATTATCTTGAATGACCTAGACATCACTGACTCTGTATTTATGAGACATGTGTTACAAGAGGTAGACCATGTAGGGAGCAGTATTTGCAACATAAAGAAAACTTTCCTACCTTAATGGACTACCTCTGTGGTCTAGGGTCAGGGTTCCTGGCTACAGATCCAGGGGTCTGGAATGGGGTCTACTTAGCCTCATGAGGATAATTGAGGAGCTACTTGAATGAAAAAGTAGCAGCTTCGATGTAGAAAACTGAAATTAACAGCTGTGGGGATTTGTTACGCTGACCACGCGACACTCTCTATGCACTAAAGTTGGCACTAACTTCGCCGACAGGTGGCAGCCGCTCGGTATAATTTGCCTGTGAACTAAAACCACAGAGTTTTTTTTTCCTACCTTAATGTCAGTTCACATTAACATCATATACTTTGTTGTCACAGGTGTAAATGTCTGAGTTGTACTGTTATGACCATTACATTTAGACAAAATAGTCCAAAAATTTGGGGTATGTTAATGTAAGTATGGTTTTTGCTAGGTGTTGTGTTTTAATGTGATGACACTCATAAATAATCTTTACAAGCCAACTTTAAACCTATTATTCAGTTAACCACGTTTCTGTAACAGCCTTCATCATTATTCTGATTCAGATGTTAACTCTTGGATTACACAGAAATTGCATGCACGGAGATTCATTTAATGCACAAGGAAAATTTGTATTACAGGTTCTTTGCTCCAAGTGCTGCAGCCTGAAGTCTCGTTTGGAATACCTGGACAATTCCGAGGCACGGGTCTGCCATCCTTGTTATAGTATTCTTGCCAAAGGTATGTGACACTTATTGATGTATATGGATCATAAAATGATGGCATTTAATAAGAATGCAGAAGTGGCCACTTCCTCCTAGGGGCACATGGTAGCGTAGTTGGTTGAAGCGCTATGCTACAAGCCGGAAGGTTGTGGGATTGAATTCCGATGAGGTGGATTTTTTCAATTTACTAACAGAAATGAGTACCAGGAATATTCTTGGCGGTTAAAGGGCAGCAGGCGCGTAAGCCTGACAACCTTACCACCATCTATGAGCTGGTTGTCTAGAAAATGCGGGAACCTTAACATCTCACAACCCTATGGGCCTCCACAGCCTCTTACAGGGATACCTTTATTTACTTACTTACTTACTTACTTACTTACTTACTTACCACTTCTTCCTTGTAAAGGGTTGTATTTTTATGAAGTATGTATTTGTAGTTTTCATAAAAATGCCTGTTTAATGCAAGTGCCAGACCATTTACAAGGCTTGTTAGAGATGTTGCAGAAGAACAAATCAGCTGCCCTGTAGAGTTCCTGAATAGCCTTAAACCATTGTATATGGCCCCACGTAAGTTGATTTTGAAGGTTAGTACTGTAATAATACTGCTGAGAAACCTGAATACCTTTCAAATGGAGCTAGATTGATTAATGAAGCACTGTATCAGAATGTTGATCTGATTTTCAGTACTCACAGAGAAGAGGAGTAATAATTCATTGTATTTTGATGTACACATCTGGAGTTGAACTGCCAATTGCTTATTGGAGACTATAATTTGTAGTAAGGTTAAATCAACAAATTACAGGGATAGATATTTGAAAGAGATTGCAGTTTTATTCATGGACAGTTGTAAGTGGCTTTCACAAGAAAGGAAAACATTAAGAGAATTAAACATTTTTGAGTTCAGGGTATCCAAGAGATAGGTAAAAGAAGAACTCGGTTTATGAAGAATATTATTTAAGGACGTGTCCTTGAGTGAGATGGAAGGTGAGTCACTGCATAATTAAAAACAGCATACAGTGCCAATACTACACTGAATTCACATTTTTGGTGTAGGCTTTTTGTATACAGTAAGTTCTGTCTACATTATAAAGCACAAGACATAGTTAATCATTTAATAAGATAATATTTTTTATTTGCAAATTCTTCATATAACCTGTTTTCTTGGATTGACACCATGAAATAATAAATTTGACTTGAATATGTATGACTTAAACTCGCATACATTTGTGTTTTGTTTACACTCTGCAAGTTTAGTTGTTATCAGTTAGGGTCAGTCTGAAACTAAAAGAATCATTGTGCGTTGGAAACATAAGCAAGATACGTATCTATGATCTGTGCAAACAATTTTTTTTTCTCAGGCTGCAAAACTAAAATGTATTTTGTCGTTTAGTCTTCCTGGTAGAGCAAGGTGAGAGTGCCTTAGGCTCACCATCATCTTTGAATGAAGGAGTAGCAGACACCAGCAGTATACCCCTGGGTAGACAACCAAACCCAAACAACCCTATGGAGTACTGTTCTACCATTCCTCCACTGGAGCAGGCTGCAAGTGTTCTGCGGCAGCCACCACCCAGTGTACTGGTGCCTGTTGGGGTTCTCAAACGAGAGGGTGAGTTTGTTGCTTAATAAATACTTTTTCTAATATAGTACAGTTTCTTCATTCAGACTCAGTGTACAGTGGGGAGTAAAGTGGTTTGAGAATTCATATTGTGATCTTCTGAGTTGTGGCTGGTGGGTATCAGCATGCCATGTAAACATACCACCTACATCTTCAGGGTAAACCTGGGAGTTTAGGCAGTTTGTTGATCCAAAACTGTGTTTTATTATTTAACAGTGCTGTCAGTATCAGGTCTATATAGTTTTAATGATGGAATGTTTAACAAATATGGAGTAGTTGGTGGAATGAGAATTGGCAGGGGAAATCAAAGTACTCTGAGAAAACCTGCCCTTGTGCCACTTTGCCCACCATACATCCCATGTGACCTGACCAGGGATCAGACCTGGGCCATTGTGGTGGGAAGCCGGCAGCTAAGAGCTAAGCTCAGGCATGGCTCTGGAAGTATTGGTACCCACCTACCAGATTGCATGATACCATAACCCAGAAGACCACAATATCAGTCTTGACTGTTGTCAAAGCCTCTAATCTTATGTGCTTGAAGAATTGTTAATCAGCTGAAGACTTCTTTCTAATCAACTATTAAATTGCAAGGTGTTTTGATAATTGTACTTCATCTTGTTTGGAAACTGCCTGACACAACTATTCCCCATGTGCACTCACTGCATGTGTTACCACCATCCCTGGTCAGTCTGCTTCACCACTGATTTTATAGGGTGAAGGTTACCAGTCTGCTTGTGGTATATATCTCTCAGAATTAATACTCTCTGATTATAACACAGGGCCTGTAATTCTTTTTGCACTTAGGGTATGCCCAACACCAATTTTTAAATCATGGACTGGAATTCTGTGTACAAGATGTAGATTTCCTGTGCTCTAGCATTTGTCCATTTGTCTAGCATTTGTGTGTCCATATGCCCAGTCAAATAAAACAAAACTTTCATGAAAAATGTTGAACGTAGGATCAAGATATTTTTGTCCGTCCAGTGTAGAAGGCACTGCGTGGGTACAAACTTTATTTGGAACAGAATTTTTAGTTGCACAAGAAATTACAGAATCATTTGTACGTAAAGAGCCCATATCTATGCCAAGAAGTGTGAACTTGCCTAGAAGGGTAGAAGGATTAAAGTTCAGATATTGCATCAAATCAAATCAAATCAAATCAAATTCTGTCAAGAGTTTGTGGCAGCTGTTTTTTTTTTATTAAATAATGGAGCTTGTATGTGTGCACACAGTAGCATAGTTGGTTGAGGCACTGTGCTACAAGCCAGAAGGTTGCAGGTTCAGATCCTGATGAGGTCATTGGATTCTTCAATTGACCTAACCCTTCCAGCCAAACTATGGCCCTGGGGTTGACTCAACCTCTAACAGAAATGAATACCAGGAATCTTCCTGGTGGTGAATGGCAGCTGGTTTGTAAGGCTGACCTCACCGCCATGGGAGCCTTGACATCTCACAACCCTAAGGGCTTACACAGCCTATTACAGGGATAGCTTTAATATTTTACATTTACCTTAATGGAATTTGCATAATTGTAGGTTTATGTTACATAAATAAAAGTTCAAAGTACTTTTATGTCATATAACTCTGTTTTGAAGGCATCAAAGCCCAAAATTTGTATGATGCTGGCTGTTTTCTCTGTCGCATAAGCATTAAATGACACAAAACATTGTATCTCCAAATCTAATTGAGTTGTCTGGGTGAAACTGAAGTAATATGGAATTCATTTCAGAAGCTAGCAAATGACATGTAAAACTTCCTTGTAACTTCAGATTTTCAATGTGTAAGAAAAGTATACTTGATCAAATCACTCTGAAGAAGTCATATAACATCCAGTTACATAACATTTGTTGGGAAAAGGCAACAGATTGAAAATTTGAGGAGACAGCAGCCACTGTTTCTCCTACGTATATTGTAAATTTCAACTTCTTTCTTTAATCCTTGACTGAGTTATGACTGTTTGGCTATAATAGTGCAAACTACCAAGCATGGCTTCAGTTTATATTGTCTTTTCATGTCATGCATGTGAATATACTAACTTTTCATCCAGTGACCATCCATTTCTTGTTATGCTTTCCATGCCAATCTAACAATGTCACCCATCTGTGGTCACTGGAAGGATGTTGATGGGCCTTCAGGATGTATGAATATGAAAACATAGTCAGCTTTTATTCATGATGATGCCAGTCCACCACTTTCCAACATTTGTGCAGGCATCAGAGCTATACAAGGCAATATCATTGTATGCAGTATATACGTGAAACATAACATGAAAAACTCTCATTGCATTGCAATTTAATGGTGTGTAACGGTGATATTCTCTAGTGTTTGGAACTTTCATACAGTTACTGAAACATTTCTTAAGCTTTGTTTGATATTCTGTGATGTGTGTGTGTGACTTACATAAGAATATTTTATTCCATGAGTGTTTTCTTATGAAAAACTTATACATGTCTTTGCATGGTCAGTATTTCCTTATCACAAGGGCAGTGATAACTTGTGTAGGTGCCTGTTGTTTTGTTGTTCCACCTGGCAGCGTCATTGGAACCTTTACCATGACTGGTGGCAGAGAAATGCTACTCTGTAGCAATGTCAGAATTGTTCTTTTGATTTACTAAATCGGCAACAAATTTTCTGTTCATATACTGTGCTGCATCTGAGTCACAAAAGTATGATGGCTTTTTATATTGCTCTCCAGTATCTTGATTGGCTGAATCACGGCCTTCTGAACACCATGAAATTTGATTGATATGTGTGTTATGCATTCACTAACAATACACAAGGAGCTGGGTGTCTAGTTAGATTCAGGTTGATGCATGTATATTGTAATACGATGAAATGTTACTTTGTCATTGCTTTGTGCAATCCATCCTGAATGATGAAAGAGTAGTTTTCTGCAAAATTTACTGATGTAACACATTCATGTCCATTTAAACTTTCTTTGCACTTGGTTTGACTTCAATCCTGATGCTGAGCTACAAAGTTGTGAGGATGAAAGGTGTTCCAGATCTCATCAGTCATATCAATAAATTCTTGACATGTAAGAACTGCAGTCGTTAGTGTTGAGAATCCTGTCCTACACATTGTCTGTATATGATTTAATCTGCAGATTCTGAAATTTCCGTTATAGAGAGTAACTGCATATGACATCAGACCCAGGACTACTTACGCTCCATGCTAAAGCACATTACGCTTTCTGTTGAGCATACAATTTTTTTTTTATTTTTTTTTAATATAAATCAGCTTTAAGGTGTTCTCCATGCACTGTTGGTGTTATGTTGTGATTAATCACACCGACACATTTGACCTGTCTATATTCATAAGACTTGGGGTTTGAAAGGAGGCTGAAAATTCAGGATGGGAACTGACAAAACTTCACTCATGACCTCACCTTGCTATAATTTGGCAGCCTTCTCTGTCTACATAAACTCCTTGCTGAGAATGTTTACAGTGTGGATTAAGTACCTGGTGTCGTCTTCTCTTATTGTATCTTTGTGGGCGTTGCTGTGGTGAGTCCTTCCATCTCATATAAGGCATACTTTTTTACCTTACCAGGATTTTTATTCTGCAGAATATCACNGTGAACTACCAACAGTTCGTATCTGTTGTTTGGGTCCAGTTCCATTGTTTATAGTGTTAAGGATGCTCAGTGACCCTGTTATTGTTTTCATGAGGATGTCATATTACAGGCAGTTCAAGGTCTAGAAGTGATGTTGCTAAGCAGGTGATATTTAGTGATGGAATAAGACCAGGAGGTGACTTGACAGAACTGGATGGCTCGTCAGAATCAAGACTGCCTTACAGGCGCCCAGGAAGGGTTCTCAAACGTGTTGGAACGCCACCTGGTGAGCAAAGTTACCAGCTTCTCAAACATGTCATTCTTTTGTTTCATGTAATGTAGGTAAATAAAAGTATACAGCTTGATAAAATTTTTAATTGCTTTTCCACTGTTTTGAAACTAATGATGAATTGAGGGTGGAAGTGATAAATAATATTTGTAATAATTTATTACTTTTGCTCTAAATTTGATTGTACTTAGCTGTATGGCTTGAATTTAAATAGCGAAATTATTCTATGGTACTTCATAATAGGGTGAAGTTGTCTTTAAAATTTTCACTGCACAAGTTGTTCCAAAAATGTCAGCATTTCTGTGTTACGTTTCAGAAATCTTGGTGTGTACTACTTTTAAGCAGTGCCAATAAAACTGCATTGTAAGTAATTGATTGCCATTCTGAAATTCAGGGGTATGATTCTTGTGGGTAGGTGACTGGCATAATGATGAATGTTATGCAGCCTTTCCATGAAGTCTGCCATGTAGCAGTCATAGGTTGCTTCTTGTCATGGGGAGCCCCAAACAGCAGCTTTGAGGACAAACATAGCTCCTTCCCAAACACCATGCAACAAACATTGTGCCTGTGGTCTTAAGTAAAAGTAAATGTATCCCTGTAACAGGCCATGGAGGACCATGGGGTTGTGAGATGTTGAGGTTCCCACATTTTCTAGACAGTCGGCTCATAGATGGCAAGGTTGTCAGTCCTACATGCTGGCCGCCGTTTACCCCCAAGAATATTCCAAAAACATTCCTGGTACTCATTTCTGTTAGAGGCTGAGTTGACACAGGGCCATAGTGCAGCTGGAAGGATTAGGTCAATTCAAAAAAATCCAGTGACCTCATCGGGACTTGAACCTGCGATCTTCCGGCTTGTAACATAGTGTGTCAACCAGTCTGTGGTCTTACAGGTGAATTCTCTATAGGTCAGCAGGAAGAGTGGTAGCCCCTTGTAACAATCTGATTTGTTCGTCGCGGTTACCTCCCTCAGGTGCTTCTCTGCTGTTTAAGTGTAGTGTTCTGTCATGCCATCTGACTGTGGATGCAGAGGGGTGGTTCAAGTCTTGTACACTTAAGGCACCATCACATTTCCTACAACAGTTATGACTTGAAGTTCTGGTCTTGGTTGCTGTGCAGTTCCCTCAGGATTCTGGAGTGGCAGAAGAAGTTGGTCACCAGAATGTTAGCCACTGTCAGTGCTTCCTGGTTAGGGATGGCATGAACCTTTGGTCACTTGGTGAGGTAGTCTGTGGCAATCAGGAGGTATTGAATTGTCCTCGGGCTCTTGTAAAGAGTCCTGAGATATCAATGGTGATCTTTTCAAACAAAGCACTGACGTTACACTGATGCATCAACTCTGGGTTCAGGAATCTTGACTTGCTGTGCAGATGTCACAGTTGGCATCACCTCCTCAATGTTGATCCTCATATGTAGACAATAGTACTGCTGTCTGACTTTGTCCAGGGTTTGTGTTGCCTTTACATCGAGTTGTGTCACCTGCTCACTATTTACCTTGTGAAGACTCTGGGCTTGCTCCTGAACCGGTGTCATGGTGCCCTTGAAGTGTCTGTTATTGTTTTTTGCTCTGAATGACCTTCCTTTTCAGGTTCTTCCTGGCCAGCACATTCATCCTGAGTTCTTTGAATTTGTCTTATCTGGTGCTTATGTATTTCTAAGTTCTTTGTGCACTTCCAGTTTGTTTTTGCTGGCAGTCAACTTACTTAGCTGCTCCAAAATTTCTTCTAAAACTGGATCTCTCTCTGATCCAACTTCTGACATCAGTTGTAACATTTGTCTTGTTTTTGATCAGTTATTTTCAGTTTGTCAGTAACATTCTTGGCATCAGTTTTAATTCCGTACTAATTCACTGGACACTGCTGCACTCTGCTTTTGGACTCAACTCATCACTGCCACCATTGGACACACGGCATGCCTATCATAGCCCTCTTTCGCCACACATGAACACTGCATGCCACTCTTACGTGCAGACTGACTGACTTGAGGCTAGATGCTATTGTTTTTTGTATCTAATCTTTCTAGAATGGCCCTGCGCCTTTGTGAGTGTAGGTCTGGAACCTTTGAGAGAAATCCATGCACATATGCTTCCACCCCCATCGCTCACATGGCAGTGTAATTGAGCACGTTAGCACAGTACTAATATATCTACCTTGCATTTGAAAGCTGTCTGGTTTGAATCTTCACTGCGCTGGATAGCAGCAGTCATAACATTGTTCATAGTTTTCTGCTCTCCATCCTTGTGTTTCCAAGGATAGTACCTTCACATAGGCCACAAATGCTTCCGTTCTCCTCTCACCTTGTCTGTCGTATATATATTATTCAGCACTACATAAACCCAGCAGTTAATAAAAACCTTACTTACGGAGCTGAACTCTTCTTGAGGATCTGCTACTTTTGCAACTGCTCAAGAATTCCCAGCATTTTACAGAACCCAAAGATTCATTACCATGTTCACAAGAGCCCTCCACAGGTCCCTATCCTGAGCCAGGTCAATCCAAACTATACCATCCCATCCTATCTCTCTTAAGATCCATTTTAATATTGTTCACCAACCTACGCCTTGGTCTTCCTAGTGGTCTCTTTCCTTCTGGCTTTCCCACCAATATCCTATATGCATTTCTCTTCTCCCCATTCATGCTACATGCCCTGCCCACCTCATCCTCCTTTACTTGATCATTCTAATTATACTTGGAGAAGAGTACGAGTTACAAAGCTCCTCATTATGCAGCATTCCCCAACCTCCTGTCACTTCATTTCTCTTTGGTCAGAATACTCTCAACACCCTGTTCTCAAACACTCTCAGTCTGTGTTCCTCCCTTAATGTCAGAGACCAAGTTTCACATCCATACAGAACTACAGGCAATAATAAAAACCTTAGAATAATAAATAAAAGTGAATGGTGACTAAAGTGTATAAGAATAATAGTAGTGGGACCTACTGTATATGGAGAAGCAGCAGAGGCAGTCATCTGAGAGCTAAGTCATGACAGATTTATCCTGGAGTATATAAAAAAATCCAAAAATGACTAAATGTTGCTGAAATGACCTTATTCTCTCAGAGCTGTTGACTTAGAGAAGGAAGACATTTTGGCATAATACCCAAAAGAATTTTCAGAATTTTTTTTTAGACATGTGTTTACTTATATTGCAACTTTTTATGTATTTAATATGTTTTAGGTCCTCCTACCTCTGCTTCAAATCATTCCAGCCAGAGATTGCTACCTCCTCTTGATCCCAAGACAATGAGCTACATTCCCACAGACAGAGGTAAACAGATTCTTTATCACACCTGCAAGCTGGTCATTTACTGATTGCAGTTTTGTTTTCTCCTACATGTATATCATAATCGATGAGATATTTTTCATTGACAGGTGGATGCTTTCATCTGAACCCTAATGAATTAATTACATCATCATTCATCAGTACTGAATGACAGAAAGTTCTTTCTAAAGAAAGCTTTTGTAACTAAATAATATTTCGTGTAATCCCGTGGCCTGTAGTCCGCAAGCAAACTCTTCTGACTGAGAAAGTGCCGCTTGTTGAGAGGACCGCCTCTGTGGTCTAGTGGTCAGAGTTCCTGGCTACAGATCCAGAGGTCACGGGTTCGATTTCTGGCGCTACCAGATTTTCTGAGAAGTAGTGGGTCTGGAACAGTGCCCACTCAGTCTTGTGAGGATAATTGAGGAGATATGTCAAGGAAATAGCAGCTCCAGTCTAGAAAACTCAGATTAATGGCTGTGGGGATCCATTGCGCTGACCACATGACACCCTCTATATGCTAAAGTTGGCACTGATAT
Organism: Cryptotermes secundus; assembly: GCF_002891405.2. NCBI lineage: Eukaryota > Metazoa > Arthropoda > Insecta > Blattodea > Kalotermitidae > Cryptotermes > Cryptotermes secundus. The sequence goes on from NW_019739943.1 coordinate 1,924,039, forward strand.
TTGGTGTAAGCTAAAAGTATTTAGTGGAGATACATGCAAGGGAAACTCTGAGGGGAAACAGATAAAGACTTTGGGGTTACATTCATATAATCTAAATTTTATATGTAAGAATATCCACACTGTAATATCAAACATTTACACTTGCAGTTTGTTCAGAACTTTGCGACTGTCAGTTGTTAAAATCGGTGGGCAAGAATGTCTCCAGAATATTTGATAGTAGAGAAACACGTCTTATAACAGGCGTGTTTCATTTCCTGTAATCAATATGTGGATAATACAGATTCCAGATTAAGGAAGATTGTCTTCAGGAATTGGGCATTATGCTAGAAATATTGAGTTTTCTCCCACATAATTACATTGGAACCCTACCCTTAAAAATATTTGCACATGTCCTGTTACTGTGTTTCAATAACAGAATCATTTATGTTACTTTTGTAACACATTTCATGGTGCGATAGTAAATATGAACCATCAGTGTGAAATCATTGTGGTTAATTCCACCAGTTGTGGTCTCCTCAGCCTTCCTGAGTTTGCATGCCTTGATGGTGGAGGCATGTGTGAAGGCATGTGAAGTAGGGTACTGTTACTGTCATCATAGTGACCAGAGGTGACTCACTTGGATGATGATGTCATCACCATCATCTCTCCCACCCACCCGCCCACCCCAATGAATAGCAGATTTCTTCCATTTGGTTTCATTTGCTCTTCTAAACTTGCTCTTCGCCCCCCCCCTTCACCTGTAATATGGCTGTAATTTAATACCCATATTGTTTCAATTTTATTTTCAGGTTTACCACCCTTGGCTGTAATTAATAAGGGTGAAATTAAATTTGTTGATGTGGTGGACCAAGATAAACAGATGGCAATACTAAGGTCTGAGACTGAACCACCTACAGTATTTGCCATCAACAGGAATCTCTTCGTTCAAGTAAAAATTCTGAACTGTAAGTCAGTATGCAGATATTTTACTTCTGTATTTTATTTAATGGCCGGTCATGGTAGCCGAGTAGTCTAAGGCATGCACTGTCTTCGCTCGCTCGGAAGCCGGGATTGTGGGTTCGAATCCCACTCAGGGCATGGATGTTTGTGTGCGTTTTTCTGTGTTTGTGTACAGGGATAGGCCTTGCGACGAGCTGATCACTCACCCAAGGAGTCCTACCGCATGTGTAAGATCTAGAAAAACTGAAGTGAACGGTGTTCATGGGTGCCAAGGAAAAAAAAAAAATTATTTAATGATGCTGTCAGTAACTCATACTATGGCTGCACCATAGCTCAAGTGGTTAGTCGGTGGCTTCCCACCACGGCGGCCTGGGTTCGATCCCGGGTCTGGTCAAGTGGGATTTGTGGTGGACAAAGTGGTGCTGGGGCGGGTTTTTTCCAAGTACTTCAGTTTACCCTGCCAGTCTTTATTCCGCCAAATTCTCTATCATCATAATCACCAGGGGTAGGCTACAATAGGCCAATCAGTGGCCGCCGTGCCGAGTGGACCCAGTTTGACTCCACCCCCCACTAAGGGAAAACTCATACTATACAGATTCAAATGACTGGTTGATTATGACTGTTAAATAGGAAGGGCTGTGGGAGGAAGCATCCATGAGCTAATTTAAGGCACTCAGCAGCATTTGCTTCACCACACTGGGAGAAACCATGGAGAACCTCAGTAAGGAGAGTCCAGGCACCTTCCAAATACAAATTAGAAGCAGTACAACTTAAGTCAACTTGCTTAGTAGTAGCGTACAAAAGAAAACTCTTGAAATAACTTAAGTTGTGCTGCTCTGCTTCAATTGTGTCTGTATAGAAAGGACAACAAAACTTAAATTAAATAATTAGCATAATTACTAATGACGTAGTTGCAGGTGCTGTTCTAAAATTTTAATCTGAAAGAAGGGGTGTGATGTATACATTTTGATTCATAGAATGTAACAGATTTGTGACATGGTGCTTGTTCAGTACAGTTGTCTCAATAACCCATTGTTTGATCACATTTGCAACTGTGAACGTAGTTGTAGGAATTCAGAAGTTTAACACAGGAGATGTTAAATAAGAAAAAATGTTAAAAATAAAATCAATTTCAATTCAGAGATCTTAATAGAGTTTTTTTTTGCTATTACAACAGATGTAGCTACTCATAATTTGCAGAAAAATTATATCATAATGTCTGAAGCATATACAGTTACCTTTCATATTGAATTATGTGGTATTTATGATGTATTGTATGTTAGAATATCAGTTATTTCATGTTTCTTGTTTTCATGCACAACATAAATGTTTGACCGTTTGGGAGACTTGGGCTCGCGTAGGTTGATAATATTAAATTTGAGTCATACATGTTGGCTGTAAACTAGATTTGTCAGAGTGGGCAAATTTTACTTCACATCATAATCTGTGAGCACTACTGCGTGTATTTATTAGTAGGAAATTTGAGGAATTGTGTTGTGGTTTATTTTGAAGTACAGCATCAACGATCTCCTGAGGAGATTTGGGAGAAACGCCATAAGTCTTAGAATATAGGTAGTTGGTATTAACCTGCAACACTGTTATATATGACAGTATTTTCCCAGTAAAATTTGTACCTCAAGGAAAAGTCTGGGATGGTTCTCTTTCAGTGGACTGTTGTGTCAGTCGAACATGTTGGTGCTTCTCAACTTCGGGGATGAGCTGTGTGGGCCAAGATGAAATTGTCATAATCCTGGAATGTCTGCCAGATGAAGCAACTGTACCAAAGGACATCTTCAGACACCTCAACACACTTTATCAAGATGCCTCAAGAGGTAAAGAATTAAGTCTTTATTTACTGTTCACCCTGACCTCATTTCTGGTCCTGAAAATCCATTCTTTTTATTAAAAACTAAGATAGTCCAACATAGCACTGCCATTAGCCACATTATTGTGTGTGCCAGTGAATACATATTCCTGTCTGATATGTTTTCATGTGAATTCTCGTAACATATTTTAACAGCAATATTTCTTCATGATTTGGGCCCTTTATCAAGACAACAGTTATCATCTTCTTCACTGAACTCAATGCCAATTGGCTATTGCTAAATGCAATGTAGCAACAGCTTCTTTGAGATAAAGTACAATGTAAAATTTCACTGTACAGATAGATGTTCATCACAAATTGTAACACTTGTTTTTACTATATTTATTACTGTTCTCATCTACTGTATGTTCACTTACCATATTTCTGGTATATGTCCAATAGTATTTTAATTTTGTACCTTCTTCTTCTTCACTCTTATCTAGAGATTTATGTGTGGGGACATTGTGCCACCTGATAGTTATACTGCTTTATGTTATAGAAATCTTCATAACAATGGCTGTGAGAACTTAAAACTCTGCATAGGATGATTACCTTGTAGTTCGTAATTAATTATATTTTAGTTCACTAATTTTTATGGTGATGGACTATGTAGAAAATGAAATAGTCATGGTTCTGTAGTAGTTCTGCCTTGTACTCAACTGTGATTTTCTGAGATATGCTACAAATACTTTGCATCACAGACTATATTGATGGATTTATGTATTTTTTTATTTTTTAACCTGGGCTCAGTTCATTCTCATGATCAGCATGCTGGTCCCATGTGATATGTTAGTGTTTTACATAATAATCAGTGTGGAATAGTCGTTTTGGGTTCTGGTTTGTTAGATGCAGAATCAGCCATATGAGTTTATTACATTCTGATGTATTAAGCATGCAAAAGTTTTTATGCTCATCTTTCATTGATTACATTTTTTGAAGAATACAGTTGAAACGTTATCAGTCTGAAGCTATTTGTATAGAATTGAAATGAATGAAGTTGTTATAGTTTCATGCAAATGTTCTTACATTTTCTAGAGCCCTTCATAATGAACCTACAGTATGAAAGTAAACTGTTTAACTAGTTCTTTGATTTCAATTCTCTCTCCCTCCCTCTCTCTCATCTGTCCCATTCCCCCCCCCTCTCATTCTCACTCTTGTTTCCCTTTCCCCTCTCTTCTCCTTTGTCTCACATGAATCTGTCATCTTCGTGGTTTTAGTATGCAAGCGAACTATACGGACCGAGCGACCGCTGCTTGTCAGAGAAGTTAGTGCCAACTTTAGCAGATAGAGGGTGTTGTATGGTCAGTGCAACGAATCCGCATGGCCAATAATTTCGGTTTTCTAGACCAGAGCCGCTATTCCCTTGAAATAGCTCCTCAGTTATCATCACGAGGCTGAGTCGGCCCCGTTCCAGACCCACTACTTCTCAGAAAATCTGGTAGCGCCAGGAATCGAACCTGGAATGTTATCAATGTTGAGATACCATTGTTTAGTTTTTATCAATCTCCTTTTCACATATTAGTTATAGGTAAGAGTTCTTAAGAGGGCCTGCCCTCAATACTTTTCTAGTTAACACGTGTAGTAAAATAATATTTGTAAAATGGTTTGTGTTCATTTTGCTTGCAGGAAATACAGTGAGCGAGTTGGGACATACAGTATTCCAAGGAGTACCATTCCTTGATTCAACTGAACATGGTGGCTTCATTTACATCCGTCCCTCCTTTCAGTGTCTGCAGAAACTTGTACTGCCATCATCTCCATATTTAGTTGCAATTCTTGTGCACAGGTATTAGATTCATGCAACTTGGAAGTGATATAAGTTGTGCAAGGGAGAATGTTGATTTGTAACAGTCATTTCTAGGTAGTGGACAGGCTTCCCAGCTAGTGAATTTAGCACCCTACTCAGGAATTTTGGTGGAACAGTTTATCTCAGATGTCAGAATTATTAATTTGTTGTGTAGTGGTGTTTATTTTGTTTTCATACTGGCAGCAAGGTTATTAACATTAAATAAACTTTGTGTTTAATATATTGATATATTTTTCAGTCATATAGTTGGTCTTATCATTCCTCTAAAAGAGAACGTTTGTTAAAGTAATCTCTGAATGTTGACAAAAGTGTTTTGATATCATAAATAATTTTAATTGGAATTAAACTGTTACACGTGCTATCTTAAAGTTTCAGTCATGATCGTAAAGCTCATTCAACCAGATGCTTCAGATTTGTTAACATGCTCCCATGTTACAAGGTTTTGAAATACTGTGTAACCCTTGAAGTTTCTGTCATTTTTCAGGTGGGAGACTCCATGGGCAACAGTTTTTCCTATCCGCCTCATGTTAAGACTTGGAGCACAATATAGGTACTACCCGTGTATGTTAGTATCCATAAGGAATAGAAGACCAGTTTACTGGGAAATTGGTCATACTATCATAAACCTCCTAGCTGTAAGTATAAAAATGGAGCTGGCTACATTGATTGTTTTTAATTCTGACGGCTATTAAATTTTGTCTTCCTAGGTTCAAAGTGGAGAATTTGGACTGCCTGTTTTACAGGAAACCCCATGTTTGGGCATAGGAAAGACTTTGTTATGATTACAGATTATAGAACAGTTATAAAAAGAATATCATCAAGTTACAACAAATTTTGATTGACCTTCACTGAAATTGAAATGCATTCTAATAGGCATCAGTGATAGTGCTTAATTTTTATTTTATGCTTAATAATAATAATAATAATAATAATAATTATTATTATTAAAAATTCCACGACCTCCGCCGGGTTTGAACCCGTGTACCTTGAGTCATGAGGTGGGAACGTTACCCCTAGACTATGGAGGCTGCTACCTGTTTCATTAACTGTCACTTTAGTATTTGTTTTGGCATACTTTTTATAGTCATAAATTTTAAGAAAAATAATAAATTATTGTAATTTTTCTTATCTCTCCTCTTCCTCCAACTTTGGAGCATAGAGCTGATTTCTCAGTTTCATGATCACTTTTACAGAGGGTAGGATTCCTTGGATGGGTGATGAGCTTGTCAAAAGGTCTCTACCTAAACACAGGACAACACAAACAGAATAAACATATATATACACACCAAACATCCATACCTTGTGTGGGATTCGAACCCATGATATCTGCTTATGAGCGAGCAAAGATGGTACATGCCTCAGATTGCTCGGCTACCATGACTTGCATTATAATAATTAGATTGTGTAAATGACCAGCTACTTTATTATCAACTAGTTTCCAGTGTTAAGGACATTGAAATAGAGTGAGGATTATTCAGATGAGAACTGCAGTGATGTCACTATAAATATTAGTATTATTAGTTGTTATGCCCCAAATTTGAGATTGAAGAGGGTATTCTATTATCAAAAAGCTAGAGACTTGCGAAAAGAGTTTCGCAGCTATTGCCGTAAATTGTAAACACTAGGACTGGCAATTAGGTTAAGAATGTAAAGACTCAGCAGGTCTATGTAATCACAAAGCCAGTAGCTTACCTCACTCGTAACCTGGATTCAATCGCAAGAGACTGCTGACACCGCAATAAGACGCAAGGGGGTCCACCCACAACCACCCAGGAGAGCCAATGAGGAGGTTATTATGAGGATTGAGGGCACTGAGGGGGAGTCACCTACCCTCTGTCATCAGTGCCAAATCAGCGAATTAAAACGATAAATTAGGGAACTTCGGGGGGATTTGGATCATGTTTTAACACAGAATATTCACTTGTCAGCCGGAGGCTCTCGGCAACATGGGTATGACCAGCGGAGGTAGCGGGTCGGTATCTTGTACTTCACGTAAGTTTGTTTACGCATATTAGCCATGCCGATTGATAATATCGTTGTTTCATAGTATTGGTGATACAGTGTGTTGAGCTATTGAATGTGCAATTTCCAGTGTACCCAGTGAGCCCTGAGGGTAGGATACCAGGAACATGTAAAAGGCTAGGATACTAGTCAGGCAATCAGTGATTTATAGGATATATATCAAGGTTAGGGTTAGTATGTTGTAGTAAAGATAGTAGGCGGGATTCAATACGTATAACCAAGGATAGAGTAGGTTAAGAGGTATAGATAGTGTACTTATATATGTTGAGAGTAAGAANTCTGCTTATGAGCGAGCAAAGATGGTACATGCCTCAGACTGCTCGGCTACCATGACTTGCATTATAATAATTAGATTGTGTAAATGACCAGCTACTTTATTATCAACTAGTTTCCAGTGTTAAGGACATTGAAATAGAGTGAGGATTATTCAGATGAGAACTGCAGTGATGTCACTATAAATATTAG
>NW_019739943.1:1931364-1961030 GCF_002891405.2 Cryptotermes secundus
GACACAGGCAGCAGTGGCAGCCGAAGACGAAGATAAGAATAGACAGGGATAGGCTCCTGCCACACAGGCAGAGTATGGTAGCCTCGACAGCAACGCCCCTTTAAGATATAATGATGAAGTGTATTAATAAAGTATTAAGTCGCTACCTGTAAGCTACGGGAGGAGTGGTCAAGGAGCAAGGACTACCTGCCAGGGAGTAGTCCCCACGATTGAAAGGAAAGAAAATAGATGGTGGCAGCTTTTACCGAAAAGGAAACCCCGAACAGGAGAGTCCTAGCTAAGGGTGAGCTAGGATTGCGATAACTCCTTACAGAGCAAGTGACGGTGGAGGCAAGGAAGGATACCTCCACGGCCCCCTACTGGAGGCGTTACAGTGGTGGCAGAGGCGGGCTGACTCCACGCCCCCCCTGCACCACGGCATTACATTAGTGTTTCATCATTTACTGGTAGCACTGAGCACTTCTCTTTCCACTGACATTAAGCGGGCAGTGTATAAGATGCTGACTCCACTGCAGTCATGTCAAAATTAAAGAGTTACCTATAATGAGTATTCCTAACATTGAAGAAATAGAAGTTGGCTTATTTTTTTTTTTAATATTGAATAAGCGAATAGCAAATAGACAAGCAAATGGATACTCTCAGAAACTTCATTTAAAAGACTAAAGATTCTCTGCAGTTAGGGCAAACAGAATATCAGGATAGTGAGTGAGTGAGTTTATGCAGGAGAACCATTGCATTATTAGTTATGTATTTAACATTGTTCATGAACATTTACACTATGTAAAAATGATTGCTGGATAGGTTCTTCACTAACTCCTTGTTGCATGGTCTTCCTTGGAAACTTCATAGTCATTCAGTAGATAAAGACACTCTATCATTTTGTGGAACCATGCTATGAATGTATCATGTTGATACAAGTCTGCCATTGTACCTTATCCTAAGCCAGTTGAATCCATTCCACATGTTCACACTGTACTTCTCGAAGATCCATTCTGATTTCATCTTGTCCACACTTAGGTCTACCCAAATGACATATTCCCTCCATGTATTCTCATCAAAATTCTATAGGTCACATCCTCATTTTGTGTTACATATTATATAACATCTTGAGTTGATACAAGACTGCCTCTGTGGTCTAGTGGTCAGAGGTTCTGGGTTCGATTCCTCGCTCTACCAGATTTTCTGAGAAGTAGTGGGTCTGGAAAGGGGTCCAATAAGCCTCGTGAGGATAATTCAGGAGCTATTTCAAGGAAATAATGGCTCTGGTCTAGAAAACTGAGATTAACATCCATGGGGATCTGAGGCGCTGACCACGCAGCACCCTCTATCTGCTAAAGTTGACACTAACTTCACCGGCAAGGGGTGGTTGCTCTGTCGGTATAGTTTGCTCACGGACTACAGGCCACGGAATTTGTTTTTTTTTTGTTGAGTTGATACAGCATTATTAAATATCCTGTGGTTCCATTGTTTATGAGGAGCTTCATAAATTGTACTCTTCTCCAAGTATAATTAGAATGATCAAGTCAAAGAAGATGAGGTGGGAGGGCATGTAGCATGAATTGGGGAGAAGAGGAATGCATATAGGATATTGGTGGGAAAGCCAGAAGGAAAGACACCACTGGGAAGATGAAGGTGTAGGTGGGTGGACAGTATTAAAATGGATCTTAGAGAGATGGGATGTTATAGATAGGATTGATCTGGCTCAGGATAGGGAATCAATGGGGGGCTCTTGTAAACATGGTAATGAACCTTCGGGTTCCAGAAAATGCTGAGAAATTCTTGATTTGCTGCAGAATTGGCGGCTCCTCAAGAGGGGCTCAGCTCTGTGTGTAAGTAAGTATGGTTCCATTGTTGTATCTCCATTCTTAAACAAGATTGATAAGTTGAGACATATTTGTAAGGAGAAAGAACTTTCCAGTCATATGTGACATTGGTTCCTTACAAAGTTGTTTTTCTCAAAGCATTGAATAATTCATTGCAGTTCATCTGACCCTAGAGACTGATTTACCTGCAGTAGGGCCGCACCATAGGTCAAGCAGTTAATCACTGACTTCCCACCGCGGCAGCCCAGGTTCGATCTCGGGTCTGGTCAAGTGGGATTTTTGGTGGATAAAGTGACACTGGGGCAGGTTTTCTCCAAGAACTTCGGTTTCCCCTGCCAATCTTCATTCCACCAATTGCTCCACAGTCACCCTCACCTATGATCTGGGGCTGGTACAATAGGCCAGAAGTGGCCGCAGTACAAGGGACTTAGTCCCACCTCACTAGCAATAAAAAAAAATACCTGCAGCAGTGTTTGCATATACTAATTTTGTATTACACAGGATTTCCGCAACTTGAGCTACACTCTTCCTTCAGTTCGAGGACTGGTGATTCATATGGAGGATAGGCAGACATCTATACTTCTTCCCAAGAACAGATATGATCAGGTGAGGAAAGTCAAGTCATTGAATGTATAGCACATTTACCGAATAGCATTTGGCATCAGGAATGTGGTTTTAAGTATTGCATGGGAAGTTTCAACATGGGTAGGGTGTGTTAGTATGAGATAAGCATTTTCTTAGGTAAATTGTGAAGATACTCTTCATATGAGCAGACATTTCTGTTACCTATTAAATGGCTGAAAGATAAAGTTAAATAGTGCTTTATGTAAGACACTCTGTGCTGTGTGTCTTATACATAACACTGTTTTATTTTTTCATGTTTTAGTGTTGAAGCATATTGATAGCTTTACTTTCATAAGTATAATTGCAGTTTTTGTTCTTCAGTTTCCTTTTAGCAAATAATGACTTTCAAGACTAAAAGGTGGTGGTGTCATTTGACAGGCCAGCAGCCTTACCCTATTTCCTCCACAAGTCTTTAAGATTGAGTAGAATTATGATGTAAAATTAATGGAGGGAAATAGAGTGTGGGGATACAAATTGGATTGTACAGGTACAGGACAGGGTCCAATGAATGTGGTTGTGGAACCTTTATGTCCCATGAAAGTAGGGAATTTTTTCTCTAGTTAAATAATTATAAACTGCTAGAGGAAGACCTGTGCTATGGAGTTACTGCTTTTAAGCTTGCATATGACAGATGTGTTGTTTGCTTATAATTCTTTTACCAAGTTTTATGATTTTTAGTACGCTCGGTTTTGATTCTCAGTCTAGAGGCAAGCTGTTCTGACATTATTCTTGATTTCCTCTTGTCTCTGCACGCAGATATTGGACTAGGTTCTTGAAACAGTCACAGGTATTTCCTTCTGTGACCTTTTGAAGTCATTATTTGCCGTTCAATTATTCTCGTTCAATACTGTATAACCTGTGACGCTGGAGAAGGTATCATTAAATAAACTAAGACATGTTGCTCCTGCATTCAGCAAGGGCAACTTGTACTCTGCTGAGACAATAATGACTTCAGAAATTACTATTCTGGCCTGATCAGTATTTAGCATGCCCCTTTCTGTTTGTTGCCAGGTTACAAGAGCACTGAATAACTCAAATGATCATGTCCTGGCATTAGCATCGAATTTCAGTTTCTCAGCAGACTCTCATCTTGTGTGCATTCAGTCCAACAGGGATGAGAGCTATCACACTCAGGCAATTAATATCCACAACAAACCTCGCAAAGGTAGGTCAGGAGTTAGTATAAATAATGGAATGTTTATAGTATTGTCTACCCCAATCTTAATATTTTCCTGGAGAGAGACAGTGTATCTTTGTTAGTTTCATATATTGAATGCTCTTTAATTTCAAAACCCATGTATAATTAACACACAAAATTATCATAAGAATAAGTTTTACTTGTGTATTCTGGACATATTTGCATGATTGATAGCATTTGACAGTACAATAAACTGCTAGGGGTAACAGATTTCATAATGTTAATGATTGCAAGGGCCCACACAGCAAGACCTCACTACATGTTCCTTATTGTGCAGTTATTGATTTCCACTTAGAGTTTTTAACTTTCAGAAGTTGGGCACACTGCACGCCAACTTCAGGCATTTTCTTTTTATTTCCTGTTTAGTTGTTATGTGTGGAGACTATTATAATATAAGTTGTAAAATTGTAGTAACAATATTTAATGCCTTTTACTCAATTCAGTGACTGGGGCAAGCTTTGTGGTGTTCAATGGAGCATTGAAGACTTCATCAAACCTAACAGCCAAATCAAGTATAGTGGAGGATGGCCTCATGGTTCAGATCACACCAGATACAATGCAGGTATACAATGCCACTTGATGTATGTACTCGTATATTTGGTGTGCAATAAAGTTCGCAAACCTCGTTGCTCACAGTGGTTGCCTTCAAAGTACTCCCCTTGGGAAACTATACACTGATGTCAGGGCCTATTCCACCCTTCAAAACAATATTGAAACTGGTTTTGTGGAATGGCCTTCAGAGCTGCCGTCATATTACTCCTGATGTCATCAAAATGCCTTCCTTTCAATATTTCCTTTATCTTCAGGAACAGAGAAAAAGTCACTGGGGTCTAGATCTGGTGAACAGGGAGGGTGTTCCAGCACAGTTATTTGTTTACTAGCTAAAAATTGCCTATTTTTTTTACTGCTAGTGGGGTGGGACTAAGTCCCTTGTACTGCGGCCACTTCTGGCCTATTGTACCAGCCCAAGATGATAGGTGAGGGTGATTGTGGAGCAGTTGGTGGAATGAAGATTGGCAAGGGAAACTGAAGTACCCGGAGAAAACCTGCCCCAATGCCACTTTGTCCACTGCAAATCCCACTTGGCTAGGCCCGGGATCGAACCTGGGCCGCCGCCGTGGGAAGCCAGCGTCTGACTGCTTCAACTATGGCACAGCCTGCCAAAAACTCCCTTACATACAGTGTCATGTGACCAGGTGCATTGTTGTGATGCAAGGCAACAAAACACACTTGGACATTAATAGATGCCACTCAGAAAGAGACTGCCATAAATCAGCAATAACAGCAATGAAATTCCGACATGCCAATGTCATCAAACCATACTGAGGTTTCTATCCACTGCTGCCACAGCAAGCACATGGTGGCAAGTTCGTGAACTTTATTGTCACACATCGTATGCTGCAGTGATAGTAGCGCCCCCAACCAGTATCTCAGCTCCCTGAAATGGGGGCCCCCCTTCACACTGCTTCCTCTGCTAGATTTTTCTGGTGGCTGGATTATCCACTTCTATAAAGAAACCCCTTTCAGTGGCCTCCACAGCAGAGCCTATGAGAGATTTGGCTGTTTCTATAGCAGCATAGGGCCAGGTATGCCTCCTGATACAGGAATCCCTCTCCAGAGCTTCGAGAGACCACACAATTGGACCCTCTGATGCAGGGGGTCAATTATTCTTTTTCCAGAATAGTGACAGCCCATTTCTCTTGTGTGCACTGTCATGGCTGAACCTGCACCAAAGCTACAGCCAAGACCTCAGGTCCTTCAGAAGAGACTTCATGATCTTTGCTATGTTCTCTTCCAGCCAGTCCATTTCTTCTTGTTGATGGTCAGGTTACTTGCCCTCAGCAATGGAGAGCCCCAGTGAGATTCTGACTGCTGCTGGGGAAGTTTATCAGCCTCAAGCAGGTCATTTTGCTGTTGCTGAAGAGTGTCATGAGGAAGTGGGTGGAGTGACTAGGTCCCCCTGTAGACCGAGATATTGTTCCTACCATAGAATGTTTTGAAGCTGCCATTGTAAGAGTAACAGCATGAAATAAGTATAGAATGACTGGTAATTTTTTGGGTACAGGCACTCAGAGGGGCACTGAGAAATATGCAGGACTTTTCTATTGGCTGTGGGCCTGCTGGTGCAAGTGAACCAGATGAGCTTGTCAACTTGAAATGGGTACAGGATGACAAGAACTTCAATATTGGGTAAGAGAAAAGAAATATATACAGACACTACATTGATTTGAATATTCATAATATTGATCAGTAAGTATATCATTACGAATGTGAAACGTCTCAAAAGTTGGCAGGATGTTGTTACTAGATGTGTTCAGTTTCCACAATTCTGAAGGATCCATTGGCTCTCTTTATATCAGTATGTTGTCATGCATTCTGATGACACATGAACATGTGCTTGGTTTTCTCTGCATATATTTGCAGGTAAACTTCTTAATTCTTATGTATTGTCCAGTTGTACTCCTGTTTCCTCTTTGGTATTTCATGAGTGCAGAGTATTTAATAGTATTTGATGTAAAAAATATCCATGTAACAGGCCATGGAGGCCCATAGAGTTGTGAGACATTCGGGGTCCCACATTTTCTCTAGACAGTGAGCTCAGAGCTGGTGGTGTGGTTGTCAGCCTTATGTGCCAGCTGCCCTTTGCCTCCCCCTCCCAGAAAACTCCTGGTACTCATTTCTGTTAGACGCTGAGTCAACCCGAGGACCATAGTGCAGTGGAACCTGCGACCTTCCAGCTTGTGCCTCAACCAACTATGCTACTGCATACCCCCAGTATATGATGTGTTACTCCAAAATCCACAGATGATATTGGATAGTTTTGTCTGTTTATTGTTTATGTGACGTATGTGCTAACTGCAATGCTCTGTCCATGTAATTCTCACAATTATAAACATAGATTTATTCTAAATCACTGAGCTGACAGATCATTAAAGGCAATTTTATAAGAGACTTACTGACATTACAGCGTGAAGAGTAGTATTGACGGCCGAGCACTGGATGGAGTTCCTTCAATCAGGGTTCATAATGGCACAGATTATATGGGATCATGCAGATTCATCCGTTGGACTGAAGTCTTCATACTCCAAGTATGTTGTAGCATAATATCTCTTAAGAAACATTCTGTCATGCTGCAAACATTAATTGCAGTAAAATGAAATTGAAAGAAATGTGTTACCCATGGATTTATAATGTTGCAGTATAATTGTAGTTCTGTCCACCAGTTTCATTTTATACATATGCCTGTTAACTCTTTGGCTCTTCACCAAAACTATTTTGTTCGTCTTCTGTATGTCTGCCAAAATTGTAAAAATGGAACATGTACCTTTTTAAAATATCTGAACCAAAGTGCAAAAAGACAGTGCATGGAATATCTCAGTGGAATTAAATGTTAGTGCATGCATGTGGAGGATAATTGCTGTACTGTGCTATTTCTTTCAGTCAGATGAAGGCTCAGGAAGAGGTGGAGATCCCTTAGACATAAGCCGTCTATCAGAGTCACTTGCGAGAGCTACATGTCTGGCGTTGATCAAGTTGCTGGATCTCCTTGCTCAAGCTGGTCTTACAAAACTTGGTGTGCGAGCCACGGTTCATCCAGAAAATGTGAGTTGTTTAAACTGGAGGTTGTAACATTCATGGTGGCAAGGCAGTTTCCAACTTCTGTAGCTCTTGTTTCAGCCATCGGAAGTGCAGTAATCAGAATGCATTATGCTGTTCATAACGATTGGTCTCATCCACAGTATTCTGTGCCAGAACCTCATCAAGAAATAATTCAAATATATCTATAGTCCATTCGCGGAGACGAGACAGCGTAAACAAAGCAAGTCCCGCGTCGCCACAGCTGACAGCAAGGAGTGGACAAAGCGCGCAGTTACTTCAGTGTACTCACTGCATTCGAACGCACGTTAACCTGCATTCAGACTGAAGAGTGAACTTTGGACGCCCCTGCAACGGGACACACATCACGTGATCGCTGCATGATTTCATTCATAGAGCGAAGGAGATACCGCGTGCCTTTGTTTACGAGGACTCTCTCGTCTCCGCGAGTGGACTATACATCATCAGTCACCCTTGCATACTATTTTAATGTTGACATGTCCTTTTGTCTTATTTATAATTTGAATACAGTATGATCTAGTGATACTAGATACTGATGTTTGTTTGTTTGTTAGGTTGGCTATGAAGCTGGCAGCAAAGGGGAGAAGCTTCCTCCTATCTATATGGACAGTCTAGACAATGAGTTAGTGCCTGTACTTCATAAGGCAGCATCAATGTCCCAAGACAACTCAGGGGCAGTCTTAGAATTGATTTTCCACATTATGTTGCAGTGACAAAAACATATCATGGTAAGTCATAAAATATGGCCCGTTACACTTTTTATGATAATATATAAAAATACACATCATTGTAAAGAAAATGCAACAACAACCATGAATGTTTAATATACATATTTATATTATGCATAGAAATATGTGTAAGTTAACCAAATGAAACCTTATTTTACATTGTAAAAATGTAACTGGTGTGTATATATTTGCTAGCAGCATTGATGTGTGGTAGTTCAGGTTGAACAGAAATTTCTGTACCATGCCTTGTAGTATGCTTTTATAAACATTTATTTGTAACACAGTAGAAATAGAAAGCAATAAGTTTTACACATCTACAAGATTTCTACTCCATGTTCAACTGGTAAGAAATCATTTTTCATATAGATGGCACCAGATAACAGAAAGTGGACCTGTAAATGAAAACGATTATTCTTGGCCCCCGACACCTGCCGCTAGCTGCCGGAAGTATGAGGATTATTGTGAGCCATCAGAAGTATGTTAAAATTTAGCATTGGATGATGTAATTGTTCTATGAAAAGGAGAAGCGATATCCAGACATTATATACCAAAGAAACATGTGATTTGGTATAAGGATATACAGGGAAGTTCTTACCTTTGTTGACTGGTTCACAGTGACCGATGCATGGCCGACTGCAAGGCAGAAAGGAATTTGCCTCCTATGAGAAGTAAATTGAGTTTGATTCCATAAGTAGTCTCAGCATGATGACATGATACTGAAATCCATATCACAGTCAGAATGTCAGCAGAGTTCTATATATTATTGTCTACAGTTTACTCGTAAAAAATTCCTATTAACTTGTAAACCACTCACGAAAACTAGTAGGTCTGATTAGTTACATTTATTGGCATTGATGAGGTCATGGAATTTATTTGCATTTAGATATAGATACAAGGGTAAGTCAATAAGTAAGTTACAAATGGATATAGAGCTTAAACAAATAAGAGTACTGATTTGAAAAATGTTTTTATTTCTCAACATAATCTCCCTGTACTCATACATTGAGGCACTTGTCCCATCGTTTCTCAAGCCCCTGAAAACTGGCAGCATAAAATTCTTTGGGCTGCTCTCAGAACCAGGCGGTGACTTCCCCATCTACAGCTTCATCATCGGGAAAATGTTCAGCCGAAAGATGATGTTTAAGAGGGCTGAGAAATGAAAGTTGCTTGGAGCAAGGTCAGGGCTATATGGAGGATGCTCGAGGACTTCCCACTTGAAATTTCACAGCGTCTCATTTGTCTTGTTGGCAGTATGGGGACATGCATTGTCGTGCAAGAGCAACACACCTTTGGTGAGGAGTCCTGGTTGCTGCCGTTGAATGACCTTATGAAGTTTTCTGAGGATGTTACAGTAGGAGTCGACATTTACGGTTTGTCCTTGAGGCTGGACTGCGGTAAGCAGTATGCCTTCGTGATCCCAGTCACTGCCTGGTTCCAACAGCAGCCCAAAGAATTTGATGCTGCTGGTTTTCAGTGGCTTGTGAAACGGTGGGACAAATGCCTCACTGTACAGGGAGATTATGTTGAGAAATAAAAGTATTTTTCAAATCAGTACTCTTATTTGTTTAAGTTCTATATCCATTTCTAACTTACTTATTGACTTACCTATGTACATCTTTCATGATGTCAACAAAATTTAAAAGCGTTTTTTGGTTGTAATCACTTCCTTGTCTTGATATCGTACCTGAATATGTTGCTCCATAATACATTTTCAGTTACATTAACTTGCATTACTTAAGATATTGAGTGCTGGTCACGGTAGCTGAGCGGTGTAAGGCATGTACTGTCTTTGTTGCTTGGAAGCTGGGTTGAGTTCAAATCCCACACAAGGCATGGATGTTTGGTGTCTGTATGCATTTATTTTGTGTTTGTGTTGCCCTGTGTTTAGGTAGCGGCCTTGTGATGAACTGATCACCTGTCCATGGAGTTCTGCCATCAGTAAAAATGATCAGTGAAACTGAGAAATCAGCCTTATGCTCCAAAGTTGGTGCGAAAGGGGGAAAAATGTTGAGTTGTAGCAGGCAGCTAGTGGCAGGTGATCATCCAGATACCTTACGGTGCTGGATAGCAATACAGATCATAGTTAATTGCTCAAAATATATATTGACTTACATATTCTAATGTACTTTACATATTGTGATTTGCAGTACTGGTACTGATGCAGTCTCTTCCTGAGTCAGTGTCTCTTCCTGAGTCAGTACTTGTAGAAACTTATGATTAAGGAACATAACATGCAGTAACATATAGTGGAACATTACTGTGATCATTTGTAAACTGTTCTGTTTTTGAAAAGTGAAGAAATTGTGTGTAAAGTGCATGCTTTCATGCTGACTTTGTGTGATTTATATCTAGAATATAACTTCCTGCAGTGAAGTATATAAATTCTGTTCCAGCAAGCCATCAAAAGTGTGAATTGAAATTCCTTTTATGCCCTGAAAGAATCATCAAATCTCACAATAATAAGCCATAACCAAGAGCTGCATAATTTTAACAGAAAATGTAATTTACATGTTAATTGCATAATTGTTCATGTGTTGCTGATTTTAATGCAAAAACATATGTATGTGTATATATCTTTATACTACTATTGGTCTGCACGTGGTGCAGAAGAAAGGGAGTGCAGATACAGTTTGTCTCGTCATGATAATTATGGCATGATTTGAGGGTATAACTCAAATGTCAGTGCTTGAAGTTGGCTGTAAATACCGCAGCGTTCCTTTCAAAGCCCATGATGATAATAGAGTGCTGTATTAATGTGAATAATTCTTCTGTTCATGTACAGCATCGCAGATTGCTTCCAGTAAAGGCCTCCCATATCCACATGATATATGTCAGTATATCTTCAGTACCAATAAGGTAGTGAGAATATTCTTGTTGTGCTCATTTTAAAAAATATGTCTGTAATACAGTCTTCTGAAGCAATCATGTTAGTAAAAACGGTAAAGTTGTCCCTGTGCTTAACTAATTAAGCACTACACCATGAAGACACATGGGGGAGTGGATGTATACAGCCATGTTTTCTTGAGAGGTCAGCTTCATGCCCCCAGCTGCTTTACCCCTGGGGAAAGAGCCCATTGGATAGGAGGATGGGTGGGCCCCAGAGACATGGAGAAGTGAAAATTCTTACCCCCACTGAGACTTGAACTCCGACCCCTTGGTCGTTCAGCCTGTAGCCAGTCACCATACTGACTGCACTGTCCCAACTCCAGTCATGTTAGTATGGAGTATATGTTCAGCATGACTCATCCCATTAACCACTATGTTGGAGATGGAGACAGTTAATTTCATGTTGACACAGCTGATCACCCAAGAAGATGTCATGCATGCAGTTGCTGTTATTGCTTCAGATCGTGGGTTTTTGCTATTGTTCTAGAAGACCAATCTGTCAATGAACCCAAAACTTTAAAAGTTTTACAAAGTCACAGGTGTGTTTTAATAATTGCATTATTAAACCTTATAGTTACTTGGTTTAAATCTATTTCATAACTTGACACCATGGTGATGGCCTTTAATCATGGACAGCAGAGCCTAGTGGCAAGAAGGGTAACCCCCCCCCCCTGTAGAAACTTAAAAACAAACTCTGTGGTTTTAGTCCACAAGCGAACTATACCACCTCTGTGGTCTAGTAGTCAAGAGTTCCTGGCTACAGATCAAGATGGCCAGGTTCGATTCCCAGTGCTAGCAGATTTTCTGAGAAGTAGTGGGTCTGGAGTGGGGTCCAGTCAGCCTCATGAGGATAATTGACGAGCTATTTCAATGAAATAGCAGCTCTGGTCTAGAAATCCGAAATTAACGGTTGTGGGGATTTGTTGCACTGACTGCGCAACACCCTCTATCTGCAAAAGTTGTCACTAACTTCACCGACAAGCAGCGGTCGCTCGGTCATTATATAAACTTACAAAATTAGGCACAAAAGTAAAATGTTCATAACAGACTACATGCAATGTGACAATTTTTTGTTCCAGTATCAGAATTCCTTTACCTGTCTGTATCATTTATTGGGAATTAAATTATATGAAGCTGAAGGAACTCATATAGACTGCAAGTACAAGTGAGCTTACAGACACGACAGTTTCCAGCATCAGGTAATCTGACAGTTATTGATTAAACTGGAATGTGAACCTTCCTACTCAGTAGTTATGAAAGTCTGTAAATGTCTTCACATATAGTTGAAAGATGTTTCTCCAAATTCAGAAGACTTAAAGCATATTTGAGATCAGCAGTGCCGCTGAAAGACTGAGCTATATGTTAATATTACATGTACATAAAATGTTGAAAAGACTGAATTAGACAAATTGGCAGGGGCCTTTTCTAGCATAAATACTGTAACAATATCTTCCTGGGCCTTTCTGAAATACAGTTATGATTCTCTTTTGAAAAATATTCATGACCAAGTGTTTCGTATACACTTCTTTTGAATAAATGTATGTTTCAAAGATGCATGCTTCATCCTTTACACATTCTATTCTCCTTCTAAATTATAACTAATTCTAACTGATGAAATAAACGTAATTTGTAGGGGAATTTTAAAATCCAATCCAGCTTGTTTGAAAAAAATAAATAGGCCCTAATTTTGTTTCTTTTTTACCAACATTACTGTACAAAGAAGCCAAAGATCTGTTCTCTAAAGTGCATCTCATGTTCTTGTAATAAACAGAAATTTTCATTGCGTATCATAACTGATTCTTTGTAAACCACCCCTAATTGCCTGTTAAATAAGTGTAATACAGTATTAAAATTGACAGTATTTCCTTTTCAATGGAATTCAGAATGCCTTTAAGAATATAAAATTAAAATTTTAGTCATGTAACCATATTCACTTCCTCCCCAAAAATCAGTCTGCTGCTTCTGCCATGAATGTATAAGACTTTGTTAAGTGGGTTCTGAATATGATATTGACTGAGGACAGGTATACCTATTATATAGAACATGATATGTCTTAAACAAGAAAATATCCTTGTAGACTTGGTGGTTATTGTGTGTTAAGAGTAAAGTGTCCTCTATCATAAATAATTTTTCCACTACACAACCAGAATGAATTCTTGTGTACAAAGCAGGGCTGAACTTACAGTCTGTAAGGAGACACCCATATCTAGCATGAACATTACATTTGGAAGCAATGTTTGGGAAAACCTGGGAAGTTCATATGCTTTCAATTAAATACTGAGCCCTGTTAACAAGGATTATTGTAGTTTATTAAAATCGTAAATAGCAAAACTGTATGGTGTGGCTTATTATAATTCAGTTGAAAGTTATCCATTGGTTCTTGTACAGGTATTTTAAATAATTATACTGAAGGAAATGGTGATCATCATATTTATTATATGTTTAGTGCAAACAGTTCTGTCTATAGTGTTTGGCTTGTACTGTATCAGTTGAAGTATAGAGTCCGTTACACTTTTCCAAATAAATGAATTTATTACAGGAACACACCTTTTCTAAGGGTAGCTTCACTGAGCTCATTAACATATTAGTTAAACCTTCAGCCTATTTTTAAGGTCTTTCATTCTGGTCCGTCACACTAACCAATTAACAATCAAGTTCCTTCCGTCAAATGTGACACTTTTTTAAGTTTTCCACCTCGTCAGCACCTGCCTTACATGCTTCGGCTCACCACGGAGCCATCATCAGAGGCATTTATAGTAGAAAAAGAAATCACCAACACACAAAACTTCACTTTGTCCAAGATAGCCACGTTCCAGTTAATTAAAATAATTACAAATGGTTAAAATTACAAGCATCACAACACACAGACAAGCAACATCAACTACCGACAGACAACACACGCCAACAACATCCCGAAGCAAAAAGATTGGGCCAAACGGGAAAGAATTCTAGGGATTTTAAGAATTCTTACTTCAAATAACGAAACATAATTTTACAGAATTAACGACGAATCAAATAAGGAAGCTACTGTGGTGTGTGAAAAACTTTTAGTGAATCGACATTCTGGGTAATTTTAACCATTTGTAATTATTTTAATTAACTGGAACGTGGCTATCTTGGACAAAGTGAAGTTTTGTGTGTTGGTGATTTCTTTTTCTACTATAAATGCCTCTGATGATGGCTCCGTGGTGAGCCGAAACATGTAAGGCAGGTGCTGACGAGGTGGAAAACTTAAAAAAGTGTCACATTTGACGGAAGGAACTTGATTGTTAATCTTCAGCCTATATTTGAGGCAGTGGTAAAAAAAAAATGTTACTGTGCTACTGAAATGAATATATGATGTACAAGGTGTGACAATTTAATTCCTGGAATGGCACTGTGAAAGCAAAATTTGCTTACCTGTGCACTAGCAGCTGCTGTCGCCTTTGAAATACTCTCCTTGTGAAGCTCTGCACTTTGTGATACAATGGTGCCACTGTCTTTAAGGAGTCTTGAAAACCGTTTTCTGGAATACCTCGCAGTAATGTCAGGAATGTTTGCAAATCTTTGTCCCTTCAGGACATTTTTTAATTTTGGAAAGAGCAAAAATCACAGGCTAAGTCAGGTGAATAAGACAGATGGTCCATTTTTGTAATGGATTTCTTAGCCAGGAACTCATAAACTCTTAATGTATCATGTGCAGGGGCATTGCCACAGTGGAGAATCCACTTGTCAGCCAGAGTTTGGGTCTTCTCTTCCAAACAGATTCCCGTAACCTTGTCAGCACTTCCAAATAACACTGATGATTCACTGTTTGTTTGTACTCTGCCCACATTTGCATCTGTCCTTTACGTTTTTGGCTGCCCACTTCTTGGGTCATCTTGCACATCTTGCCCTGCCTTGAACTGTCTATGCCATTCAGAAGCATTCGAGTACTTCATAGCATATCACCATAAGCCACTGTTAATAGGGCTAATGTTTCACTAGCACTTTTACCAATCTTCACGCAAAACTTCATGTTTATCCCCTGCTCCAGATTCTTGCTAACTCATTTTTCCACTAACAGTACACCATGGACGCATACCACTACCTCTGCTGCTTGGAAACGAATGACTCATTTCGTCTGTGGATCATGTAAATGCAGCTTGCCTGAGTCAACACCCCAGTGACACGCTGTGCCTTTCCAAGAATTAAATTGTCTGACCTCATACTGTAATTTACTGAGTTAAAGCTGTATGTACATATATATTCTGTGAACTTAGGATGTCAGGCAGTTAGGTAAACTCTGCAGCAGCATACAATTGATAGATGACTATTTAATAGGAAGTATTCCTTCTTTCTAGAAATATTAATGCATATTGAATTACAGAGTGCTATAGTGCACAGAATGGCAGTCTAAATCGCTTATCTCTCCTCCTGTTGTCACTAGTCTCCAAGAAAATTAGATTTATGTCAGAAATATCATCGGTTGATCATTATGCTTAATTTTAGATAGAAATATATTTGTATTCTTGCTTCATGATCAGAACAAAGCATCTGTTTTATCCATAAAAATGAATGTTTTAATTAAATTATCATAAATAAGAGATAAACTGTCATTACAAATTCACTACAGTATGCGAGGCCACGATGGGCGTCATTTCTTCATGGTCTTCATGGAAACTGGGTAGAAAGGAGGTACTGTATTCTGGTTAGGAAAATAATTTACATGGAGATATATTGCTTTGCTGACAGAGGGACACATTTTCATTTCCTTTACCATATGAATTCAAAAAGTGAGACACATAAATTGTGTAATTAAAATTTTCAGTAGTATATGTTGCTTGCTTCTTGCATGAATAAGGATCATGAATTTGGTTTCACAAACATTAATAACTGATGTTAGAATTATGTGTTTTGCTTTATTCATTGATGTTTCTTTTAGATTGAATAAAAACATGAAAGCAAAAAAAAATAGGCCACCATATTAATTTGGACAAGAGATTAGCGATCATTCATATGTCAGTTACAATGTACGACTTTCATACCATAGTAATGTTTATTTTGATGCAGGTTGTTGGTTTAACATACTGTGTCGTGAAAGAAAGAAACTTGATGCCCATTTTTAATTACCAAATTTACTATTCAGATTTACTTATTTAAATAATTTCTGACTTGAGGAAAGCAGTGTTATAGTTTGCCTTTGTTCTTTACATTTTAACGTGAAAAGAGTGCTGTACACTTATGAAAGGACTGTGGTTACAGAGGTTACAGAATTGTTGGGTGTCTTACTACTTGTGTAAATTACCATGTACAGTTATAAAATTAAAGATAAATGTAACGAATATTGTAAGAATATCTAGAGTTGGGAATGCTGTAAAATAATGAGAAAAAATGTAATTGTATACAAATAAATAGAAATGCTGAATTGATTAGTTTTACTGTGGTTATATATATGGAAAGTTTTAAACAAAGCCTAATGTTTCCACATAAACTGTGCATTAGTAGTGTTCACACTATTGTCATCTCAAGTCTGACTCACTGGGGGAGCATTTTCAGCATCCTAATTAATTTCCGCTGTTCATGGTAGCTGAGTGGTCTAAGGCATGTACTCTCTTCGTTCGCTCGAAGCTGGGATCGTGGGTTCAAATCCTACACAAGGCATGGATGTTTATTTTGTGTTTGTGTTATCCTGTGTTTAGGTAGAGACCTTGCAATGAGCTGATCACTTGTCCAAGGAGTCCTACCAACTGTAAAAATGATCATGAAAGTGAGAAATCAACCCTATCCTCCAAAGTGGGAGAGGAAAGAGAAAAAATTAATTTCCCTTTGTTCTCTGTATGCATTTCAATATTAAATCTTTTACAGCCAGTAAACATCAAACCTCCATGGCAGATGGATTTCACATAATATTACAATAAGTAACAGAAAACCAATATCGGGTACATAAACTACAACAGGAAACAAGAATGGAAGTACAGAAATATCACCAAGCTATTTTTAATATGTTCAGGATGTCTCCATTATTGTCCAAACAAGATCTAAATGCCAAACAGAAATGCAAACAGTTAACAATGTAATGAGATTACTGAGTCACAGTGCAATTAAAACAGTAAAATTTAACAACTTTTAAATTCACAAATACATTATGCTTGGTGCTTTACATTCCCTACTCATGCCATCACTTATATTAGCTTCAGAAACTGCAGCCCGATTATCCAAATTTCCTACAGTCCTGTTCTCAGCAACCATGTGTTTCATGATCATACAGAATTTTATTACATATTTATATAGAATTTACATCAGACAAACTTTGAAACTCTATAAAAACCCTATTACCTGTCAGCCATTAATTTGCTCACAATAAAAGGGGCACACTACTGTCATTTCCTGAGGTGACCTGGTGCCCACTTTCCCAAGAAGCACACTCGTGCTTACTTCTTGAATGACATGTTACTGCTCCGTTACCTAGAGAAACGCTACTGCCCGCTGCTCACCTCCCTACAGATGCAATAGACCTCACTTCTGGAGAGGTATGCTAACATATTGGAATAAAATGTTCCTGAAAGTAACAGCCCAAACCTGATTCAACTGCAGCTTATGCTGTGAATAGACTTACTGCTTATTTGGTGGATGCAGAACCTCTGATGTCTGCTGCTGACACAGGATGGCTGAGTGGAAGTGCAGGCTCAAGTCACATATTTCTTGCGCTAGCCGCAATATGATTCATAATTTAAATTCTCCAGATAAACAATATCCTTATGGTGGACTAACACCACTCATTTCATCTACAGTTCATTATCACTTGCAAGACTGATCATCATATTCTCCAAAATTTCATGAATAGGTGGGATTTGCAGTGGACAAAGTGGCGCTGGGGCAGGTTTTCTCCGAGTACTTCAGTTTCCCCTGCCAATCTTAATTTCATCAAATTTTCCATTATCATAATCACCTGGGGCAGGCTACAATAGGCCAATCAGTGGCCGCCATGTTGAGTGGACCCAGTTGGACTTCACCCCCCACTATGCATAGTAACAAACATAACTGGTACTGAATGATGATGGAAGTTTCTCATTCACAGTTCTACTGCTGACATATTTAATTTCTTTATTATCCTGAATGACATGTTACAATATAAAATGTGGTACAGAACAACTGGTGGTTTACACAGACCAAGGACATACTACACTTCACGTCACTCAGTACAGACTGTACAATTCCAGCAGTGATATGTATTTCCACAGCATAAAATTGGCTTCAATCTGCAGAGTTCTACAACAAGTAGTGTCCCTTACTGAAGTCTACTCTAACAGTTAAGGGGAATGCTATGAGCTTTAGCACACAAATCAGTGGTTCCAAAATGTTAAGATATCCATCCATTAGCCATATTCAAAATGATTCAGAATGGCTGTTGTAAAAAAATCTATAATGGAATATTTTTTTGTGTAAAAAGGTAAAGGCAAAAGCTATCCCTGTAACAGGCCCTGGAGGTCCATACAGTTGTGAGATACTGAGGCTCCAACATTTTCTAGACAATCAACTGGTTTGTGATTAAGTACACAGTGAATCATTCAAGATGGTTCTTCACAACACAGCAAACATTACTTTGGGCTTCCTGCACAACACTTTTAGTCCATGTGTGATTTCCCACTGATAGCCTGCTTGCCATGAGTGGATAGAAGTGACATCCCAACAGCGCAAACATAAACCCTTGCAACTCTTTCCTAAGAGACCAGTGACAATATTGCAAATCAGGGCTTTGAGTGTTCAGATGTTTCACAAAATTATAGAGGATATGTGCTGTTGAGTGATCACATACATAGCCCTCACATCTCAGAAGTTGCACTACAGAATGGTGATTGTACTGAGCATGTCATCCACACAGGATAGATTTCCATGAACTGTTCTTTATGTTCAGAGATATATGCACATGCACCATTATATGAACATCACAGTTTTCATTTCAACTTTTTATCAAATATTTGACTTGGTTCATCATGGTCCGTCACACTAGTAATAGTATAAAAGATTATTAATGCCGTCCAGTGGGTGTATAAAGACATGAACCAAAATGGTCAGAGATTTTAACAAAAAGTTTTCTAAACAGTACTTAGTAAACAGACTAACTATAATAATTTACAAATGTTTTAACAAATTCATGCACATCGTAGTAATTGTTAAACGATATAATATTTTATATCTATGACATTGTAATTGTGGTTTCTGTAAGTACTGATAATGACCTACGACACTAATAATAGTTTCTGTATGTACTGATATGTCCTGAAGATTGTTGCTCTGACCGAAACATGTAAAGGATGAAAGATTAAAAAACACAACATTTATCAATCACACTGGATGGTGTTAATAATCTTTTATTTGATCACATTTCATTCCATGCACCATCCTGTATGTTACCTCAAAACACACTGCACAGCTTGTAGCAGTATGCTAATGGAGAGTGCGAATTTTGTGATTATGCTGTAGACTCAAGAAGTGGGCATATGGTGGCGATATAGGTGCCTGTTCTGGCTCCCTGTATTCATATGACGTTGAATCTTCAAGCTGAACACAAAACATTCAAGAATTTCTCACAGTTCTCAGTTTCATTAAGTACAAACAAAACAGCAAAATTCCTTACTATCATTTGATAAGAAAATTTATTCAAATTTCATAATTAACACTCAAGGACAAAATGAAGCTTTTGTAATACTAGTTATCAATAATGAAAACTTCTTTTTCTAATGCTTAAATAATGGCACAGTACAAAATTAAAAACACCAATCTCTTTAAAAAAGAAAAAAGTGGTGAAACATTACAGTCTGAGATATATAAACTTGTTAATTTTATTTTGAATAAGAAAGAACTGCCTGATCAGTGGGAAGAGTCTATTATTGTACCAATCTACAAAAAAGGGCTATAAAACTAACTGTAGTAATTATTGTGGGATATCACTGTTATTAACATCTGGGGAGCATCAGTGTGCGTTTCCACATAACAGATCAATTACTGATAGTAACTTTTCCATTCGTCAAATACCGGAGGAAAAATGGGAGTACAATGAAACAGTATGTCAGCTATTCATAGACTTCAAGAACGCCCATGATTCAGTTAGGAGGGAAGTACTGTACAATATTCTCATAGAGTTTCGAGGACCTATAGTACTAATTAGGCTGTACATCGATGCGTATAAATGAAACCTACAGTAAAGATTTATTGTCATTGCTTTTTAACTTTGGTTTAGAAGATGCCATTAGGAAGATCCAGGAAATCCAGATGGGACCGAATTTAAATGGGACCCAACAGCTGTTGGTCTATGCTACAAATGACAGACCCATCATCAGAGAGGGTGCCCCACCAGAACAAGACAGTCACAGTCAAACTGAACCTAATATCTGGTCATAAGGCCTGGATGGGGTGCGACACTAAGAAAGACTGACTGTCAGTTACAATATGACTTTGAATTCAGTCTACAATGATGATGTAAATCTATTGGGAGATAACATAAATACCATAATGAAGCACCACAGAAGCTTTAATTGACACTAATAAGGAAGTTGGTCTAGAAAAAACTGCAGAGAAACATTGATGTCTCATCACCAGAATGCAGGGCAAAATCCTGACATCAAGATAGCTAACAGATGGCTTGAAAATGTAACACAGTTCAAATATTTGGGAATGACCATAACAAATCACAACTTGATTCCGGAGGAAATTAAAAGGAGACTGAATCTGAGTAATGCTTGCTACCTTTTGCCTTTGTGTCTGCTGGGTATAAAACATAAAATTAGAATATACAAAGCTATAATTTTTCCCATGGTTCTGTATGGGTGTGAAATTTGGTCTAATTACAATATTAAGGGAGGAACATAGGCTGAGGGTCTGGACCAAAAAGAGATGAAGTGACAGGAGGTTGGAGAAAACTGAATAATGAGGAGCTTCATAACATGTACACTTCGCCAAGCATAACTGCAATGACTATGGCAAGGAGGATGAGATGGGGAGGGCATGTAGCATGAATGGGGAGTAAGGCATATAGCATTTTGGTGGTGGTGGTGGTGGTGGTGGTGGTGATGCTCTGGTACTGATGGCAGTGGTGTCTGTGTGGTGGTGGTGGCTGTGTTGTGGTGGAGGTGGCAGGGTGGTTGTGTTGGCACTTTGGAGTTGTGGTCCTGGTGCCGTGGTAAAATTATTCCTGTGCTTAGTTAACTGTTATGCCATACACATAAATGGGGAAGTGGAGGAATAGCTCCAACATTCTTAACCTCAGCACTAGGAGGAGGTGATTGGTCACCCTCAGGTCCCTGCTGCTTTACCCATGGGAAAACAGCCCTTGTTACCCCTTGTATCAGAGGCTGTGTGGGCTCTATAGCTGGTCTCTATGCCATGACGGAAAGAAAAACGTTTGCCCTTGCCAACAATTGAACCCAAATTCCTTGGCTATCCAGCCTATAGCTTAGTTACTATATTTTCTAAGATACCAATTTGTTTAAAGAATTTGCCAAAGTTAGAGACTCAAGCCTTTGTAATCTTAAAGTAATTGGTACAGTCATTACCATCTGTGTATAATATGACAAACTGTTCAATGTATATATGACAACAGTGCAATGGTAATAATGGTGTTTATCATATTCATCACTACATACCTGTAATGGATAAGTAGTATCAGAATCATAACTAATCTGATTCCCACAAGCTTTGAAAGGGAAACGTGGATGGGGTGAGTCAAGCAGCTCTGGCGAACCCAGTAATGACTTATCAATATTTGGCACATATTGAAGTGGCGGACAATAAGTCTTGCAAAGCACAAATGATTCTGAAATAAATGACAACAAACAAACCTCAATACATTCAGCAAATAGCAATGACAGAGAAACCACAATACTATAAAAATAAATAACTGGCACAATGAAGCCGTGGAAATCTCCCACATTCTAACACACAACTTCACCAGTCTAACAGACAACAGACAACTCCCACAACCTAACACGACAAGGCGATATTGCACCCTGATTCTCTAGACACCAACACAAGTGCTATCCAATCAGCACCCACAATCGCAGCTCCATCGAGAACTGGTCACATGGACTAACAAACACAAGTATGCTACAGTGCATTCGCATTATGCACCTTATGCA
This sequence comes from Cryptotermes secundus, assembly GCF_002891405.2. Lineage (NCBI taxonomy): Eukaryota > Metazoa > Arthropoda > Insecta > Blattodea > Kalotermitidae > Cryptotermes > Cryptotermes secundus. Next base: position 1,953,338 of record NW_019739943.1, read on the forward strand.
AAAGATGATGATGATGATGATGATGAAGAAGGTGAAGGTGAAGACGACAATATCAGTGGACAACAAATTTTTTCATTTAAATATAAATATGTGTGTACTGTAACAGTAGGTTTCCTTATATGAATACTGTGTTGGAAATATTTAATTGTCTGAGGTATATTTCAAGTACCCAGGGAGTTTGCTCTATTCCTACCTTCAGAAGAATGGTAGGTACTATGTTAGAAATGTTTTATTAAAAAAGTAAAGCTATCCCTGTACCAGACTGTGAAGGCCCATAGGGCTGTGAGACGTTGAGGGTCCCACATTATCTAGACAATCCGCTCAAAGATGGCGGTAAGGTTGTCAGCCTTACGCACCGGCCGCGCTTTACTCCCCAGGAAAATTACTTAATTAATTCCTGGTACTCATTTCTGTTAGAGGCTGAGTTGACCCCAGGGTCATAGTGCGGCTGAAAGGATTAGGTCAATTAAAAAAATCCAATGACGTTATTGGGACTTGAACCCATGACCTTCCGGCTTGTAGCATAGCCCCTCAACCAACTACACTACCATGTTATATTTTTAATTTTGAAACAAGTGATGACCATTGTGATCAAAGCTAGAAAATTTTGAATACTAGGCTAGTTTCTTAATCACTTCATCCCTGGATCCAATGGTTGGGATGCTAGACCAATAACAAGTCTGTCAGTACAATGACAACAAATCATCTGAAGATAGAAGAACTAACTCCAAAAATTTTGCCTGTAATAAATATACCTAGGACAATGACCAACATAACGTCTGTAAAATGACTCGACCACTATTATTCAATTTATATGATCAATGGTATATTTTTCATCATCTGTGACTTATCCCGCATGCAAAGTGTGGGAGAAATCTCTCCAGTATGTAAGATGTAAATCCCAGTTATTAAAAGTTAATACATGAGTGCACATTTGATAAAATTCCTAACAATCTGAAATCAAGTACTGAGAAACTTTAAGGTGACTCTTTAGGTCCCCTAGCTGCAATAAATTAAATTGATGCGTGTACCTATGCTTGAATTGCGTGAAGTGCGTGGCTTAGCAATAACAACTTCTTTGAAGAACTTCTGAAGGTGAGATAAAAGGACTAGGACATCCTTGCCACAGAATAACTTTGCTAGGAATGTGCCCTCTGGAACCAGAACATTTGTTGCAATATTGAAAGCAGCCAGCAGTAACTGTGCTTGTACATATTCATCGAAGTCGGGCAGTCCTGTAACTGCAACACACAGATGTAAAATTATTTAAGTATGCAACAGAGTGAATCATGCAAGCATTAACTACATAATGAACAAATGAAGCAAAAACAAAGAAACTAAATATTATACAAGACACGTTACATAACAAATATAATAAAAACTTAAGCATAAGTCACTCAAAAAACCACACAGACAACAAAAATATAGGGCCACAACACCCAACAACAAAATGAGCCATATTTACATATGGCAGAAAAGACACAAAAACAAAACTTTTTTAAAGAAACACAAATAAAAGTCACATTCTGAACAAAAAACACGTTCCAAAACCAAATAAAACCCTGGCCACAAATAGACAAGTATGAAAAGAGTGGCATATACCAAATGAGATGTATGGATTGCCCACTAAAATATACTCATATAGGGCAAATTGGCCGAACATTCCAGACCAGATATAAAGAAAACACACAGGCTATAAGGAATAACAATGGAAACTCAGGATACTGAAATCATGCATATGGAAGCATAACTGACACCATGAAAGGTATAAAAACAGAGAAAATAAAAGGAAAACATATAAATACACTGGAAGAATACCATATATATAAAATAAGTAAAGAGGGACTACACCTCAACGACACATACATTTATACCTATAACCCAATATTCAAGGAACCAGATAGTAACAAATAAACATTATAAGAACCAGTCCAACTTAGCAAGCAGTTGGAAACAAGACAAGGAACATAGAATGACAGAGTATATAACACAGCAAGGAATGTAAGTACACAAAGTCAAATTATACAAATAAACTTTGCAAACATAAATTCTAATAAAATTTCTACTTGTTTCAGAGACACATGCGAATTAGGGGAACCATATATCAACAACTAAACATCAACGCAGAAAGAGAGCAGTTTCCTTGCCCAAAACTTTCAACACGTGATGATGACCACTTCAGTTGAAACATGTGGTGAAAACTTTTAAAGTGACTAGCTATTACTAAGTTTTAATAAACTGTTGTTCATAAGACTGTATAACTAATTAAAAACACTAAGTGAAAGTATATTTTTGTATAGAATTAGACTTTTGGAATGATAAGAATTGTTCAAACTTCAGCAACAAATCATAATATAACAACATTTAGAAATAATACACTTACCATCAGGTGCTCCATCACACAAAACAAGATGTGCAGACTTCCCTTCAAAATGTTCTATAATGGCCTCAGCAGTTCCCTTCTTGGTGATATCACCTTGAATCTGCACTACACCTGGCAGAGGAGCCATTGCTTGTAAATCCACAGCCACTATTTTCACAGCTCTCTCACCCTCATTTTTGTCTGATCTGCAAAAAATAAAATCCTTATTCAAACCTTAACAGACAACCAGCCCTATGCACTTCAACTGCCCTCTCTGGAGGATTCAAACTGACTTCACAACCATGCTATTACCATAATATTGTTACACGTACACCCACTGCTAGGGAACGTGAATCAAACCCAGTGCCATAGTGCAGCTGGAAGGACCAGGTCAATTGTTTGCCTAATTATGTGAATGTATGAAAGTTTTATTCTCCAGTCCTTCTTAGCCCATGCTAACGAACTGAAATTTTATTACAGGTCTATCACATGAGGCTAGTGCTCCAGACATTATAGTAACATGAAGAAAAAGAAAGCAGTCTTCTGGGATTTGGCACCGTGTATATGTGGTGTTAACTGACGTTTCGGAGGANAAGAGTTAACACTTACGCTAATCTCTGGGACACAACTTGACTCCAGCTTCCTGGAGCAGCACACAAATCTACCACATGAAATACCCCTGTGTACAAAAGAAATAAAGACAATCAGTGAAGTTATGATGTCATAATGAGGAACTAAATATAACACTGAATTTCTGAATTTATAGTGCACTATATAAACACTTTGAAAGACATGAATTCCAAGGGGTTATGTGTTTACACACCTATCTGTGATAAGTCATACTGACTGTGGTGCTGACATCAAAATTTGTTTCATGAGGTTTGGGCAATGAAGTCCTGTGTTTACAGTACAGAATAATTTAAACTACTGTACCATACTGCTTCTCTATAACAGCCACAACGTAACATAAGTTAGCATTATTGGGTGGTTCAAACATCACATTTCTAACAATGTTAATATAATATAAACAATTTATTTGTAAATGAATAAATGCATGAATGATATATTTTCACTTTTATTAAAAAGAGTATAAGTGTCACTGCACAAAGCAAATTCAAATGTTACTACGTAGGCCTGTGAACATAATGCTCATTTCTACAAGTAATACTGTGATTTTCATTCTTACAACTTGGTCAGCAGAATCCATCCATTGGTGTGGACTGTGGATTATACTGACATCAATAAAGCAGATAAATACAGCAACACTGATTCTAAATGACAGTCTTTGCAAGGATGTTATTTCCATTCAATTATTACTTATTTAAAGGGATTTTTAAATCTTAACTTTTTAACACAGACAAAAAAGTCGCAGAAGCTGACATCAGTTTTCTTTCTTCTTTTTATAAAGTGGACAAGGGAAACTGCTGGCAGGGGGGGCAGAGCTCAGCCTCTCTGAAATGCATTTGACATATTAAAGGAGGTGAACAGAAACTGCCAGAAACATGCGGCTATCCAGACTGCTTTGTGCCTTTCCAGAATAATAACACAGTTTAACCTGACAGATGATCAAGGCTGAAGCAGGACATTTCATAGCTGTTCTTTAATGGTCAGGAAAGCAAGACAGAATGACACAAGCGATAAACATTAGGGGAACTGGATGAATTTGTGTCAGTTGCAGTGAGAGTCCATAATTTAATTACTCAAAATACTATGTCAGCAAATAAATTCTAGCATTTTATGGCAAAATTTTGAATAGGGCACTAGCCATATTCTGATATCTTTATCAAGAACCAAGTTCACTCAAATGATACTGCCTATGACTTGCATTCCAGAGGTGCTTGGTTTCAATCTCATGATGATATCCTAAAATTGTGCCATGGCCAATTTCTTCCACAACCTTTCAAAGCCATTTTCCATTATCAAACCAATTATCCGCCACACCGGTCTGAGCTAGTAACTGTCATTAAATATGCTACCAGTACATTCAAAGTTATCTTTATCTATGCAAGGAGCATTGCCTTATCTGATTCTTCTCGATATTCTTACTAATTTCAAGTTGTTCTGTTAGCTGTATACATTATATAAAAATGAATGACACAGAAAGAAATGGATGTGAAAGTGGTTGTGACTTGCTTTTAATGTACAACTCCAGTAGCTATCTGACAGTACTGAGAAATACTACAAAGACACTCAATGAGGAGAACCACTCTTCCAGGAAAAATACAAACCAGGAGCTCTAATGACTACACTATAACATCTGACTTTAAATAAATGCCACCTTCCTAGCTACAAAGCTATTTCCTTATGCACAGTGTGACATAGTACAGTGCGTACAATCAAGTGCGCGCCGCGGCTGCAATTTGCCGTGAGTCATACCACCGNAAAAAATATAATACATTTATATCTAGTCTGACAAAACTGACAATTAGAAGACTAATTTCAGTCCAAAAGTTGCAACTTTGCCTGCTACTCTTCCATCTCGTCGCCAAATCCTTGTGTCCACTGCTGCTATGAAGACACTATCTCAGGAATCATGCATACTACCAGCCAATATGAACTCTGCACACAAAAATGTCCAGTCAAACTTTTCCATAATATTAAATTGCATCATCCTGTTGGACTGTGTGGACCTGACTTTGCGTTGGTTAGTATTACCTTGTACTTTTCTCATTATTGTCTCTACATGTTTCGGCATAACTGGCCATCATCATGTGTACAGGCTGTTGTGATGAAGCTGGTTAACCCACATAAGCTAGAATCTGAGGCAACTACATTAGAAAAGCAGAACAGCATTACACTAAGCAGCTTCCTTCAAGACAACCTGTACACATGATGACTGTCAGTTGGGCCGCAAAATGTAGTGACAATAAACAGTAAACAACAACTAACCAACGTTGCACACAGACCGCAAAAAAGCGGAACACGAAGTCAAATTTTTCCGTATCTTGAATGGACGTGTTGTTCAAACTCACCAGTAAACAAATCGAATTCTTCATCAATCTGTATTAATTTATATGCACTTCTTGCCCTGAAATTACCCTCTTTCGCAAGTCGGTAAAATACATCACGTTTGTCCCGTGACGATTTCCCCATGTTACATGTTCACATTTTCTTTACCAGCAGAACCCCAAAACCAACACACATTTATGTTAAAACATGCACTGAATAAATTACGGATCACTCTTATAACGCCCATAACTTCAGGCCCACCACATCATAACTTCGCTACCGTTCGCTACTAGCGGACGTATCGGAGCTATCGGTATCGGAGCGGTATCGGAGTACTAGCATAGACAGCATTCGCTTGTCAGGTTGGTCAGGGGCAGATGCAGTTTGGTTATGTTGAAATTAATTAAGGTTACAGGATTTTAATTAGTAATATTCGGTAATATTTACGTACGTTGAGGTAGTGTGACGTTACATGTGTGATATGTTTGTAATGTAAATGCTTTCTGTGTATGGTGTGATGATTTGATATAAATTTGTTCAGTAAGCAGGAGACGGAGTGTAGTTGACAAATACTGTTCATCGTACATCTTCGTGAATTCGTGAATATATAAATTTCAATCATATAGACTCTTATTAGAGGTGCATCTGCAGTTCTGCAGGTGGTTTATGGTTGAACGTGTCTGTTCTTCAGCTCTGAGGTGCTTGTAAACGTAAATGTAACCCGTCCCTGTGACCGAAAGAATTAAACTCACAGTCAGTATGCTGTGGAATGAAACAGATATGTGTTGACAATGTTATAGAAGCTGATTTTATTTGCAGAATAATGATTACTCTTAATATTCGTGTTAGAAATTAAGAATTTGAAGTATGCCATTATGTGATCATATTGGAGAGAGAGGGAAGGACTTCTTAGAAATGTTATGCAGGTTTATATGATTCGTTATTTGTTAGAAGAAAAGACTAATATTATTACAGGTACTTTCGAAACAGCACTTCACAGTATAGATTAGTTTGTGTTTGGCTCGTGAAATTTGGCGTTGTAGGCTAGTTTAAAAGTAGATACAAATTTTGTGTTAAACACTTTTCTGTATTGGTAAATATGAGCTTAGTCATAGTCGTCATATTGAACTGTAAGTAATGAAGCTTCACTGTTTCAATTACTTTCTTTGCACATAATTTTGCTGTATGAAAGTTTGTGTTGACTCCCATCAATTTTCCATGCTTTGCATAGTCTTTTGAGTGATTTGTAGTCATATTCTATTAATTGTTGAGCAGAATGTTAACACTGTTTTTGTAATGATGGAACTGATACATAACTCAAGTTCTGGGGAAGATCAGCATTTTCATTTTATGAGCTGATTGTCCTTGATGTTTGTTATTGTGCTTGAATGTTCTTGCTCCATTTGTTTCCGGTTCTTCTAGAACCAATAATTGGTCCCAGCTAATAATCTAATCTAGATAATTGCATCTTATAAAAGCTGTACTCACATCAGAGTTTGTGAAACAGTGAAAATTACAAATGTGCCTATGGATATCATGGTGTTTTGCCTGTAGCAGCTGAAATGTAGAGGACAGAATTATATAATTGTTGACTGGGAATTTTGGTTAGATGGGAGTTTGAAAATGGAAAATAAGCATAAGTTCTTCCATTAAATTTTTGATATATAAGTAGTGCATTATTGCATGGCTTGCATTTGTAAGGGAATGGAAATTAATTTTCCATTTTTTAGGAGCTGAAGTCTTTACTTTTATATATTTTTACAGTGTTCTAATATGGAGATATCTTTGAACAAAATTTACTTAGTTTATGGATATTATTAGTACCTTTACTTTAGGCCAGTATGTATACCAGCAAATACTTGATCTGTATTGACAAGCTTCTCAAAAGTCACACATTTACTATTGCACTGTATTTTTCAATCTTGAGGCAAAAACTGAACCTGAGAGCACCAGCAAACATGTTTGGGGGGGGGGGTAGTGCCAAGTATTATCTTGCAGAAATGTTATGTGACCATAAATTTTTTGTGTCATTGCAAGCCAAATAGAAGTTTTACATTTTGTTGAATTTAAAAGTGGATCAAGTTTGAAATTGTACATACAAATTTGCATGCAAATCAGAATCTGTTTTTTAATGCTATTCATGCAATTGTTTCAGGCCTGCAACTCACCAGCACGAGATCTCAAGTGACTCATCTACCATAAGAGGAAGGAGTTGTTGCTGTACAGTCATAATGAGCAAGTTACAGCATTTCGCTGATGTCCAATACCATGCATGGCTCTTTCAGATAGACTTTTCTCTTGCAGCTATGCCACCAGAATCTCTGCATGTCAAGACTGAAGTGAAAATCTGGACATGTCATGACTGAAGTGAAAATCTATGCA